>NC_141688.1:33136664-33444164 GCF_964263255.1 Lissotriton vulgaris
GGCAGTGGTGAAGAAGCAGAGGAGACCCATGCATGGAGAAACCAGAAGACGTTTTACCCTTTATCTGAACAGCAAGACTTTCAGGAGGGGCTGGATGTCAGAACAACAGTGCTGCTGATCAGCCCAACTCCAGAGAATACTATCAGAAGAGCAGGCAGCAAGTTGCCAAGAGCCTTTTTCCTTCTTTGTGAGGACCGCAGCACCTTTTTATGGGAGTGGATGGTTGTGGTATACTGCGCCAAAAGTCGGGTTATGTGAGCTTGGGTTCCGTGACTGACCTCTCAAGTGAGGCCTGCCTGCCCTGGGCATTTTGGACACAGCTTTTTTTAGGCACATCTAAAACAAATATTTCTTAGGAGCAGTCGTTACTTGTATCCAGTCGGTACTTGGAGTGTTGCTAGATTTGGTACTCCTCATTTTGTTGTTGGGAGGATAAAAGGATGAGTGGCTGCGCCGGGATTCAAGCCTGTGATGCGGAGGCTACACACGACTAAGATAGAGCATGTGCTCAACCTGAAGAGCTGCACAAGGTGATGCACGGATGGTGAAGGCTAGGATGATGGATACACCCGGCGAGGATTCATTTGGTCATAGACCTATGTGGAATGGCAGATCTAGGATTAACGGCCTTCCCTGAAAATCCTGTCTCTTCTAGAGGCTAGGTTTTGCAACAGGGGTAGTAAGTACTCCTGGGAAGCCTAGAATGCACAAAAAAGCTTTGCCTTAGGGCCAAGGACTCGCCTAGATCTCTGCATTTGAGGGACCGTGAGCTTAGATTGAGGTCATTACCTTCTGGTTTCCCCAGACCTTGTATATGCTAGCTTCAATGCACTTTATTCCTCTATATGTGCCTGTAGTAGTCTGGCAAACGTGCAGCAAAAACCTTTCCTACATGAAATTGAAAATGGCCACAGATTGACTTGCATTCACTTCTTCATTTGTTTTTTTCGAATCACTTACGTCATGGAATACAGTGGATCAAGGGGAATGAGGCATATTTAAATATCATACTTGTTTAAATTCATCTTACATTTAAATCTTAGCTATGAAGATTTGTCTACATGCTGAAAACAAATGTGTCCAACATGAAGATCAGAGGTTTGGTCCTCTGATTTGGTCGAATATCATTTGGGAATATCCTATATTTAGGTCAACCCAGTTCACTGAGGCCCGTGTGCTCAGGGCAGCAGGCAATCCATATAGCAAGTATTTCCGCTGTCCTTGAAACCATCCGAACCAGATTGTACTGCCACGCCAAAGTTCGATCCATGGGGTGGACAGGCAGCAGCAGGAGCGAGCGCACAAATCCGTCCATTGAATTTGTATTCACTTGTTTTAACAAGGCAAAGCAGCAGCTGCTTTGAGAGGAACGTTGGCCCCAGACAGAGAACTATGCTTGAAGAAAGGTGTTGCATGTTGTTTTGGGCACATGGGCCTCACATGTTAACGGTCGTTTTAAGTGAAATGGTACATAAGCATCAAGAAACCTGTGCCATCATGGGCCTGGTGTTAGTGTCGAGATTCAGTATGGATGAGACTTCATCATTTCAGTCAAATTCACTCGGTCTTCTATGATGGTGAGACCCCCCCAAAAGATCTCAGCCACAAGGACGCGCCAATCAATGCATTGCCGTGGTCGATCTATCAGAGGGAAAGTGTGCAGTAGGTTAGATAAAATATGAGCAAATACAAAGTAAGAATTGTGAACCAAAAGATCTCTACATTAGCACAGATAATTTTACTGCTAACATCCAGAACAAGAGTGTTACCAGTCTCCCAGCAGCCTGAATCCAGCCAGAGATCCTAAGAGAAGAATAGCAGGATACTTTGCTGAGGTGGAAGACACTGTCAACCCCCATGGAAAGAAGTGTAGTAGCTGCAAGCAGCTCCAGCTTCAGGACCACAGAGCCAACCCCATACGGAACAAAATAAAACTGTAGTGACACAAACATGTGATAGAGCATCACGGAGTGAAGGTAACTCACCAACTGCTGTTGCAGGTGAGAATACTGAGGGGATTGTGGCTCTTATTCTATCTCTGTTCCTCCCTTCCTGGATGTGCTCCCATAACCAGTGTTCTACCTAATCTGCGCCATAAGTGTTATCTTCTGCTTTGTGACCCCAATCTATACTGTCAACCAGTGCATCTTTCAGCCATAGCCTCTTTGGAATTCTCCTTTGACGGGGCATATCAGTCCTACCAATTCCGACGCTTGTCATCAATAGTTGAGATGTGTTAATGCAGAGGGAGGCAGACAGTCCTCACATAGTCATTGTGTTCCAAGAGAGACACACAATGCAGGGCGTATTATATTGTATTTATAGAGCACTTACTACCCCAATGTGCGATGCTGAAGCACTTGTCCATGCGAGTAGCAGGTTACACCTTGTGGGTGTGTGGTTGGAAGGGTGTTGTCTTTGCTTTGAGCCTCTGTGGAAAGCGTCTCCATGCGGTGCATGATGAATACCAAGGTGCAGTTTTGTATTGCAGAATCGCCACTTCTGTTTCTCAGCTTGGCCTGAGCATTACCTGATCCTGATTGTCTCCCATTTTAGCTTCACCCCCATTGATTAACTTTAGCCACGCCCATCATTTGCCATGTTACCCACCCCCGAAGTTAAGACCTAGTTGCGCCCCTGCTGCCTTTGTACTTGACGGGGAATGTTCTACAGAAGCCCAGTTACTTGTGACGTCAGAGGAGGGGCGGGGACTGGGGTGGATGAGGGATAGGGTCTTTAGTGTGAACACACAGAAACAACGTCCAGCAGCAGCAGGGTAAGGTGGGATGCTCCAGTGTTCATGTAAACAGTCGGGGCCGAGGTGGGCATGGTTGCTTGAAGGAATTGTACTACTGAAGGGAACTTTGGGGTGTCAGAGAGGTAGTACACACACATGGTGGTTTCAGATACTACACTAGGTTCAGCAGTGCTAGCTTCCTTCACACATACAAAACGTATATACATCAGCACAAGCGTGAGTGATGTACACACACATACACAACGGGCAGGGCAATATTCCATAAATAGATTACGTACGGCATGGGCAGCATCAGTGCACGCTTTCCCCGGCATTGGTGCTAGCTCACCTCATGCACAAAGAACAGGTACGGCATGGGCAGCATCAGTGAACACTTCCCCCAGCATTGGTGCAAGCTCACCTCATGCACATAGATTACATACAGCCTGTGCAGCATCACTGCACGCTTCCCCTGGCATTGGTGCAAGCTCACCTCATGCATATAGATCACGTACGGCATGGGCAGCCTCACTGCAGCTTCCCTTGGCATTGGTGCAAGCTCACATCATGCACATAGATCACATACGGCAGGGAAAGCATCACTGCACGCTTCTTCTTACATTGGAACAAGATCACCACATGCACAGAGAACACCTACGGCTTGGACAGCATCAGTGCAGCTTACCTGGCATTGGTGCAAGCTTACCTCATGCACTTAATACAGGTGCGGCATGGGCAGCTTCAGTACACAATTCTACCGGCATTGGTGCTAGCTCACCTCTGGCAAATAGATCACGAGCAGCATCAATGCACGCTTCTTCTAGCATTGGTACAAGATCACCACATGCACACATATAACATATGGCATGGGCAGCATCAGTACAGCTTCCCCTGGCATTGGTGCAAGCTCACATCATGCACATAGAACAAGTATGGCATGGGCAGCATCAGTGCACGCTTCCCCCGGAACAGGTGCAAGCTGACCTTATGCACATAGTTTACGTACGGCATGGGCAGCATCCGTGCACGCTTCCCCTGGCATTGGTTGAAGCTCACCTCATGCACCAAGATCAAGTACGGCATGGACAGTATCAGTGATAGGGTTGAGAGCAGGGCTGGCTTTAGCACTTGTGGTGCCTGATGCAACAATCTTTATTAACGCTCCCTCATGACCATCTATTCTATGGACATTTTTACTGTTACCTGAAAACTGCTGAACACACAAGGAACTCTGCAGCAGGTGCTTTTAAACCCACAGGTTATTTCTAAATACAGTGCCCCCGAGCTCAGCACCAGGTGCAGCTGTTTTTAATTCTATGTTATTTTTAAACACAGCGCCCCAGAGCTCAGCACCTGGTGCAGCTGCACCAGCCGCACAACCCTAAAGCCGTACCTATTTGAGAGGCTCTATAAACTTCTCAGATAGGTTCTAGAATGTGCCTTTAATGCAAACTGTCAGGACAGTGGAGCAGTATTTCATACAAAAGGTTTACTACCCCTGTAGAGTTTAGCAGTTACATTTAGAAGCTGGTTGTTAGAACTGGCTATTTCTGGTTGGCTAAGGCTGACGCCAAAGCTAGGCAGAAACCACCATATTAGTCAGGGCAAGGGAGTCACACGCCAAGATAACCCCTGCTCACCCCCTGGTAGCTTGGCACGAGCAGTAAGGCTAAACTCGGAGGCAATGTGTAAAGCACTTGCGCCAGCACACAACAGCAACAACATCCTAGGCACACCACAAAAGGAACTCCACACAAGGTTATTATAAAATAACTTTTGTATTGTATTGTAAAAACACATCAGATAGTATCACACAATATACATGGTGCCAACTGGCACGGGCAATATTCACAAGGGATTATGTACAGGACAGAGCCACATGGGCCACTGTCAGAATCAGAAATAGCACTTTTAGAATAATGAATAATAAAGAATAAAAATCATAGTAGCACAAATTAGCAACTATAGCACACAACCAGTAACCACTGGTAACAGGAACCAGGACCTCACTAGGACCGCTTGTACTAAAAAGAACAACCACCTAAGTATCACACAGCACCTAGGGGTATAAACAAGAACACATTACCCATGATGCATGAAACACATTCAGAGGAGTAATAAAGGAAAACACATGATGCCTAAAAACATTCAGAGGTGTACGGACAACCACCTAAGTATCACACAGCGTTTAGGGGTCTAGGAAGGAACACATTACCCATGATGCATAAATATACATTCAGAGGAGTAGTAAAGGGAAACACCTGATGCATAAACCTACACATTCAGCGGTGTTAAGAACAAGGCACATGATGAGTCACAAATACATTCAGAGGTGCAGCGCTAGGAGACACATGACGCCTAAAACATTCAGAGGTGCAGCGCAGGGAAAGAAAGACACATGATGCATAAAAACATTCAGAGGTGAGAAATCAAGGAAGACACATGATGCATAAACACATTCAGAAGTGCCAGAACATAACTCAATAGCGCAAAAACACCTTAGTAATTACTATTAAAAACATAGAAATCACATTGCGCCGAAATCACATACCAGTCCCCATCTAATAAAGGGACTAAACGAGCCCTGTGTCCAGAATGTCAGGGCGCGCTGCCATGCAGCGCCTGTCAGGAGTACGCCACTGGCGCAAAACCTAAACGTAGCAGGTGCCCACTACTTGCTGGGCACCTGGGACACTCACAAGACCTAAACGGTGCAGCTGCCCACTACATCAACAGGGTCCTCACTGACCCTTAGGCGCAAACTGCGCCCACTGCTGGAGCCACACAGGCTCTGAAAACACACGTTGGAGCCACACAGGCTCTTAAACAATTATGGCCCCATCGTTGGAGCCATCTGGGCTCGGGAAAAACACCTTCCCTCAGGGAGCCTCTCGGGGCTCTAGACAACATGCCCCCAGTGAGCCTTATCAGGGCTCTACAACGTTGGGGCGACCCGCTGCCAATCGGGCCGCCCTGGCTCTGTGCCTCTCAACCGGCACCCCTAGGCTTCCTCTGCTCCCACGGGGAGCGAAAATAGATATGCCCCACTCTGCCCGGCCCAGCCCTGACTCACCGACTGCTCGCGGCGGCTGAGGCTTCCTCTCTCCTGCTGTGGGGCTCTCCTTTCAGCACGGAGACCTCGCGGCTCGGGCGGCAGGACTTCTCTTTCTCCCCGGGGCTCTCTCTTCACTCAGGAGCCCCGGGACGGACACGGCAGGCTGCTTCCTTCTTCCAGTCGCGGTGCGGGGCTCTCCCAGTCTCATGGGAGCCCCGCGCCATCTCCCGCCATACTTCCTCTCTCGGCCCGGGCTTCCTCGTCACACGGCAACCCCTGGCATATCGGAGTGTGGCTCATAAGTTGGGCCCCTCGTGACGCAGCAGCTTCTTCCCGGGGACCCGCCAATCAGAGTGCGGCTCCCTAGGACCAGCCCCTATCGATGGCCCAATCACCTCGCGGCCTCACAGGGCGAGCCTCCCAGGCCCGCCAATGACAGCGCGGCGCCTCCGGTCTCGATCTCCGGGCCAGCGGTGGTGATTCAGAATGCAGAAGCAGCAAATGCCGGGTGGGCACCGGCCTTAAAAATAAAGCGCTCCCAGCGCTCGGGAAGTCCTCGGATTCGCTGGCAATGCCGGGTGGGCACCGGCCTCTGCAAACAAAGCGCTCTTAAGCGCCAACGGGCAATCCACGGCGCTCCCAGCGCTAGCAAACAGACAGAGCGCTCCCAGGTGCCCAGGGGGAAACACTGCGCTTTCAGGCGCTAGAAATACAAATCAAGCGCTCCCAAGCACCAGTAGGCAACAAAGAAGGTTCACGTAAAAAAATAAAGCGCTCTCTGCAGGAAAATGCATCTTCTCCATGCTGCCAAAGGTCCCAGAGATTCCAAGGGGCAAAGCAAAGTCCCCCCAATCAGCCCAGGCAGGGCAGAGGGGTCCCCCAGAAGTCCTCCAGGCATCCAGAAAAGTCCATCAGGTGTCGAGTGGCTGGGCAGGGCCCAGGGATTCCCCTGGGCCCAAGCAGCAGCATGCCCCTGGCAAGATTCAAGTCCAAAAAACAAGAACAAATTGGAAGGGGACACAGCCCCTTCTTATACAGAGAAAAGTCTTTGAAGTCTTTGTGCAGGCAGTGTGAGAACCAGCTAGAACTGGTTTTAGGGAACTCTCTTCAGTGTCAGGGACAGAGGTGACAGTCGCCCAGCGGGAGGTGGAGCCAGCATTGTGGTCAGGCAGGCACAGCCCTAGTCACTCCCAGGTGCCATCTCCTCCCACTTCTCTGGCAGCAGATGCAGCCTTTCATCCACGGGCTGACTCAGACAACCTCCTGGGGCTCCCCAGCCCCTGTCACCCTCAAACCAGACAGTCAATCCACAAGCAGGCCCAGGCACTCCTGGACCAGGCTCACCAGCCAATCACACGCCAGACACAAATTACACAAATATGCCAACTTCTAAAAGTGGCACTTCTACACTAGACACAGTCATGCCGCATATATCATTACGCAGCATTCAATCCCACGAGTTCGTACATATCAAACTCGACCCTGCACTCCCCACACATCAGGAACTACCATGGGCATACATATTCCCCATTCATTCCTATGGGAGGGCAGGTCACTCACCACACATACACAGAGAGCTCAAGCACTTTACACTGTACCACAGTGAAAAAGTACGCAGAGGCCTTAAATCACAAACACCAGGTTACAAAAACAGGCTATGAAAAAGCAAAAAGTCTCGGGGTGAACTTGCCAAAAGGGCCAGGTCCAACACAACCCCCTTCCAGCCAAAATGCAGGGTAGACCAATCACTCCACTGATGGGCTTTCCTGCTTTGGGCGACAAAACACGGGCACGGACCCGCACGACAGGGACACCTTCCGGTTTTTTGCCACTCTGAACCCACCTGGTTACCTCCAAACCAGTACTCTCTTCTTCTACCAGATCAGGACCTCACTCCCTCACTGGTCTACCACCTGGAAACTATTTCACTTCTGAGGTACAAAGCACACCGCAAGGTTCCTCTTCAAGCAGGTGGGGGGACACAGCACACAGCAAAGTCCCCTTTCCTCTACCTTAGTGGAAACTACAAACTGCAGGTGAGCCCCAGATCACACAGCAAGGGCAGCCCCCTCAGTCTCTTTAGCTGATCCACTTTGGTAGAGATTCCTCTTGACCTGGAAGCTTCCTAATCTCCCAACCTAGGATCTAAACCCTCAGGTTGCACCGGGGTCAGAAGTACACCGTCCCTCTGCACCCCCTTCCAGAGTTCTGCACCCTCCCACCTTGGAGCGGTATCCCTAGAAGCCAAAAACCGGGCAGGACACTGAGTACATATGCCCTTCCCTCCAGGTCAGGCTGAACCTGAACCTGGCCTCTCCCCTCCTCGGTGAACGACCTCCAGAGGCCCCACAAATGGTCAAGCACTCTAGACGGTCAAATGCTCAGCGAGCCAGGACTTCTGCACCCTCCACTTAGGAGCGATACTGCCCAACACTAGGACCGCTGGAGTTCTGGTTACAGACACTCCCCGTCCTCTAGACACAGGAAGATCCTCCTCAAATGACCTGTAAGTATAGCCTAGGCCCCTGACCTGGCGCTCCCTTAGGGAACCCTCCAGGCCCTGAGATAGGGTTTCGGGCCAACGTGGGACACACCGTCCCACACTCACTCCGCCTCCACTGAGACAGGGCATGAGCCCCTACACCCCTGCCATACTACTGGGACCTAGCTGGGTTACACATGAACCTCTTCCCCTTCACAGGATCATCAGATACACAAGCCACTCCTTTTAGAATCACTCCCTAATGCCTCTGCAAGACATCTAGCACACCGCCAGACATCCACCTTCTTGTCCAGTGCCTCTGCAGGACCTCTTGCACACCACCAGAGGTACACCTCACGTGCAAGCTCCTTAAAAAAAAAACTCACGCCAACTCCTCCAGTTCAAGACACCACTCATCCACACACTCCCCCTCCAGACTGGTGAGACAGTTCCTCACTGCCCCTGACTCTCAACCTGTACCCCTCTTACTGAGCACCAGGCACCATACACTGGGAACTGGGAATGGGACTTCACACGCACTGGACACATTTAAGCTGCCACCACTGGATCCTACCATACTGGGGCATCCAGACACACACACTACACTCAGGGGATAACCACCCTCCCAAGCTAGCCATTTCTCCTCCACACTCCCTCTCTTCCATCTACCCACACAGGAACAGGAACAGGGATTGGGCACTGGACCCAGCAAGGGATTCCTAATCTATGGGAACCTCCCCCTCTACTGGCGTCCCGCCCTGTCACTATCTCTCATCTGCCACTAAACATAAAGCGCAGTAACACATTTGAAAATGACACTCTTGAGGAAAAACAAAAATCAAAAACAATAATCCCAAACATGTGACTATCTATAAACTGCAGAGTTTTGTAATGTAGCCAGCTGTCGCTGTGGCACTGCGCAAACACAAGTCCAAATCTGCACCGCTGGCCAACAATGTTAGAACTGGCTATTTCTGGTTGGCTAAGGCTGACGCCAAAGCTAGGCAGAAACCACCATTCTAGTCAGGGCAAGGGAGTTACACGCCAAGATAACCCCTGCTCACCCCCTGGTAGCTTGGCACGAGCAGTAAGGCTAAACTCGGAGGCAATGTGTAAAGCACTTGCACCAGCAAACAACAGCAAGAACCTCCTAGGCACACCACAAAAGGCACTCCACACAAGGTTATTATAAAATAACTTTTGTATTGTAAAAACACATCAGATAGTATCACACAATATACATGGTGCCAACTGGCACGGGCAATATTCACAAGGGATTATGTACAGGACAGAGCCACATGGGCCACTGTGAGAATCAGAAATAGCACTTTTAGAATAAAGAATAATAACGAATAAAAATCATAGTAGCACAAATTAGCAACTATAGCACACAACCAGTAACCACTGGTAACATGAACCAGGACCTCACTAGGACCGCCTGTACCTAAAAGAACAACCACCTAAGTATCACACAGCACCTAGGGGTATAAACAAGAACACATTACCCATGATGCATGAAACACATTCAGAGGAGTAATAAAGGAAAACACATGATGCCTAAAAACATTCAGAGGTGTACGGACAACCACCAAGTATCACACAGCGTTTAGGGGTCTAGGAGGGAACACATTACCCATGATGCATAAATATACATTCAGAGGAGTAGTAAAGGGAAACACATGAGGCATAAACCTACACATTCAGCGGTGTTAAGAACAAGGCACATGATGAGTCACAAACACATTCAGAGGTGCAGCTCTAGGAGACACATGACGCCTAAAACATTCAGAGGTGCAGCACAGGGAAAGAAAGACACATGATGCATAAAAACATTCAGAGGTGAGAAATCAAGGAAGACACATGATGCATAAACACATTCAGAGGTGCCAGAACATAACTCAATAGCGCAAAAACACCTTAGTAATTACTATTAAAAACATAGAAATCACATTGCGCAGAAATCACATACCAATCCCCCTTCAAATAAATGGACTAAAAGAGCCCTGTGTCCAGAATGTCAGGGCGCGCTGCCATGCAGCGCCAGTCAGGGGTGCGCCACTGGCGCAAAACCTAAACGTAGCAGGTGCCCACTACTTGCTGGGCACCTGGGACACTCACCAGACCTAAACGGTGCAGCTGCCCACTAATTGCTGGGCAGCTGGAAATCAAAACGTCAACAGGGTCCTCACTGACTCTTAAGCGCAAACTGCGCCTACTGCTGGAGCCACACAGGCTCTGAAAACAAACGTTGGAGCCACACAGGCTCTTAAACAATTATGGCTCAGGAAACACACCTTTCCTCAGGAAGCCTCTCGGGGCTCTAGACAACATGCCTCCAGGGAGCCTTCACAGGGCTCTACAACAGTGGGGCGACCCGCTGCCAATCGGGGCCGCCCTGGCTCTGTGCCTCTCAACCGGCACCCCTAGGCTTCCTCTACTCCCACGGGGAGCGAAAACAGATATGCCCCACTCTGCCCGGCCCAGCCCTGACTCACCGACTGCTCGCGGCGGCTGGGGCTTCCTCTCTCCTGCTGCGGGGCTCTCCTTTCAGCACGGAGGCCTCGCGGCTCGGGCGGCCGGACTTCTCTTTCTCCCCGGGGCTCTCCCTTCACTCAGGAGCCCCAGGACGGACACGGCAGGCGGCTTCCTTCTTCCGGTCGCGGTGCGGGGCTCTCCCAGTCTCACGGGAGCCCCGCGCCATCTCCCGCCATACTTCTTCTCTCGGCCCGGGCTTCCTCGTCACACGGCAGCCCCTGGCCAATCGGAGCGCGGCTCATAAGTCGAGCCCCTCGTGACGCGGCCGCTTCTTCCCGGGGATCCGCCAATCAGAGCGCGGCTCCCCAGGACCAGTCCCTATCGATGGCCCAATCACCTCGCGGCCTCACAGGGCGAGCCTCCCAGGCCCGCCAATGACAGCGCGGCGCCTCCGGTCTCGATCTCCGGGCCAGAGGTGGTGATTTAGAATGCAGAAGCAGCAAATGCCGGGTGGGCACCGGCCTTAAAAATAAAGCGCTCCCAGCGCTCGGGAAGTCCTCGGATTCGCTGCCAATGCCGGGTGGGCACCGGCCTCTGCAAACAAAGCGCTCTTAAGTGCCAACAGGCAATCCACGGCGCTCCCAGCGCTAGCAAACAGACAGAGCGCTCCCAGGCGCTCAGGAGGAAACACAGCGCTTCCAGGCGCTAGAAATACAAATCAAGCGCTCCCAAGCACCAGTAGGCAACAAAGAAGGTTCAAGTAAAAAAATAAAGCGCTCTCTGCAGGAAAATGCAGCTTCTCCATGCTGCCAAAGGTCCCAGAGATTCCAAGGGGCAAAGCAAAGTCCCCCCAATCAGCCCAGGTAGGGCAGAGGGGTCCCCCAGAAGTCCTCCAGGCATCCAGGAAAGTCCATGAGGTGTCTAGGGGCTGGGCAGGACTCAGGGATTCCCCTGGGCCCAAGCAGCAGCATGCCCCTGGCAAGATTCAAGTCCAAAAAACAAGAGCAAATTGGAAGGGGACACAGCCGCTTCTTATACAGAGAAAAGTCGTTGAAGTCTTTGTGCAGGCAGTGTGAGAACCAGCTAGAACTGGTTTTAGGGAACTCTCTTCAGTGTCAGGGACAGAGGTGACAGTCGCCCAGCGGGAGGTGGAGCCATCATTGTGGTCAGGCAGGCACAGCCCTAGTCACTCCCAGGTGCCATCTCCTCCCACTTCCCTGGCAGCAGATGCAGCCTTTCATCCACGGGCTGACTCAGGCAACCTCCTGGGGCTCCCCAGCCCCTGTCACCCTCAAACCAGACAGTCAATCCACAAGCAGGCCCAGGCACTCCTGGACCAGGCTCACCAGCCAATCACACGCCAGACACAAATTACACAAATATGCCAACTTCTAAAAGTGGCACTTCTACACTAGACACAGTCATGCCGCATATATCATTACGCAGCATTCAATCCCACGAGTTTGTACATATCAAACGCAACCCTGCACTCCCCACACATCAGGAACTACCATGAGTATACATATTTCCCATTCATTCCTATGGGAGGGCAGGTCACTCACCACACATACACAGAAAGCTCAAGCACTTTACACTGTACCACAGTGAAAAAGTGCGCAGAGGCCTTAAATCACAAACACCAGGTCACAGAAACAGGCTAGGAAAAAGCAAAAAGTCTCGGGATGAACTTGCCAAAAGGGCCGGGTCCAACACTGGTGATTGGGATTTCTAACCTGCTTGTGCCTCATTACTAAAACAAATGATGTCATGTGTGAGGGCAGCTCAAAGGTGGGAGGCTGCTGGTGAGGAGCTGACTGTGTGTGGCTCTTTGTCGCGTTTTAATTCACTCACTGTTGTTTTAAAAATACCCTGTTCATGTTTGCCTAATTTTGCCTAATTTTTTAAAAATATCAAAAGTACATTGCACACTTTGAACTTACCTGCGGTGGCAGAGGGGTGACTTGCCTATTCTCCTCCGGCCTTTCCCGACCTGGGGGTCCGTCCGTGCGAGCTGACCAGCCATCTCGGGAGTAGTGGAGTGGCGATCTAGCCTCCCATGACCTCCCAGGACTCTCAGAGTGAAAAGCGGACGCTGGCGCGAGCGTGCAGCGTGTGAGGGCAGCTGGAAGGTGGGAGGCTGCTGGTGAGGAGCTGACTGTGTGTGGATCTTGGTCGCGTTTTAATTCACTTGCTGTTGTTTCAAAAATACCCTGTTCATGTTTGCCTAATTTAAAAAAATATCAAAAGTACATTGCACACTTTGCACTTACCTGTGGTGGCAGAGGGGTGACTCGCCCATTCTCCTCCGGCCTTTCCTGACCTGGGGGGGTCTGTTCGTGCGAGCGGACTCACCATCTTGGGAGTAGCAGAGTGGCGGTCTAGCCTCACATGACCTCCCATGACTCTCAGAGTGAAAAGCGGACGATGGCGCGAGCGCGCAGGTACATTGCACACTTTGTACTTACCTGCGGTGGCAGAGGGGTGACTCGCCCATCTCCTCCGGCATTTCCCGACCTGGGGGTCCGTCCTTGCGAGCGGACCCGCCATCTTGGGAGTAGCGGAGTGGCGGCCTAGCCTCCCATGACCTCCCAGGTCTCTCAAATTGAAAAATTGGATGCTGGCACATGTGCGCAGCGGGCGTGCCAAAGGCGTGCCAAAGCAAGACCGTCGGTGCCCGTCCAAGCAAAAGACGCGCCTAGCTCAAGTTATGCTGCCCCCTTTGGGATTGTTCCAGGACCAGCTGTTGGTTGTGGTCCTAGGCGTTACTCCAGCAAAGACCTGTACAACATTGAAGAGCTGGGCAGTGACAAGGGGGCTCATTTGTTTTCTGACACCGCGCTGCCCCTGTCAGACTTTCTGATGAGTGGCACTCTCGCTTGTGGGCTTTTAAATGTGAGATCCTTACCCAAGCACAGTGTAGAGATACAGCTGTTGCTTGAGGCTCATGAGCTTAATGCCCTGTTTATGACGGAAACGTGGACTTTCCCTGAGTGTGAGGTCGATGCTGGGAAGGCCTGTCCGCCAGGGTATAAAATCCGCCATAGGCCTAGGTCGAATGGTAGGGGAGGCGGGGTGGGTGTGATTTTTAAGGACACATTGAATTTGACCGTCATTGAGATTGATGCATGTGATGGGTGTGAATTATTTGGGTTTTGTTAGAACTGGGGGTCTCTAGTTGGCAGAGGTAGGTACCACTGTCGGAATAGGGTCCCTTGATTCTAGTCAGGGTAAGGAGGAAACCCTCTAGATAACCCCTGCTCACCCTCTAGGTAGCTTGGCACGAGCAGTCAAGGCTAATCAGAAGGCAATGTGTAAAGTATTAGTACCAACACTCAGTGAAAACACCACAAACTGACTCTACAACCGTTTAGAAAAATAAAGGTAGTTAATCTAAACTACACAAGACCAAAACGACAAAAATCCAACACACAGAGTTCAAGAATATGGTTTCAAAAAGAGTTCTTAAGGTTGCAATAAAAGTTCTTTAGGTTGCGATAAAATAATCCACAGTTGCCTGAAAAGTTCACAGTTGCGTCACGTTTCAGACACAGTACCTTTAGTTGCGACAAAGTTCCAAAAGCAGAAGCTGGTGCGGTGGAAAACAAGCGATGCGTTGCTCCTGAGACCCTGGGGAGGCGATGCGACAGCCCGCTGCAGCAGCGGGCGTGTTGCGACAAATCCGGTCTGTATGGGGAGGAAGGCCACTTGTATGGATTCCGGTGCGTAGCGGTCCGCAAGCAAGCAGTGCGGCGATCTCACCCAGCGACGGCAGGCTCTGCGACGACACTCGCAGCGATGTTAGGCTTCCCGCACCGATCGGGTGCGTCTCGCAAACGATGGATGCAACGGCTCTGACAGCGGCAACAGGTGCTGCGACGATCTCGACCTTCGTAGCGGCGGGAAACTTCTCGCACTGTCGGGGATGCGCTCCGCAGCGACTGATGCGATAATTTTTCAATTGCAAAAAGCTTAGTTTCAAGCTTCCCAGCACAGGTACAACTTCCAGAGGCCCCACAACTGGATCAAGCACTCTAGGAAGGATTGAACTCTCTCAGCAGAGTTCAGGGAAGTTGGGGGTGAAGTCCTTTTGTTCCTGGGACTTCAGAACAGGGAGCTAGCTCTTCTCAGGCCCTTGGAGATTCCTTCAAGACAGGGGACACAGCACAACAGCAAAGTCCTTCCCCTCTCCTTAGCAGCAAAGCAACACGTCAGTCCAGCAGCGCAACAGCAGGACAGTCTTCCTTCTTCAGATTCAGCTTTCTCCTTGGCAGAGGTTCCTTCTTGATTCCAGGATGATCTAATTTTCTGTTGTCCTTGATTCCAGGATGATCTAATTTTCTGTTGTCAGGGGTCCTGTACTTATACCCCGAAAAGACTTTGTCTTCTTTGTGCAAGTGGGCCCTGAGCCCGGTCTGAACCAGTTGTGGGTGTTTCTTGATCACTTTGTTTTCCTAGCTTCTCCTTTCCTTTCAGAGTGAGGGGCAGGGTTGTCAGCCGCCCAGCCGGAGGTGGAGCCAGCATTGTGGAAGACAGGCACAGCCCTATTCAGGCCCAGGTGCTATCTCCTCCCACCACTCAAGTTGCAAATGCAGTCATTCAGCCTAGGGTTGACTCAGCCAGCCTCCTGGGGAATCCCCAGCCCCTGTCACTCTCAAACCAGACAGTCAATACACAAACAGGCCAAGGCACACAGAAGGGTCAGACAAGAGAACAGCAACTTTCTAAAAGTGCTGTTCTCAAATACAGGATTTAAAGACAACCTTTCCTAAAAGATGTGTTATCAAATTCGGAGTTCAGGGATACTAGACTCTTATGTCCTATCTTGTTCCTATGGGATGAAATGCTGGTAGCCACTGTAGCCAGCATCCCCCATGTTAACCTATGGAGCAAGATAGCCTTACAATAGTGAAAAACGAAAATGGCTGTAATTCACTACCAGAGCATGTCACCTGCACCAGTACATGCTCTACCTTTCACATACACTGCATCCTGCCCAGGGGGGTACCTTGGGCCTTCCATAGGGGTGACCAATGTGCACAAAAAGGGAAGGGTTAGGCTTGATCAGTGGGGACACTGACCAGGTGGACATGGCAGTTCATAGACTGCACACAGGCACTACGGTGGCAGGCCTGAGACACCATTTTGGGGCTACTCATGTGGGTGGCACAATCAGTGCTGCAGGCCCACTAGTAGCATTTGTCATCACCAGCCCTGGCACACTCAGTGCACTTTACCAGGGAGTTAATGGTGATACAAATATGCCAATCATGTATATCCAATCATAATAACAATTTACACAGAGAGCATATGCACTTTAGCACTGATCAGCAGTGGTAAAGTGTGCAGAGTCCTATTGCAAACAGCCACGGGTCAGGAAAAATTAGGGAGGAAGAAACAAGTTTGGGGATGACCCTGCAAGAAGGGCCAGTTCCAACACAACCCCCTTCCAGCCTAAAGCCAGGGTAGACCAAACGATACCTCGATGGAACTCCCTGCTTAAGGCGATAGAACACGGAACCTGGCCCAAACAGCAGGGCACTGTTCCTGTTCTACGCCTTCTTGAACCTAGTTGGATCACTCCATCCATACTCTCAAGGTCCACCATGCCAATCCATGTGGAACTCTTCACCCCACCTGTGGACACCACCTGTGCAGCACCTAACCTTAATTTCCTCACAGGCGTGTCCCAACAGACCGACAGCAAGCCACAGTGACCACCAACAGTGATCAGGGATGAGACCCAGGCCTCATGCCTCTCATGGCTCTCAAACCCCTGTGGCATCAGAGGGTGGGGGGCAGTAGCCCCAGGTGCTTGGCACCCTTTGTCCATTCTCTCTCTTGTCAGGTCAGGTCTGACACTCTGGCACTGACCCACCAGTCCCGGACCTGTAGCCGGCGGCTGGGCAGGAGGCTGAGGTGGGCTTCTCCACACCTGGTCCTCCACTTCCTTGGGGCTCTGATCAGCAGTGGTAAAGTGTGCAGAGTCCTATTGCCAACAGCCACGGGTCAGGAAAAATAAGGGAGGAAGAAGCAAAAAGTTTGGGGATGACCCTGCAAGAAGGGCCAGTTCTAACAGGTTTTCTATCAAGAATGCTCAGAAGCATCTTTTAACGGGTATTATCTGCTATAGACCCCCTGGGACTTTCACCTTACTCCAGCAGCAGCTGTTATTGGAAGTGTTCACCAATATGGCTGCTACTCATAGTCAATTGGTGAATCTCAGATTTTAATCTGTGGTTGAATGGCTCCCTGGATGTAGGCATTTTTAAGGTGCTCCATTCGTGTGAAGCGGGTCTTTCAGGCCACCCATATAGGTGGTCACCTGTTGGACTTAATCTTTTCTGAGCCCAATCTTCTCACGGTGGGGGATATTTTACCCATGGTCTGGACTGATCATTCTTTGATAAAAAATGTTGTGAAGTCTGGGCAGGACATCTAGTCAAGTGAGGGAGTATGTTAGTAGGGATTGGAAGACTCTTGTTCGGAAAAGAGGTGTGTCACGTTTGTTCAAGGTCGAGGAGTGCTTCTCCCCTGCTAGGCAGATAGAGGAGAATTATGCCTCTCTCTGCTCGAAGATCACCTCGGTCCTAGATGCTTCCGCTCCATTAAAACTCCTTAGGAGCAGGGGGAGACCTTCAGCCCCCTGGATCAATGATAGCTTTAAGAGCTTGAAATTAGAAAGCAAACAAGCGGAGAGGAGATGGAGGCATGCATACCTGGACAAGGATAGGCTTATTTGGAAAGCTAGGCTGATAGATTACAAAAAGGAAATCCATAGGGTCAAGGCAGCACACTTTTCTAAGGTGATTCTTGACGCCCCAAACAGTTCTCGAAGTCTTTTTAATATTTTGAACAGTCTTACTAGCCCGGACTGCTCCAAGAACAAGTTTCCCCCCTTTCACGAACTTTGTGAGAGCCTGGCTAGGTTCTTTCAGGATAAAATTAAAATGATTATTTTTTTTATTTTTTTTATTTTTTGAAACCTTTATTGTGCAACATAAGCATACAGGTACGGGCCCACAACCATACTAGCCGGCCTCGAAATCAACTGGTAGCACAAAAAAAGTAAGGATAGATCAGCCCAGCAGTCCCAAAGACGAAACGCAGCAAGTGTCCAAGACATGACATATGGAAAGAGGGACCGCCGGGTACAGGAGAAGTTAGGTTAATTTTAAAATTTTTGTAGATAAGAAGGATCAGACGCATTCAATCCACCGAAAGCACATAGCAGGCAATGGACCCAGCAAGTTAGCAACAAAGCGAAGGATAATAATCGAAAAATCAGCAGATAATGATACTTATCAGGATGATAGCACATTTTCACAGTACATACTAGTCATCGCCCGCCCCACGGACGTAGAACACCTAAATCCACGATAGTGACAGGACCAACAGCGGAAAGAATAAGCAGCGCTACACCTAAACACCGTACTGACCCGAGAGAAAAAGAAAAAGTAAAAAAGAAACCAAGAAGAGAGAAGAGAAATAAGGCCCATAGAAACTGAAATGAAACAAAAACCCCACCCCCCAACCCCCCACCCTGCACGCATGCGGAGGCTACGGCCTACCCCTCCCCTAGCAGTGTGCCTGTTGCCCATAAATCGAACCCGAAATTTAGAATCAGAAAAGGGAAGAGGAAAAGAAAAAGAATTAACATAGTACACATAAGACCGGAGGAGGGCCATACGTATACACCCAAAACTACCAGCATGCATTACTCTGGCCGCCCGTTCCCAGACCCCGTTACCGATACAAGACCAATGTTCAATATCCCCGGCTGTCCATCAGCATCCCAGCAGTGCGAGCAACAACAATCCTGACATGAGAGGAGACACCCTCAACCTTGCCCCCTGCGGTGCGGTGTAGCGACATAGTCCAGCTTCATGTAGACATCCTGGAAGAAGCGAGTGAACAAGGTGACCACATCAGAATAGGAAGCTGTCCACCAAAGTTCATCCGACACATAGCCATGTGGTTAGCAGTGGTACAAGAAAAAGCAACGCACAGCAGTGATCCTCCAAGGTCGGCTAGCCCAAGCAGTAGCAACCGCTCCAGGATAAGGTAATGAGTCATGCCAGTAATCCCCGAAGGAGTCGCTAGACATGGTGCCCGGTGACGATTCCCCAGCCATATCACAGCTCCAGAAACTTCGGACCTCTCCAAGGATGTTCCAGCCGGCACCTCAGCAGTATTAGGATCTCACACCCCCAACGTTTCGGTGGCGACCTGGGCAAAGAAACCACAGAAGTCAGACACAGGGTGTGGCGCAATGTCCCGCTCTCGAAGGCATCCGCAGTCAGGCAAGGGTACTGCAGACAGAATCGCATCCAACCGGTCCCCTAAATCCCGGGCAGCAGTACATAGGGCAGCTCTCAGAGTACCTAGGGCGCCCAAAACATCGCCAATCAACATTGGTGCCTCAGGGAGAGAGGATGCAGCAGTCCCCTGTACACGGGGCGAACAGATGCAAAAATGTCCCGGAATCCGGCCGCCATCACCCTCCGCAGATAGCCGATCACCACGCCAGTACTCATCATGGCACAACCCGTCCGGGGGCACAGGGGTAGCACACTCCATCCCCACACAGTGTCGAAGTGGCGTGGACAGACGCCCGCGTCTTCAATAGCAGCCCAGGGTCCTCACTTTCAGACGCCGAAGGCAGGCAGTAAAATGGCGCCCACCACAGCGCTCGGGGAGACAAAGTAGCAAGCGGCGGTGCCCAAAGCCTGTGGAGCGGCGAAACAAGATGCGGAGAACACGATGCGGCTGCCACGTTTCATCGGCCGACTCCGTCCCGCCTGTAATGGCCGCTGTTGTTGTGTGCTGGGCCGGCCGCACTCGGAGAACAAAGACCCGGTCACCGCCGCAGAGCGTCAGGAGGAGGTGAGGGCGTCTCGGCACTTTCACTGCAGGGATCGAGCAGAAGATCACATCGGTAGAACCGGGTTCGCCTCCCGATTCCGCTGACGCCACTCGGTATCAGGATAGCCAGCAGGATAGGGCGGAATACGGGAGAAGGGCGAGAGGGTCGGCGGAGCCGAGGAATCAGGCGGCCATCATGGTTGCGGGCTAGGCTCCTCCCACCATTAAAATGATTATTGATGATTTGGGGGTGGAACAGCAACATATTGGAGCCAATCCCTCAGTGTTGGGTGGCTGTGGTGGTCTTTTGGAGCAGGCTGTGGTGGATCTTGGGGCCGTCTCTGAACAGGGGGGAGATAAGTCCCTTTCGGAGGTTGCGCTGCTGACTGCAGACGAGTTCAGTAGAGTGGCCCTTGGTATTATGTCTGGGTCTCCGCTTGATCCAATTCCATAAAAAATTTGGAAAGAATTCAAGGCTGAGCTTTTCCCTACGCTCTGGCTGGTTTGTAACCAGTCTCTTTCCACAGGAGTGGTTCCACCTCAGTGGAAACAAGCGGTGGAAACCCCATTGTTGAAAAAGCCCTCTCTCGATCCTGAGTGCTTGAAGAATGTTAGGCCTATTTCGCTTCTACCCTACCCAGCGAAAATTGTGGAGTGGGTGGTGCGGGCACTCTCTCAAGGTACTTAGAACAGCATAAACCCCTGGAGGAAGTCCAGTTTGGCTTCAGGCCAGCCCATGGAACCGAGACAGCTCTGGTGACTCTGTTGGATGAGCTTCGTTGGCGGGCAGACAGGGGTTAGGCAGGTGTTTTGATCCTGCTTGACCTGTCTGCCGCCTTCGACACGGTGAACCATGGGACCCTGCTGGACAGGCTGAAAGAGGTGGGAGTTACAGGTAGTGCCCTTGGGTGGTTTCAGTCCTTTCTTCAGGGCAGACAAGAAGCTGTGTCCCTCCCTCCTTACCAATGCGCCTTTTCCACCATCTCGCAGGGCGTTCCTCAAGGCTTGGCAATTAGTGCGATTTTATTCAACATCTATATGAAGCCTTTGATTGCGGTCATCAAGCAATATAACATCGAGGGTGCACAGACATAATATCGACTCCAAAATATCGACTGGACATAATATCGAGTTTTAAATATAGACTGGACAAAATATCGACAGGACAGAATATCGATGACCAAAATATCATTTTTAAGGTAAGTGATATAATATCGACTGTAAAAAATATAGAAAATTAAAATATCGAAGTATATAATATAGATAGTAAAAAATATCGATTTTTTCATAATATCTAATTTTTTATAGTGTATGTTTATGGTATAATATGTGTGAAAAGTGTGTATTTATGTTATAATAAATTTTTATTACTGATTTTTGTTTTTATAATTATTGCGTAATTTAATTCTGTAGCGGGTTGTGGGTTTATAGGGGAATAGGGTGGGAAATATTTTAATTATAATTAATTAAATATTTAAATATATTTATTGATAGTAAATTTAAATTAATTGTTAATTAATTTATAATAGTTAATTAGTTAAATTTTAATTGGTAATTAATTTTAATTAATTGATTAATTGGTAATTATGTACATTTTACTAAATTATATTTGTAGCGGGTTGTGGGTTTATAGGGGAATAGGGTGGGAAGTATTTTAATTATAATTAATTAAATATTTAAATATATTTATTGATAGTAAATTTAAATTAACTGTTAATTAATTTATAATAGTTAATTAATTACATTTTAATTGGTAATTAATTTTAATTAATTGATTAATTGGTAATTATGTAAATTTTACTAAATTATATTTGTAGCGGGTTGTGAGTTTATAGGGGAATTGGGTGGGTAGTGATTAAATTATAATTAATTAATTAATTACATTTATTTATATTTATTTAATTTCAAATAATTGTAAAATACTTTATCATTATTAAATAATTAATTGTAAATATATTTATTAATTAGTATTAATAGGTGATCAATTGAAATAATTATAGTTAAATAGTAATTTTAATATATTAATTATTATATTGTATACACATTTTATTTATTTTTAATTAATTATTAATAGATATTCATCTATACATTTATTAATTATTCATGAAGTATTTACTTTCCCTAATGTTGTATTCTCTGGAGTGGGAATAGTAATTTTAACCCCCACGCTATCCAACGCTTTCCCTACTGTTGCACTCTTTGGAGTGGGAATAGTAATTTTAACCCCTACGCTATCCAACGCTTTCCCTACTGTTGCACCCACTGGAGTGGGAATAGTAATTTTAACCCCTACGCTATCCAACGCTTTCCCTACTGTTGCACCCAATGGAGTGGGAATATGTAGTATCTTAGGTTGTATTTAGCTATGCTTGTTCTCCTCTCTGTCTTAGAGTCCTAGGTTGCCAGTGTTCTATGTGGTTCAGCTGCGCTGAGTATTCCACTATGGACAGTTGGTGATCTCTGTCTCTACCTGGACTACGGATGGTCTGTTCTCCGCTTGGGTTGTCAGCTTATACAATAAACTGACGCTTTCAACATCACAGCCTGCTGGTGTTTACTACATCTATTTTTGGCGACGACGGCTGCTGAACAACCCACACGAACCCACCACTTCTCAACGCTTTCGGCAAGCTACTGGCTGTTCTACAATCTAAACCATCACCTCGTATCCTCTCATCTTCTGTCATCGAAGAAACATCGTCTCATCAGTGTTTCCATCAGCCGGTACTCCTCTAGATGGTAGCTGTACTGCGGTAAGCCGCGCATGCTGTACGCTAATGCTTATTGACTATTTGGAAGCGGGGAACTGGATTTTTCTGTATATTTTTATCCAATGCGCTTTGTACTGCGCTGGAACGCAAGGCCAGCAGGTGCGTTCCAGCAACTGAAAATCTAACGTGACGTACGCACCGTCATTTGCGTGACTGTGACGTTGCGTTTCACCCTGAAACGCATCGCTCGCCCCACGTCATTGTAGCCAGAACGAAGCGCATCAGCTGTTCTACTTCACGCCGGTGTTCCATTGTCTACGTCACAAAGGCACAATACTCTTGTTCAGAGGAGAAATTTCACGGAACAGCTCTATTCTCAGAGTACAATGCTGTGACATCATAATTCACACCTTTTTCAGTCAGGCAAAGTCACTCACACAAGACTTTGGCAATACAGCATTGATTTTTTTTGTTTCTTATTCTGCACCAGCTTTACCTCACGTTTAGCTTCGACTTTCCTTACAATTTTAATTGTTCTCTAATATTTCTGGATCCATTCACTATGTCCTTGCAGGGAGTTCTACCACCTGCTCCCTTTCTAGAAACACCTGGAGATCCGCCTATCAAGTGGCGCAAATGGTTTGATGGATTTGAAACTTATATTGGCGCAATTGGAGCGTCCAGATATCGTGCAGAAAGGAAAAAGTACATCCTGTTACACTCACTTGGATTTGAGGGCAGAGAGATCTACAAACATCTTCCTGAGTTGGTACTAACTGAGGGAGAAATTCTTGATGAATATCAACAGACATTAAAAAAACTTGAAACTAGATTTGATGTCCAACCCAGCATTGTAGTTCTACGACACAATTTTTTCAAGCGCACGCAAAATACTGGTGAGGATGTTGACAACTTCATAACTGCACTGAGGGCACTTGCTTCAGACTGTCAGTTTGAAAATTTTACAGACCAGTTGGTAAGGGATCAGTTCATAGCGAAATGTACGGACAGGACAATCAAACAAAAACTGTTGTCTTTGGGAAATCCTTCCTTGGAAGAAACAATTAGACTAGCGAAAAGCATAGAAACGTCTCAAATCTCCGTAAAAGAGCTAGAAGAAAAGAAGAACGAGACTGTCACAGCAGTACAGTTGAAGGACACAAAACCCCCGTTCAATAAGTTTCCAGATGCACAACAGTCTACCGACAAGCAGAATTCTTTCTTTAACAGAACAAACATTTGTTTTCGTTGTGGTAACCGACCACATGGTTTGAATGGGAGGTGTCCTGCAAAATTCGTTACTTGCAAAAATTGCAACAGAGTAGGACACTTTGCTAAAGTGTGTCAGATGGGGAAGAACAAAGTTTCTTTTAAGTCGAATCCTGTGAAATGTGTGATTGATTCTGATATATCACAAACGGAAGATGAGTGTGTAACTAAAGACTTGTGCAACATGGTTGTAGTTGTAAGAGATGATGGGGTCATTACAGGTGATCCCGAGCTATGTGTAGACCCTTATGTAAACATACTAGTAGGTGACCGTGTTCTTTACCTCTTAGTTGATTCTGGTGCACGCATTTCAATGATCACTCTGGATCTTTTTCGTACCACTTGGCCTAACAAGGTTCTCCTTCCTCCTGATAGAAGAGCAGTCTCGTATGAAGAACGTGAGATTACAGTAACTGGATATTTTGAAGACATTTTAGAATTTAAGGGGAGGAGGATTTTTGGGAAAATATATGTGGCTGAAAAGGGACTAAATATATTAGGTTGGTTCCACCAAGGCCTGTTTGGCATGCAATTAAGGCCTGGTACTAAGAATCAAGTAGTTGCCGTGAGAGACAGTCCTGAATTGGAGGCGCTAATAAATGAATTTCCTCATGTCTTTTCAGGAGAGCTAGGAAGAATAAAATCTTTTCAGCACAAAATAATTTTGAAGGATGGTGCCTGTCCTGTTAAACATAAACTTAAAAAACGTACCTTTCAGCATTAGACAAGACCTAGAGAAGGAGTTAGAGACATTGCGTGATAAGGGGATCATTGAACCAGTAGAGTCCTCACTGTGGTTGTCTCCTTTGGTGGTTGCCAGAAAACAGAATGGCGAACTAAGAGTTTGCGTAGATTTGCGCTGCCTAAACAGGGAAATTTGGGTTGATTCCTTTCCCCTTCCAAACATTAATGAATTGTTGGCTAGTTTGAAGGATGCCAAGCTCTTCTCTAAGTTGGACTTGGCATCCGCATATCATCAAATCGAACTTACACCTGAGTCCAGGCCCCTCACTGCCTTTGTGTCACCCTTTGGAACCTTCCAGTACGTACGGATGCCGTTCGGGCTGGCCTCAGCGGTGTCCGTATTCCAAAGAGTCATGACTGAGATGCTGAGGGGTATTGATGGGTTGTCAATTTTTCAAGACGATGTACTTATACACGCTCCTGACAAGAACACTCATGATACTATCTTAAAGCAAGTTTTATCTAAGTTTCAAGAGGTTGGGGTTGTGTTACGGCGCGACAAATGTGTCTTCTCTACTAGTGAAGTGGATTATTTGGGGCACATGATAAACGAAAAGGGGATCTTCCCAAAGTCCAGTCTAGTGGAGTCTATCACTAAGGCCAAGGCTCCGTCTGACAAGAGTGATTTGAAGTCCTTCCTAGGATTGTGTGAGTTTTACTCTAAGTTTATAAAGGATTTTGCGACCAAATTAAGACCTGTGACACGTATGTTAATGAGTGGTGTTCCTTTTGAGTGAAACAAGGAGTGTGATGAGATTTTTGCGTGGGTGAAACAACAACTGATTTCCCCGAATGTTCTAAAGCATTTTGATCCCTCGTTAATGTGTACCCTGACTGTTGATGCCAGCAATGTGGGGTTAGGTGCTGTCCTGTCACAGAAAAAGGATGGTGACCTCAATACTTTGGGTTTTGCATCTAGGGTTTTGTCCAGTGCTGAAACCAAGTATTCTGTCATTGAAAAGGAGTTACTAGCCTGCTGGTGGGCTGTAATGAAATTCCGGAACTTTCTTTGGGGGAAGAAATTTTGCATCAGGACTGACCATAAACCCCTTGTGTCTATCCTGAGTGGGAAGAATGTAAGAGGATTCACACCGAGAATCGCACGCCTGTCTTCCAAGTTACTTCAGTTTGACTTTTTGATGGAATATATCCCTGGGAACAAGAATGGGTGTGCTGATTTTCTTTCTCGTTCCTCTGTTATGACTGATAAGGATTTAGATGCAGATCAGGATGATAAAGACCAATACCTGGTCGCTTCTATTGATCTGCCCCAGTTGTGTGCGGTGACCGAGGATGAGTGGAGACAAGCCCTTCTTTCGGATGTGATGTTACAGAAGGTTGTCACCTTTATCAGGAATGGTTGGCCTAGAGAAAGGAATCTCACCTTTGATCTCAAAACGTTTTTGCAAGTTGCAGATGAGCTTACGCTTGAAGGTGGGTTGATTTTAAGAGATGACAAATTGGTTCCTCCAGTGGTCCTGAGGGAAAGGTTGATTAAGTGCGCACATGAAGGGCATTTAGGTGCAACATTGACCAAGAGAAGAGTTCGTCTTTCCTTCTGGTGGCCATACATGGACAGGGAGATCGATGAATTCGTTAAGCGATGTGTCATCTGCTCTAGCTGTGATAAGGTTGTAAAGCTACGTACTCAGCCCTTGTCCCCCATTGAGCTTCCTCCTGCACCTTGGGTGAAACTTGGATTGGACATTGTCGGTCCTTTCTATGCCCTTGATTTTTCCTCTAGGTTTGCCCTGGTCCTTATAGACTATTATTCTAAATGGCCGGAGGTCAAGTTTGTCAGAGAGGTCACTGCCAAGACTGTTGTTGACTTCCTTTGTGATGTCTTTTTGAAGGAAGGGTTTCCAGAGTTTTTGGTCACAGACAACGGCACTCAATTTGTCTCATCTGAGGTTGAAAATTACTTGGCCAGGTGTAGTATCAAACACCTGAAAAGTTCCCTGTATCATCCGGAAACGAATGGTCTCGTGGAACGGATGAACAAAGTCCTTGGGGAATGCATTCAGTGGGCTCTGAAGAATAGCTGTGTTGTTAGTAGCTCTGTAAGGAGCATGTTGTGGTTTTACAGGACCACACCTCATTCCACCACTGGGGTCTCTCCGTTTGAGTTGTTACGCGGTCGGAAGGCTTCCACCTTGTCCTGTCCCGGATGGATGTCCAGGTGGGTGAAAGGTGGGTGTTGGAATGATGAAGATGTGCGTTCCAATGTTGAGTCTGTTCAGTCTAAACAGAAGGCGTATTTTGATAAGAGGAAGAATGTTATGGTGACTGATCTTGCCCCTGGAGATTTCGTCTCCATTAAAAAACCTGTTCTTGTGAAAAAAGGGCATTCTAAATTCTCTTCTCCTGTTCAAGTGTGTGAGGTCAGAGGGAACTCAGTTAAACTGACTAATGGGTGTTGGTGGAATAAGAGTCGTTTGGCCAAATGCTCCTTGCTAGGACAGCCTGGTTGTTCCTCTTCTGTCACCAATGTGTTACCGGCTGCACACAGTAGTTCCACCTCTCACACAAGTTCCTCTGCCGCCAGTCTACACCAAGATTGTACGGGACAAACGGTCCTGAGGCGCAGTTCTCGCACTAAGTCTGTTCCTCATAGATATATAGTTTAAGTTTTCTCCTATTCTCAATGGTTCAGTTTCTGCTCGCTTTTTCTTCTTTCCTGTTGTTCTCTCTCTCCCTCTCTCTCTCTCTCTCTCTCTCTCTCTCTCTCTCTCTCTCTCTCTCTCTCTTTCTCTCTCATTTTCCCTCTTGCTCTGTTCCCCTTCTGTGCTCAAGTTTCCTTCTTAAGGAAAGGCATATGTAGTATCTTAGGTTGTATTTAGCTATGCTTGTTCTCCTCTCTGTCTTAGAGTCCTAGGTTGCCAGTGTTCTATGTGGTTCAGCTGCGCTGAGTATTTCACTATGGACAGTTGGTGATCTCTGTCTCTACCTGGACTACGGATGGTCTGTTCTCCGCTTGGGTTGTCAGCTTATACAATAAACTTACGCTTTCAACATCACAGCCTGCTGGTGTTTACTACAGAATAGTAATTTTAACCCCTACGCTATCCAACGCTTTCCCTACTGTTGCACTCTTTGGAGTGGGAATAGTAATTTTAACCCCTACGCTATCCAACGCTTTCCCTACTGTTGCACCCACTGGAGTGGGAATAGTAATTTAAACCCCTACGCTATCCAACCCTTTCCCTACTGTTGCACTCACTGGAGTGGGAATAGTAATTTTAACCCCTACGCTATCCAACGCTTTCCCTACTGTTGCACCCACTGGAGTGGGAATAGTAATTTTAACCCCTACACTATCCAATGCTTTCCCTACGCTTGCACTCTTTGGAGTGGGAATAGTATTTTTAACACTTCTGCTATCGTACAGTAATATAATAGTATCTTATTTAATTATAGTATGTTACTATATGTATATGTTTTAACAAATATGATTGTAAAAATTTATATTTATTAATTTCATTTATTATTTAATAATTATAAGTTAATTTAAGTATTTTTAAGTATATTTTAGTATTTAAATTTTAATATTAATTTAATTTTACACTGTTTTTAATAAAGTCAATTTTTTTTAAAACTATATTTTTGTAAACGATATTTTGTACTCGATATTTTTGTACTTACCTGTCTGTAGATACAAACTCGATATTCTGTCTGTCGATATTTTGGCAACGATATTTTTGCAAGTCGATATTTTGTCCCTTGATATTATTTCAGTGATCCAACATCGAGATCGTCAATTATGCTGATGACACGCAGTTGATTCTCTCTTTGGAGGGAGATCATTCAACTGCTTTGGAAGTATTTCACAACTGTCTGCGAGACACGGCAGGTTGGCTGAAGCCTAATTCCCTGCAATTCAATGCAGGTAGAACGGAGGTGCTTTATTGCCCAAGGGCCAGGGTTCAATCTGTCCTACCTTGCAACTTCTAGCCTGCCTATTTCTCTCCATCGGTTCAGCCAGTGAAGGCGTCTCGGAACCTGGGCGTTATGTTTAACAGTAGTCTCACCTTGGAGGCGAAAGTTTCGAAGATAGTGGCTGGTTGCCTGGCCATTATTAGATTGCTCAGGAAAATCCTTCCTCTGCTGCCTTCCTCGTCCCGAGCTGAGTTGGTGTGCTGCACCATACTCAGTAGGTTAGACTACTGTAACTCTCTGCTGCTGGTGTCCCCGAATATTCTTATGGACAGACTTCAAAGAATCCAAGCTAGCCCTGGGGTGGCCTACTAGGTCTTCCTCCTCTACAGCTGTGGCTCAGCTGCATTGGCTCCCGTTGAGACAGAGAGTACAATTCAAGTCTCTCTGCCTAGTGTTTAAAGCCCTTCATGGGTTGGGCCCTGTTCTTTTGCAAAGCAAGTTTGCGTGGCATGTGCCAGACCGTAACCTTCGATCCTCCTCGGCTAGACTGGTGAGGATACCAAGGTTTAAGAGAGCCAAAGCAGGAGGCAGATCATTGGGTGTGGCGGCAGCGAAATTGTGGAATGCTCTTCCGGTTGAGCTTAGACAAACCTCTGATCTTCTACCGTTCAGGAGGAGTTTAAAAACCTGGCGATTCCCGAAGTCCTAGATTGTCACCAATCTTGACCCCCCCTCTTGTCTCGAGCCTGCCAGTGCCAGGATGCCTGTTAGGCGACAGTGCACTTTAGAAATGAAATAAATAAAATAAAATAAATTGGGATAAAAAGTAGGCCCCAGCACCCTAAAAAAAAAGTGGCCCTCATTTGTGGATTGGCATTTTACACAAAACACTGCTTCAGTTTTTTAAGTATTATAAAAAGAAGGAGGGGGGTTCTCTAAAAGAAGCATGTTTTCTTAACTTCACTGAGATACAAAAAAATGCAAATGTTGCCAGGACTCTAGGTGGATGGATTAATCACAATCATGAACCACACCTGAATGTAAGTGAGGCCACTTCTGCTCAGCCCCTCGCGAGAGACTTGGAATGACACCTCCGCCCACAGGTAAAATGGATGTAATAGAGGCCAATCTGCCTCCCCACTAGGCAACTGCCGGCATCTGAACTTCACAGGCACAGCTCAAATCGGCCAACACTCTGGCCAAAAAAAGCGGGCCTCACCTGAAACTCATATCCTGGCCCATTGCCCGAGTGCACGCTATACCAATCCAACCCCGATCAGTGAATGCTTCTATCGACATTAGTGCAAGTTTGCTGCATGAACAAACAATAAGTATGGCATGGGCGCACACGTCTCTTAGCATTAGTGCAAACTCACCTCATGCACATACAGCAGGTACAGCATGAGCAGCATCAGTGTACGCTTACCGCTGCTTTAGTACAAGCTCACGTCATGCACATAGATCATATACAGACAGCATGGGCAGTATCAGTGAATACTTCTCTAAGCATTAGTGCAAGCTCACCTCTTGCACATAATGCAGGAGTAGCATCAGTGCACGCTTACAGCTGCTTTAGTACAAGCTCACCTCATGCACATAGATCACATACAGACAGCATGGGCAGTATCAGTGAATACTTCTATCAGCATTAGTGCAAGCTCATCTCATGCACGTAGAGCAGGTACAGAATAAGCAGCATCAGTGCACGCTTCCCACTGCATTAGTACAAGCTCACGTCATTCACATAGATCACCTATAGCATGGGCAGTATCAGTTCACGCTTCCCACTGAATTACTACAAGCTCACGTCATGCACATAGATCACGTACAGCATGAGCAGTATCAGTGCACGCTTCCCACTGCATTAGTACAAGCTCACGTCATGCACATAGATCACGTACAGCATGAGCAGTATCAGTGCATGCTTCCCACTATATTAGTACAAGCTCACGTCATGCACATAGATCACGTACAGCATGAGCAGTATCAGTGCACGCTTCCCACTACATTAGTACAAGCTCACGTCATTCACATAGATCACGTACAGCATGAGTAGCATCAGTGCACGCTAACAGCTGCTTTAGTACAAGCTCACGTCAATCACATAGATCACATACAGACAGCATGGGCAGTATCAGTGAATACTTCTATCAGCATTAGTGCAAGCTCATCTCATGCACATAGAGCAGGAGTAGCATCAGTGCACGCTTACCGCTGCTTTAGTACAAGCTCATGTCCTGCACATAGATTAGATACAGACCGCATGGGCAGTATCAGTGAATAGTTCTAGCACCATTAGTGCAAGCTCATCTCATGCACGTAGAGCAGGTACATGAAAAACAGAGGGGGGTTGTGCCCTATTAAGCCCTGGGTAGGACACAATACTATTGTAGGAAATAATTGAGAACCCAGTCGCTTTTTAGTTCTGCCACGTAGAGCAGGTACAGCATAAGCAGCATCAGTGCACGATTCCCACTACATTAGTACAAGCTCACGTCATTCACATAGATCACCTACAGCATGGGCAGTATCAGTTCACGCTTCCCACTGCATTACTACAAGCTCACGTCATGCACATAGATCACGTACAGAATGAGCAGTATCAGTGCACGGTTCCCACTGCATTAGTACAAGCTCACGTCATGCACATAGATCACGTACAGAATGAGCAGTATCAGTGCACGGTTCCCACTGCATTAGTACAAGCTCACGTCATGCACATAGATCACGTACAGAATGGGCAGGATCAGTGAGTGCTTCTCTCTGCATTAGTGGAAGCTCACGTCATGCACTTAGATCACGTACAGCATGAGCAGTATCAGTGCACGGTTCCCACTGCATTAGTACAAGCTCACGTCATGCACATAGATCACGTACAGAATGAGCAGTATCAGTGCACGGTTCCCACTGCATTAGTACAAGCTCACGTCATGCACATAGATCACGTACAGAATGGGCAGGATCAGTGAGTGCTTCTCTCTGCATTAGTGGAAGCTCACGTCATGCACTTAGATCACGTGCAGAATGAGCAGTATCAGTGCACGGTTCCCACTGCATTAGTACAAGCTCACGTCATGCACATAGATCACGTACAGAATGAGCAGTATCAGTGCACGGTTCCCACTGCATTAGTACAAGCTCACGTCATGCACATAGATCACGTACAGCATGAGCAGTATCAGTGCACGGTTCCCACTGCATTAGTACAAGCTCACGTCATGCACATAGATCACGTACAGAATGAGCAGTATCAGTGCACGGTTCCCACTGCATTAGTACAAGCTCACGTCATGCACATAGATCACGTACAGAATGGGCAGGATCAGTGAGTGCTTCTCTCTGCATTAGTGGAAGCTCACGTCATGCACTTAGATCACGTACAGCATGAGCAGTATCAGTGCACGGTTCCCACTGCATTAGTACAAGCTCACGTCATGCACATAGATCACGTACAGAATGAGCAGTATCAGTGCACGGTTCCCACTGCATTAGTACAAGCTCACGTCATGCACATAGATCACGTACAGAATGGGCAGGATCAGTGAGTGCTTCTCTCTGCATTAGTGGAAGCTCACGTCATGCACTTAGATCACGTGCAGAATGAGCAGTATCAGTGCACGGTTCCCACTGCATTAGTACAAGCTCACGTCATGCACATAGATCACGTACAGAATGAGCAGTATCAGTGCACGGTTCCCACTGCATTAGTACAAGCTCACGTCATGCACATAGATCACGTACAGAATGGGCAGGATCAGTGAGTGCTTCTCTCTGCATTAGTGGAAGCTCACGTCATGCACTTAGATCACGTACAGCATGAGCAGTATCAGTGCACGGTTCCCACTGCATTAGTACAAGCTCACGTCATGCACATAGATCACGTACAGAATGAGCAGTATCAGTGCACGGTTCCCACTGCATTAGTACAAGCTCACGTCATGCACATAGATCACGTACAGAATGGGCAGGATCAGTGAGTGCTTCTCTCTGCATTAGTGGAAGCTCACGTCATGCACATAGATCACGTACAGAATGAGCAGTATCAGTGCACGGTTCCCACTGCATTAGTACAAGCTCACGTCATGCACATAGATCACGTACAGAATGGGCAGGATCAGTGAGTGCTTCTCTCTGCATTAGTACAAGCTCACGTCATGCACATAGATCACGTACAGAATGAGCAGTATCAGTGCACGGTTCCCACTGCATTAGTACAAGCTCACGTCATGCACATAGATCACGTACAGAATGAGCAGTATCAGTGCACGGTTCCCACTGCATTAGTACAAGCTCACGTCATGCACATAGATCACGTACAGAATGGGCAGGATCAGTGAGTGCTTCTCTCTGCATTAGTACAAGCTCACGTCATGCACATAGATCACGTACAGAATGGGCAGGATCAGTGAGTGCTTCTCTCTGCATTAGTACAAGCTCACGTCATGCACATAGATCACGTACAGAATGAGCAGTATCAGTGCACAGTTCCCACTGCATTAGTACAAGCTCACGTCATGCACATAGATCACGTACAGAATGGGCAGGATCAGTGAGTGCTTCTCTCTGCATTAGTGGAAGCTCACGTCATGCACATAGATCACGTACAGAATGAGCAGTATCAGTGCACGGTTCCCACTGCATTAGTACAAGCTCACGTCATGCACATAGATCACGTACAGAATGGGCAGGATCAGTGAGTGCTTCTCTCTGCATTAGTGGAAGCTCACGTCATGCACATAGATCACGTACAGAATGAGCAGTATCAGTGCACGGTTCCCACTGCATTAGTACAAGCTCACGTCATGCACATAGATCACGTACAGAATGAGCAGTATCAGTGCACGGTTCCCACTGCATTAGTACAAGCTCACGTCATGCACATAGATCACGTACAGAATGGGCAGGATCAGTGAGTGCTTCTCTCTGCATTAGTGGAAGCTCACGTCATGCACTTAGATCACGTACAGAATGGGCAGGATCAGTGAGTGCTTCTCTCTGCATTAGTACAAGCTCACGTCATGCACATAGATCACGTACAGAATGAGCAGTATCAGTGCACGGTTCCCACTGCATTAGTACAAGCTCACGTCATGCACATAGATCACGTACAGAATGAGCAGTATCAGTGCACGGTTCCCACTGCATTAGTACAAGCTCACGTCATGCACTTAGATCACGTACAGAATGGGCAGGATCAGTGAGTGCTTCTCTCTGCATTAGTGGAAGCTCACGTCATGCACATAGATCACGTACAGAATGAGCAGTATCAGTGCACGGTTCCCACTGCATTAGTACAAGCTCACGTCATGCACATAGATCACGTACAGAATGGGCAGGATCAGTGAGTGCTTCTCTCTGCATTAGTGGAAGCTCACGTCATGCACATAGATCACGTACAGAATGAGCAGTATCAGTGCACGGTTCCCACTGCATTAGTACAAGCTCACGTCATGCACATAGATCACGTACAGAATGAGCAGTATCAGTGCACGGTTCCCACTGCATTAGTACAAGCTCACGTCATGCACATAGATCACGTACAGAATGAGCAGTATCAGTGCACGGTTCCCACTGCATTAGTACAAGCTCACGTCATGCACTTAGATCACGTACAGAATGGGCAGGATCAGGGAGTGCTTCTATCTGCATTAGTGGAAGCTCACGTCATGCACTTAGATCACGTACAGAATGGGCAGGATCAGTGAGTGCTTCTCTCTGCATTAGTACAAGCTCACGTCATGCACATAGATCACGTACAGAATGGGCAGTATCAGTGCACGGTTCCCACTGCATTAGTACAAGCTCACGTCATGCACATAGATCACGTACAGAATGAGCAGTATCAGTGCACGGTTCCCACTGCATTAGTACAAGCTCACGTCATGCACATAGATCACGTACAGAATGAGCAGTATCAGTGCACGGTTCCCACTGCATTAGTACAAGCTCACGTCATGCACATAGATCACGTACAGAATGGGCAGGATCAGTGAGTGCTTCTATAAGCATTAGTGCAAGCTCACCTCATTCACATAGAGCAGGTAGAGCATGAGTAGCATCGGTGCACGCTTACCGCTGCATCTTGTAGTCATAATTCCGCCTTCAGATATACTAGGTGACCCAATAGTAGGCCATTACAATCGTCCTGTCTTGACACCACACAGACAGATTCAATGTATGCTTCAGATTTTCTAGGGCGGATAGAAAAAAATCCAACTTTATAGTTTCAATGCTTGGAAACTACTTTGCTCGCTCTGTGAATGAATGAAAGAGCGCGCAATGCTAAATGCAGGAGATCGCAAATTAAAACCACACTCAAAATCTTACCACAACCAATCCTACAAGGGATTGGGAATCACATATTACTAATCTACATATTTACCTCTAACATTGCGTTTCGGAGTAGCGTGTTACTTGTCGCAAGCGCTTTATTGGCCTCGTCAAGTGCTATATAAATACAAGTTACTATTACAAATAAAATCAGTATAGATACAAACAGGGAGTGTTTGATGTTGGACACAGAAGAGAGAGAATAATGTTTTTTTGCCATAAAAAATATATGAGACAAACTGGTAAGTACACAGACTCTCGTATTATAAAAAACGAACCCAAAAGACAATTTAGAGACAATTGTTACATTAAATAATAGAGCGAGCGCGCCTACTTTCCACAGAAGTCTGTCCATAAAATCGGCAGCGGGCCTCTTAACAAATGTTTTTTCAGCAGCCAGAGGTGGGAAGGTAGCCCCGCACCCTTGTAACCCTTCCCCCAAACCGTGGCCAGGTGCGCCACAATTCAATCTTAAATCTGTCGTTGAATATTGATAAAAAAAACTGGGGGTGTAAATTATTACCCACACAGTGAAAGTGATCTTTACAATAAAACTGCATCACTGCCCCTAATGTTCAGAAGGGACTCTTATTACCACCAAAGGTTTCCCATTAAAAAGATTTGGAGGGGGAAAGACCGGGGCTGTGTCCTCTTCGGTGCAAGGAGCCCCTTGGAGTGAAGCAGGAAGTGAACTCAACCTCAGAGGGTCCAAGCCCCCTGAGAATTTACAAAGCGTGTCACCATTCCCTAGGTGCCTCGAGAGTGTTGATTTGTGAGTTGTACGAGGCACTTTGGGTCATTCAGGCCCATTCTAGTAACTATTGATCAAAAGGGGTGAGGTTTCTGAATCAAGACAGCGTTTCGTGCGCTAGAACGTGTTTGTTTGCACAGTGCCACTGTACTACTGGACACAGCGAGGCACCCTGGCTTTAATATAATGATCAAAGAACTGCACAGGTATGGACACTACGTTAGCTAGTGGTGGGTACAATATTCCAGAGAAAGTGAAACACACAAAATCCACCGAAGAGAAACTTCACCGACCCAGAACAACTGTACCACTTTCTTGTGAATCTGTTCCCCTGAGCAGACAATGAAATGGAGGCGGTAGGATAAATACATTGGTGAACGTGTGTTTGAGATTCGATAAATATTAGTAAAAATTAACAACTGCTTTTTCTATAAAATATATTAGTTACTAGAGGTACAATCATTGTAACAGCCACTATGTACACATTGCACAATACACACTATGCATTTTCTCCCAGCGCTTGAATCACAACTGTTGGTCTTACTCAACCCTTTGGTACTCATTTGTCCGATTCTTGAAAGATGAGTGGCTGACTATTCCCTGCTAGATTAAACCCTGTCCCCTTTAACCCTGTCGGCGCACCTGTGCTTAAAGTTATCAAATATATCAAAGGTTTCTTTCCACTGTGCCTCTGTCGCTGTACTTTTCTTACTCCCCCCACACCCGCCAAAATTGTCCTCCTGCGCCCCTCCCCCATTTAGTAGCTGGTTCAATTTTCCATGTCCACTAACTGGAAAATATACAACTTACTCCTTAAAGAAAAATCCAGCTTTTGTAGTTCGGACTGGACTGTTCCCATGGGGCACAGGGTCAGAGCTGATTTGCATATCGCCATTGTCTAACCCAGGGTGGTGTGGAGTGCAAAAAACGATGGATTTGGGCCCAGATCTTTGAACTGGGGTGAATGTGTGACATTGATCCACATTCTGTCCATCACCTGTTTTGTTTGCAATTGCCGCCATAAGTGCGCTGGGGATGCTCAGACGTGGGTCCCAGGCACTCCACACCACTGGAGCCAAGCTAGCTGGGCTGAGGAGAGGTGTTACCTCGAAACCGGTCCGGTCCTCGGATGCTTGATTCCGTTCTGGGAAGGACATGGCTTTTGTAGTTCGGACTGGACTGTTCCCATGGGGCACAGGGTCAGAGCTGATTTGCATATCGCCAATGTCTAACCCAGGGTGGTGTGGAGTGCAAAAAAACGATGGATTTGGGCCCAGATCTTTGGACTGGGGTGAATGTGTGACATTGATCCACATTCTGTCCATCACCTGTTTTGTTTGCAATTGCCGCCATAAGTGCGCTGGGGATGCTCAGACGTGGGTCCCAGGCACTCCACACCACTGGAGCCAAGCTAGCCGGGCTGATGAGAGGTGTTACCTCGAAACCGGTCCGGTCCTCGGATGCTTGATTCCGTTCTGGGAAGGACATGACTTTTGTAGTTCGGACTGGACTGTTCCCATGGGGCACAGGGTCAGAGCTGATTTGCATATCGCCATTGTCTAACCCAGGGTGGTGTGGAGTGCAAAAAAACGATGGATTTGGGCCCAGATCTTTGGACTGGGGTGAATGTGTGACATTGATCCACATTCTGTCCATCACCTGTTTTGTTTGCAATTGCCGCCATAAGTGCGCTGGGGATGCTCAGACGTGAGTCCCAGGCACTCCACACCACTGGAGCCAAGCTAGCCGGGCTGATGAGAGGTGTTACCTCGAAACCGGTCCGGTCCTCGGATGCTTGATTCCGTTCTGGGAAGGACATGGCTTTTGTAGTTCGGACTGACCTGTTCCCATGGGGCACAGGGTCAGAGCTGATTTGCATATCTTTTTTTTTTTAACAACAATGGAGGAGTACCCCCTAGATGCAAGGTATACAGTGTAGGGATTTCCTCTGTATCTAAAGCATAAGGCTTAGGTTAGCAATAAGTGTCCCAACCTTGAACCGGACAAAAAATGTCTTTTTGAGAAGACCCCTCACTCACCAACCTAGTTGGTGACATGCTTCATCATCGGGGTCCCACCCCATAAGCCGAATGCCTATGGGGTGTGCTGCGACACCTGGTTACAGTGGAGCGGGTTCTTTGTTTTTTTATATGTGAGAAAAAAATTTGTGAAAGGTGTGTTAAAAAGGGACAAAGCTGCTCACTACAAAGACTTTATTCCTGAGTGATTTGTCCCTATTAAAAAGATCGTGTGGCACCCGTGCCTATTTAGGAAGGCTGTGGTGTCTCAAAACGTGTGGTATATATAAAAATAGCGTAGTGTGCTATGTGTGGTTTTAAAATTTAGGTCTACATGTTTCAACCATTTCAAAAAGATTCTATTGGTTTTCTTCAGGACCGTGTTTTTGAACGGGGTGGTCCGCACACGCTAAGGCGCGTCCAGCCCACGTCCAATATAAAGACCACAAATTATGGTCTTGTGAAAAAAGTGGTGTTTTATCCTGAATCAGGAAAAACCTGTAAAGAAAAAACATATAAAGGGTTGGGATGTACCGGGTAAGACAATACAAAGGTACACACTTAGTGAATAGGTGAGCTTAGTGGAATCACCAGGGCTGTAGTGGTAGAAAAATCTGAAGTTCAGGTCGTACCAGTGGTCTGTCTCTGATAAACGACAGTGGTGCCCAGGCAGTATTTACCGCGTTTGTGACGTGTTGGGCTAGACTGTTTTATTCATCAACTGGTTTGTGCAAAAACGATCTGTATCGTATGCTGGTGGTAAACAAACTGTGGGGGAGGGGAGGCAGGGGGAGAGCGATCACACCCATTCACGCAGCAGACATACAACATGCCGAGGCATTCCTATAGGTGAGCGTCCACTATACGGCAGTGCTTTGGAGGTGCCGCATGCGTTTATATAAATTGTACTATGCAATTAGTACTAGCGTTGCTTACACGTGAAGCGTTAAGGTATTGCTTCATGGGCAGCGGGAGTTCCAAGACGGCAAGTGTCCGTCACCTGGAACCATGTGAGAAGTAAAAAAGCACCGTTAGGATCGTGCCTCGTGTTCGAGGCGTTTCGGGCAGAGAGGCGCGACAGCGTCGTGCTTAGATTCATATCCCACTTACTTGCGGCTTCTGCTCGTCTTGTTTTTAAACCTACTTGGTTTCCTCTCACTCCTGCCCCGTGGATTCGGCCGGAATGGAGACGCCATGTAGAAGTAAGCAAATTGCTACTTCCTGGTAGGGCGTGGCTATAGTCAGAAGGGTACCGCGGGCCAATGGGAGCGCGGTTCGTGGGCGGACCAATGGGAGCGCGGTTAGGGGGCGGGTGATAGATGACGCTTTCGGTAGCTTCTGTTTCGACTGGTTGTCAAGGCAACCGGTTAGCTGGAAAGCGAGTACAGAAAAAATACGGAAATGGCAGAGTTAGAGCTATTTCTGGAACATAGGAGTTTAGGAACATTAGGAGTTTTTTGGAACGATGCTTGATTTTGGGACAGTATTTTCTCCATAGCCACGGACCCATATGGCTACATGAGGAGATTGACAAGGTATTCTGGGGTAGTATTTTCTCCATAGCCACGGACCCATATGGCTACATGAGGAGATTGACAAGGTATTCTGGGGTGGCAATGATCAGGGGAAAATAGTAGGTGCCAGGGACGACACCTAAATCCTGATGTTGTTTTAGTGCCTCAAATCGCAAGTAAGGAAAGTATTCAGTGTGTCTCAAGAAACAAAGTTTCAGTGTGTCTCAAAACAGGGGAGAATTTAACCCATTACAGAGTGCCATGGGATATTGTCATTCAGACCGGTCGTGTGCGTTGCCAGTCTGTAGACCCATCGCTGCTCCTTTTCAAAAAGGCGTTGGCTCAGGTTTATACCTGGTCTTACTTGCTCGATGATTGTCCATTGGATCTCGTCTGGACTATGTCCAACAGACAGATAATGTTCGGTCAGCCTAGTATTGGATTTTTTGCACCTAATGGTGCTTCTGTGCTCTTCTAGGCGTGTTTTTATTTTTCTGCTGGTCATTCCTACATAGCGTAGGTTACAGGGGCAAGTTAGTAAATATACCACATTTTCACTATTGCAGTTAGTATGCCCTCTGATCGTCCATACTTTGTTAGGCTCCAGTTGTAAGGTTTTAGTATTTTTTGTGAAGGGGCAAGCACTGCAATTGCCACATTTGTAGTGGCCAGTTACCTTTGGTAATCCCCAGGCATTGAGGACAGATTCATTTTCCATCGTCATTTCTCTTGGTCTTGTGTTAACCACTGCATCTCTGATGCTTCTAGCTCTTTTGTAGGAAAATAGGGGTTTTTCCCATCTCATGTTTCCGGTGTTTAAAATTCCCCAATGTTTTCCTATTATTTTTGTCACATCGTTAGATATTGTGTTATACGTAGTGACACAGGTTAGAGGGGTTTGTTCCTCTCTTCTGATTGGGTCCTCCAAGAGAATTTCGCGTTGTTGATTGCGAGCTCTTTTTTGACTTTTGTTCAAAATCCTCTCCGGGTATCCTCGATTTTTCAGCTTGGTTGTGAGCTCCTGGGCTTGTTGTTTGTAATTATTCAGATCACTGCAGTTTCTGCGCAGTCGTAAGTATTGTCCGTACGGTAGATTTTCCCGTAACGGTCTTGGATGAAAGCTCTCGAAACGGAGTAAGGTATTTTTTGCAGTTGGTTTGTTGTGCGTGACTGTTGACAACTTTCCATCAGCTTTCGTTATAGTAAGGTCTAGGAAGACCAGGGAGTGATGGTCCTTCACACAGGTGAATTTCAGGTGATCATCTAGTGTGTTAATCCAGTTGAAAAATGATGTCAGAGTCTCCTCGCTACCTTTCCAGATTGTTAGCACATCGTCTATATATCTTCTCCAGAGTAAGATATTAGAACTATAGGGGTTGTGCTGGTCGAGAATGAATTTTTCTTCAAAGTTATACACATACAGGCCTGCTACACTAGGAGCAAAAGTACTGGCCATGGAAGTTCCACCCGTTTGGAGAAAGATCTTATCTTCATATTGGAAATAGTTGCGTGTCAGGGCCAGTCTTGCACACTCCAAGATAAATTCCTTTGGAGTTCTGTGTGTCCATTCTTCTTTGTCCAAGGCCTCCTTGAGTACTTCCAAGGTTGCTTCCTGCGGAATGCTCGTATAAAGGCTCTCAATATCAAAGCTTACCAAGATGGTGTCATCATCTATGGTAAGTTGATCCAAAAGTCGCAATACACTCTTGGTATCCTGCAGATAGGTGCTTGTTTTCTGCACCATGGTTTTAAAGAAGAAATCACAGAAACATGATAAAGGTTCCAGTAGTGAGCCGATCCCGGAGACGATAGGTCTGCCTGGTGGTGGTGTTATGTTCTTATGAATCTTTGGAAGAGTATAGAAATACGGGATCTTACCGTCACTTTTACATAAGAAGTCGGCCTCCTGTTTTGAGATGTAGCCTTCCGCTTCTCCGTGTTCTACTAGTGAAACGATTTCGCTTCGAAGGTCGTTTGTGGGATCCAGGGGTAGTCTGCGATAGTTCCTTTCGTCTCCGAGTAGTCTGAGACACTCTGTCTGGTACGCTAGTTTGTCAAGGATGACTATCCCTCCGCCTTTGTCGGCCGGTTTAATGACGATGGTGTCTGAGTTTTTCAAGGTGTCAAGTGCAGTTCTCTCATGTTTTGTAAGGTTGGCGAAAGGTTTCTTTGGGGACACTTTTTCAATGTCGTTAAACACTGCTTGTTCGAAAGTGGATATTTCCACTGGAACTGTGTGGGGTGGTGGCATAAAAGTTGATTTTTTCTTTAGTCCAGTTTCATTGGTATCTGGGCTGTCTTCTGCATTGGTTTTCTTTTCGAAAAAAGCCTTCAGTCTTAATTTTCTGAAGAATGCCGCTAACTCGCTGTGGAGCTTAAACTTATCCAGGTTTGCAGTTGGTACAAAACCCAGCCCTTTGTTAAGTACTGACTCTTCCTCTTTACTGAGGGGTCTGGTTGAGAGATTTACTATTAGGTTTTCCGATTGCTCGGTCCTGCCTGTTGTGTTTTGTTCCTGTTCTGGTTGGTGTTTGGGTCGTCCGTTGTCCAATGGACTTGGTTGCCCTGATTGGTGTTTTTCCTCCTTCCTCGTCCTCTTCCGCCCCGGTTTAAAAAAGGGGGGATGTAAGGATTGGGGGGAAAAAAAGGTTGCTGGAACGGTGGCTGCCATCCATACATAGGGTAGTTAGGTGGGTGGTTATACATCTCCTGGTAGGGCGGCATTGGCATCGGATTGTATGTCTGCCAATTACTTCTACCTCTACCTCGACCTCTGCCTCTTGTTTTTGTACTCCCATTACTGGAGTTTCCACTGGAGTTGGAAGCGTTGCTGGATGCATTGCTAGAGGCATTGCTTGACGCGTCTGAGTTGTCATCCCCTTTGGATGGGGGTACATATTCGGGATCTGAGTAGGGGTATGCTTTCACCATCGTGAAACGTTTCAGGTCCTTTGGAAATTTTTGCACTTTTTGTTGGGTTAAGTTGTCTTTGTAGTCTGTCATTTCCTTATTTAATTCATCAAGCTTTTTTTTGAAGCCGGTGATTGTTGTTTTCATGTTTCCTTCAGCTATTTGTATCTCGACTTGGATTTTTTCGGATAGTCTTAAAGCTGTTTTTAAAATTAATACTATCCAGTCATGGGTACAGTGCCATGCTATGGCTGCCCAGTCTTTTCGGAAGATTTCGTCTTCTAAAAAGATTCGCGGGGCGTTGGCGCCATGTTTTTGTCTAGATATTGTTTTAAAATTGTCCCATGTAGGATCGTTCTGATTCTGTTCCGCTTTAGCTCAGATAGATTTTCCCAGTCTTTGGTTGCAGAGATGCTCTGGGCAATGCTGGGGTCCGCAAAAATAGATAGATCGCTCATGACCTCCTCAACCTCCTCAGAAGTATAGGAGAGGCCCTGATTTTCGGCCATGGTTGTGAGAACCAGGTCGTACCAGTGGTCTGTCTCTGATAAACGACAGTGGTGCCCAGGCAGTATTTACCGCGTTTGTGACGTGTTGGGCTAGACTGTTTTATTCATCAACTGGTTTGTGCAAAAACGATCTGTATCGTATGCTGGTGGTAAACAAACTGTGGGGGAGGGGAGGCAGGGGGAGAGCGATCACACCCATTCACGCAGCAGACATACAACATGCCGAGGCATACCTATAGGTGAGCGTCCACTATACGGCAGTGCTTTGGAGGTGCCGCATGCGTTTATATAAATTGTACTATGCAATTAGTACTAGCGTTGCTTACACGTGAAGCGTTAAGGTATTGCTTCATGGGCAGCGGGAGTTCCAAGACGGCAAGTGTCCGTCACCTGGAACCATGTGAGAAGTAAAAAAGCACCGTTAGGATCGTGCCTCGTGTTCGAGGCGTTTCGGGCAGAGAGGCGCGACAGCGTCGTGCTTAGATTCATATCCCACTTACTTGCGGCTTCTGCTCGTCTTGTTTTTAAACCTACTTGGTTTCCTCTCACTCCTGCCCCGTGGATTCGGCCGGAATGGAGACGCCGTGTAGAAGTAAGCAAATTGCTACTTCCTGGTAGGGCAAGTAAGACCAGGTATAAACCTGAGCCAACGCCTTTTTGAAAAGGAGCAGCGATGGGTCTACAGACTGGCAACGCACACGACCGGTCTGAATGACAATATCCCATGGCACTCTGTAATGGGTTAAATTCTCCCCTGTTTTGAGACACACTGAAACTTTGTTTCTTGAGACACACTGAATACTTTCCTTACTTGCGATTTGAGGCACTAAAACAACATCAGGATTTAGGTGTCGTCCCTGGCACCTACTATTTTCCCCTGATCATTGCCACCCCAGAATACCTTGTCAATCTCCTCATGTAGCCATATGGGTCCGTGGCTATGGAGAAAATACTACCCCAGAATACCTTGTCAATCTCCTCATGTAGCCATATGGGTCCGTGGCTATGGAGAAAATACTGTCCCAAAATCAAGCATCGTTCCAAAAAACTCCTAATGTTCCTAAACTCCTATGTTCCAGAAATAGCTCTAACTCTGCCATTTCCGTATTTTTTCTGTACTCGCTTTCCAGCTAACCGGTTGCCTTGACAACCAGTCGAAACAGAAGCTACCGAAAGCGTCATCTATCACCCGCCCCCTAACCGCGCTCCCATTGGTCCGCCCACGAACCGCGCTCCCATTGGCCCGCGGTACCCTTCTGACTATAGCCACGCCCTACCAGGAAGTAGCAATTTGCTTACTTCTACACGGCGTCTCCATTCCGGCCGAATCCACGGGGCAGGAGTGAGAGGAAACCAAGTAGGTTTAAAAACAAGACGAGCAGAAGCCGCAAGTAAGTGGGATATGAATCTAAGCACGACGCTGTCGCGCCTCTCTGCCCGAAACGCCTCGAACACGAGGCACGATCCTAACGGTGCTTTTTTACTTCTCACATGGTTCCAGGTGACGGACACTTGCCGTCTTGGAACTCCCGCTGCCCATGAAGCAATACCTTAACGCTTCACGTGTAAGCAACGCTAGTACTAATTGCATAGTACAATTTATATAAACGCATGCGGCACCTCCAAAGCACTGCCGTATAGTGGACGCTCACCTATAGGTATGCCTCGGCATGTTGTATGTCTGCTGCGTGAATGGGTGTGATCGCTCTCCCCCTGCCTCCCCTCCCCCACAGTTTGTTTACCACCAGCATACGATACAGATCGTTTTTGCACAAACCAGTTGATGAATAAAACAGTCTAGCCCAACACGTCACAAACGCGGTAAATACTGCCTGGGCACCACTGTCGTTTATCAGAGACAGACCACTGGTACGACCTGAACTTCAGATTTTTCTACCACTACAGCCCTGGTGATTCCACTAAGCTCACCTATTCACTAAGTGTGTACCTTTGTATTGTCTTACCCGGTACATCCCAACCCTTTATATGTTTTTTCTTTACAGGTTTTTCCTGATTCAGGATAAAACACCACTTTTTTCACAAGACCATAATTTGTGGTCTTTATATTGGACGTGGGCTGGACGCGCCTTAGCGTGTGCGGACCACCCCGTTCAAAAACACGGTCCTGAAGAAAACCAATAGAATCTTTTTGAAATGGTTGAAACATGTAGACCTAAATTTTAAAACCACACATAGCACACTACGCTATTTTTATATATACCACACGTTTTGAGACACCACAGCCTTCCTAAATAGGCACGGGTGCCACACGATCTTTTTAATAGGGATAAATCACTCAGGAATAAAGTCTTTGTAGTGAGCAGCTTTGTCCCTTTTTAACACACCTTTCACAAATTTTTTTCTCACATATAAAAAAACAAAGAACCCGCTCCACTGTAACCAGGTGTCGCAGCACACCCCATAGGCATTCGGCTTATGGGGTGGGACCCCGATGATGAAGCATGTCACCAACTAGGTTGGTGAGTGAGGGGTCTTCTCAAAAAGACATTTTTTGTCCGGTTCAAGGTTGGGACACTTATTGCTAACCTAAGCCTTATGCTTTAGATACAGAGGAAATCCCTACACTGTATACCTTGCATCTAGGGGGTACTCCTCCATTGTTGTTAAAATCTTTACTAGGGGACCAGGAGTTCCCACTACACATAGCCTGTGTAATTTCCCTTACTCTCTCCTTTGATTTGCACATAATTGGCAGCGCACAGCTGCGAGAGCTACACATATTCAAAATACAACTTGGTTCTCACAACCATGGCCGAAAATCAGGGCCTCTCCTATACTTCTGAGGAGGTTGAGGAGGTCATGAGCGATCTATCTATTTTTGCGGACCCCAGCATTGCCCAGAGCATCTCTGCAACCAAAGACTGGGAAAATCTATCTGAGCTAAAGCGGAACAGAATCAGAACGATCCTACATGGGACAATTTTAAAACAATATCTAGACAAAAACATGGCGCCAAAGGGACTATTAGTTTCCAACGCCCCGCGAATCTTTTTAGAAGACGAAATCTTCCGAAAAGACTGGGCAGCCATAGCATGGCACTGTACCCATGACTGGATAGTATTAATTTTAAAAACAGCTTTAAGACTATCCGAAAAAATCCAAGTCGAGATACAAATAGCTGAAGGAAACATGAAAACAACAATCACCGGCTTCAAAAAAAAGCTTGATGAATTAAATAAGGAAATGACAGACTACAAAGACAACTTAACCCAACAAAAAGTGCAAAAATTTCAAAAGGACCTGAAACGTTTCACGATGGTGAAAGCATACCCCTACTCAGATCCCGAATATGTACCCCCATCCAAAGGGGATGACAACTCAGACGCATCAAGCAATGCCTCTAGCAATGCATCCAGCAACGCTTCCAACTCCAGTGGAAACTCCAGTAATGGGAGTACAAAAACAAGAGGCAGAGGTCGAGGTAGAGGTAGAAGTAATTGGCAGACATACAATCCGATGCCAATGCCGCCCTACCAGGAGATGTATAACCACCCACCTAACTACCCTATGTATGGATGGCAGCCACCGTTCCAGCAACCTTTTTTTCCCCCCAATCCTTACATCCCCCCTTTTTTAAACCGGGGCGGAAGAGGACGAGGAAGAAGGAAAAACACCAATCAGGGCAACCAAGTCCATTGGACAACGGACGACCCGAACACCAACCAGAACAGGAACAAAACACAACAGGCAGGACCGAGCAATCGGAAAACCTAATAGTAAATCTCTCAACCAGACCCCTCAGTAAAGAGGAAGAGTCAGTACTTAACAAAGGGCTGGGTTTTGTACCAACTGCAAACCTGGATAAGTTTAAGCTCCACAGCGAGTTAGCGGCATTCTTCAGAAAATTAAGACTGAAGGCTTTTTTCGAAAAGAAAACCAATGCAGAAGACAGCCCAGATACCAATGAAACTGGACTAAAGAAAAAATCAACTTTTATGCCACCACCCCACACAGTTCCAGTGGAAATATCCACTTTCGAACAAGCAGTGTTTAACGACATTGAAAAAGTGTCCCCAAAGAAACCTTTCGCCAACCTTACAAAACATGAGAGAACTGCACTTGACACCTTGAAAAACTCAGACACCATCGTCATTAAACCGGCCGACAAAGGCGGAGGGATAGTCATCCTTGACAAACTAGCGTACCAGACAGAGTGTCTCAGACTACTCGGAGACGAAAGGAACTATCGCAGACTACCCCTGGATCCCACAAACGACCTTCGAAGCGAAATCGTTTCACTAGTAGAACACGGAGAAGCGGAAGGCTACATCTCAAAACAGGAGGCCGACTTCTTATGTAAAAGTGACGGTAAGATCCCGTATTTCTATACTCTTCCAAAGATTCATAAGAACATAACACCACCACCAGGCAGACCTATCGTCTCCGGGATCGGCTCACTACTGGAACCTTTATCATGTTTCTGTGATTTCTTCTTTAAAACCATGGTGCAGAAAACAAGCACCTATCTGCAGGATACCAAGAGTGTATTGCGACTTTTGGATCAACTTACCATAGATGATGACACCATCTTGGTAAGCTTTGATATTGAGAGCCTTTATACGAGCATTCCGCAGGAAGCAACCTTGGAAGTACTCAAGGAGGCCTTGGACAAAGAAGAATGGACACACAGAACTCCAAAGGAATTTATCTTGGAGTGTGCAAGACTGGCCCTGACACGCAACTATTTCCAATATGAAGATAAGATCTTTCTCCAAACGGGTGGAACTTCCATGGCCAGTACTTTTGCTCCTAGTGTAGCAGGCCTGTATGTGTATAACTTTGAAGAAAAATTCATTCTCGACCAGCACAACCCCTATAGTTCTAATATCTTACTCTGGAGAAGATATATAGACGATGTGCTAACAATCTGGAAAGGTAGCGAGGAGACTCTGACATCATTTTTCAACTGGATTAACACACTAGATGATCACCTGAAATTCACCTGTGTGAAGGACCATCACTCCCTGGTCTTCCTAGACCTTACTATAACGAAAGCTGATGGAAAGTTGTCAACAGTCACGCACAACAAACCAACTGCAAAAAATACCTTACTCCGTTTCGAGAGCTTTCATCCAAGACCGTTACGGGAAAATCTACCGTACGGACAATACTTACGACTGCGCAGAAACTGCAGTGATCTGAATAATTACAAACAACAAGCCCAGGAGCTCACAACCAAGCTGAAAAATCGAGGATACCCGGAGAGGATTTTGAACAAAAGTCAAAAAAGAGCTCGCAATCAACAACGCGAAATTCTCTTGGAGGACCCAATCAAAAGAGAGGAACAAACCCCTCTAACCTGTGTCACTACGTATAACACAATATCTAACGATGTGACAAAAATAATAGGAAAACATTGGGGAATTTTAAACACCGGAAACATGAGATGGGAAAAACCCCTATTTTCCTACAAAAGAGCTAGAAGCATCAGAGATGCAGTGGTTAACACAAGACCAAGAGAAATGACGATGGAAAATGAATCTGTCCTCAATGCCTGGGGATTACCAAAGGTAACTGGCCACTACAAATGTGGCAATTGCAGTGCTTGCCCCTTCACAAAAAATACTAAAACCTTACAACTGGAGCCTAACAAAGTATGGACGATCAGAGGGCATACTAACTGCAATAGTGAAAATGTGGTATATTTACTAACTTGCCCCTGTAACCTACGCTATGTAGGAATGACCAGCAGAAAAATAAAAACACGCCTAGGAGAGCACAGAAGCACCATTAGGTGCAAAAAATCCAATACTAGGCTGACCGAACATTATCTGTCTGTTGGACATAGTCCAGACGAGATCCAATGGACAATCATCGAGCAAGTAAGACCAGGTATAAACCTGAGCCAACGCCTTTTTGAAAAGGAGCAGCGATGGGTCTACAGACTGGCAACGCACACGACCGGTCTGAATGACAATATCCCATGGCACTCTGTAATGGGTTAAATTCTCCCCTGTTTTGAGACACACTGAAACTTTGTTTCTTGAGACACACTGAATACTTTCCTTACTTGCGATTTGAGGCACTAAAACAACATCAGGATTTAGGTGTCGTCCCTGGCACCTACTATTTTCCCCTGATCATTGCCACCCCAGAATACCTTGTCAATCTCCTCATGTAGCCATATGGGTCCGTGGCTATGGAGAAAATACTACCCCAGAATACCTTGTCAATCTCCTCATGTAGCCATATGGGTCCGTGGCTATGGAGAAAATACTGTCCCAAAATCAAGCATCGTTCCAAAAAACTCCTAATGTTCCTAAACTCCTATGTTCCAGAAATAGCTCTAACTCTGCCATTTCCGTATTTTTTCTGTACTCGCTTTCCAGCTAACCGGTTGCCTTGACAACCAGTCGAAACAGAAGCTACCGAAAGCGTCATCTATCACCCGCCCCCTAACCGCGCTCCCATTGGTCCGCCCACGAACCGCGCTCCCATTGGCCCGCGGTACCCTTCTGACTATAGCCATGCCCTACCAGGAAGTAGCAATTTGCTTACTTCTACACGGCGTCTCCATTCCGGCCGAATCCACGGGGCAGGAGTGAGAGGAAACCAAGTAGGTTTAAAAACAAGACGAGCAGAAGCCGCAAGTAAGTGGGATATGAATCTAAGCACGACGCTGTCGCGCCTCTCTGCCCGAAACGCCTCGAACACGAGGCACGATCCTAACGGTGCTTTTTTACTTCTCACATGGTTCCAGGTGACGGACACTTGCCGTCTTGGAACTCCTGCTGCCCATGAAGCAATACCTTAACGCTTCACGTGTAAGCAACGCTAGTACTAATTGCATAGTACAATTTATATAAACGCATGCGGCACCTCCAAAGCACTGCCGTATAGTGGACGCTCACCTATAGGTATGCCTCGGCATGTTGTATGTCTGCTGCGTGAATGGGTGTGATCGCTCTCCCCCTGCCTCCCCTCCCCCACAGTTTGTTTACCACCAGCATACGATACAGATCATTTTTGCACAAACCAGTTGATGAATAAAACAGTCTAGCCCAACACGTCACAAACGCGGTAAATACTGCCTGGGCACCACTGTCGTTTATCAGAGACAGACCACTGGTACGACCTGAACTTCAGATTTTTCTACCACTACAGCCCTGGTGATTCCACTAAGCTCACCTATTCACTAAGTGTGTACCTTTGTATTGTCTTACCCGGTACATCCCAACCCTTTATATGTTTTTTCTTTACAGGTTTTTCCTGATTCAGGATAAAACACCACTTTTTTCACAAGACCATAATTTGTGGTCTTTATATTGGACGTGGGCTGGACGCGCCTTAGCGTGTGCGGACCACCCCGTTCAAAAACACGGTCCTGAAGAAAACCAATAGAATCTTTTTGAAATGGTTGAAACATGTAGACCTAAATTTTAAAACCACACATAGCACACTACGCTATTTTTATATATACCACACGTTTTGAGACACCACAGCCTTCCTAAATAGGCACGGGTGCCACACGATCTTTTTAACAGGGACAAATCACTCAGGAATAAAGTCTTTGTAGTGAGCAGCTTTGTCCCTTTTTAACACACCTTTCACAATTTTTTTTCTCACATATAAAAAAACAAAGAACCCGCTCCACTGTAACCAGGTGTCGCAGCACACCCCATAGGCATTCGGCTTATGGGGTGGGACCCCGATGATGAAGCATGTCACCAACTAGGTTGGTGAGTGAGGGGTCTTCTCAAAAAGACATTTTTTGTCCGGTTCAAGGTTGGGACACTTATTGCTAACCTAAGCCTTATGCTTTAGATACAGAGGAAATCCCTACACTGTATACCTTGCATCTAGGGGGTACTCCTCCATTGTTGTTAAAATCTTTACTAGGGGACCAGGAGTTCCCACTACACATAGCCTGTGTAATTTCCCTTACTCTCTCCTTTGATTTGCACACTGATTTGCATATCGCCATTGCCTAACCCAGGGTGGTGTGGAGTGCAAAAAAACGATGGATTTGGGCCCAGATCTTTGGACTGGGGTGAATGTGTGACATTGATCCACATTCTGTCCATCACCTGTTTTGTTTGCATTTGTCTCCAGTCGAGGCACGCTCGGCGGTGGAGAAATGCGCAGGCTCGCTCGCACGGGCCTCAGTGTGCAAAGTAGTGCCTGCAGAGTGCCTGGGTGCCTAATGCCGGGCTACCCCTGTAGAAACGAGTAAGTCCATTGGTTAGAGCAGAGCAGCAGCCAGCTGCACAGATTCCTCCTGCCCGCGCGTGAAGACACTCAACATATAGTCTATATGATATTGACTAGCGGCCTTGTGATCGACCGGTGTCGGGTTGTGGTTAGTGTCAGCACGCTGCATTCAAACGTGAGAAGCTCAGAATCTGTGAACTTGCAACTTGAAAATTAGAAACTGAGTCATGGGATTCAGGCGTAGACACAATAAATTATGATCGGCCACGAAACTGAAAGCGAACGCGCTATGGCCATCTAATTAGAAGCAAATGGCTAGCGAAAATGAAAGCGAACGCACTAAGGCCATGCTAATTAGAAACAGTTGGCCCCCCTAAAGATAAGAAATTGATTCAAGACAGCCGAAAGGCAGACAATCCAGCCCGGATGGGACGGACGAACAGGAGAAAGGGCGGTAACAAAGAAGCCTCATTTTCAATCGGAGGCTACAGTATACCATAAACGATGACTGTGAAAACAATAAAGAGGACCCCACTCTAAATCATAGTGGACGGTGGGGAAAACAATTTTTAGAAAAAACAGACTCCGAAGTCGGTGGACAGTGAGGATGGTGTCTTATTTTAGTGTTGGACAGATGGGCATCACAATTGTAGACTATAATAATTGTCGATAAGCGAGGGGCATAAATTCCATGGGAAAGGCAAAGAGTACACACTTATGTAATTACTTATCCCTATGGGGAAAGTTGCGCATTTATAGTTTGTGGAGTAGACACGGGTAAATGACAGATTCTTAAGAAGTTGCTTCAGTTACCTTTAACCAATATTGCAAATTTAATTATAACATTATGACAAGCATAAAAAAAGTTTTTTGATTAAAAGCATATCACCACATATGTTTGGTAACAATATATACATTTTATTACACTTTATCCATTTACAAAATACCTTAAAAACCACTTTAAAAACATTTAGCAATAAACATGATCATCACAATATCTTTGGTAAAATATCAATATAAGCACAGAATCAAAAGGTCGACGCGGCGTTTCGGCTTTCTTTAGTACACCTTCATCAGGACTGATTCTTGTTATTCCAAATGGATTTATTGTCCATGTGGATGGAACTAGTTGGTTCCACGGGGAGTCCTTTTTTAGAAATTCGGACCACTGGTGGATCGCACTTTGCTAGTAGTTATGCGCAAAGTTGCTCTGTCTCTAATAATCGAGGGTTATTTCAATATCCTCTGTTTAGAGATCGTTTTATTTTTGGATATGATAGAGGACTTGATTCCCTCCTTCTGTGCCTTGAATAAGCTATGTTCCTGTAATACTGATGCCATCCTAAGGTACTGTACCATTTCAATCACATGCTTGGGCTGTGATTAATTGTTTTGACTATCATCATCACAAAACAGGAAGCCTAAGGTGACTAAGAGGCTACTCAGCCAGATAAACAATGCGATTTTAAGAATATTTATCATTTACTTAATAATACTATTGGACCACAGCTGGAGGATAGGAGTATTGTGTTCTACTCTGAGGGTGGCGTGTAATTGTATTTCCTTTTTAACCCAGTGCTTCAGGTCGAAACGTTCTTCTCTGGCCAAACAAAGTATTTATTGAACATGGGAAAGAGAAAGCACCCAGTTACTGTGAGCATGTCTCAGTCCCCTGGCAAATCACAACTTTCGTTACTAAATTATATTATAGGAGCCATATGGGCAATAGATAGGCAACAATCTTCGGTTGAAGAATCACTGTTAATCTGTGGAGAATCTAAAACAACCTCGAATTACATAACTTCCAATGATCCTAAGAACTCCCTGAAGAGTCCCACAGTCAATAATGATGAAAGGGGTGCTGAAGCGAGGTGGGGTGTAGGAGAAAATGGGTGTATTCAGTTAATTTCAGAATCAATTTTATTACCTGAATCCAATTCACCACCACCATCCAAACGAGTAGGAAAACCCCCAAAATCCACTCCATAGATACTTGTGCTATAAAGAAGCCTTCTCGGTAAAAACAAACCACCATTCAAAAAAGTGGCCCCCATTGAATTGATAAAGCTCCAATCGAAACTTTTAACACGGTTTCTAATAATTTAAAAAGTAGTATACTAGATGCCTTAGGGACGCTCATAAGCTTTTTGAGCAAATTTTCAATATTGAAGGGGGCTATACATACCCGTCTAGTGAAAGTGGAAACACAACTAGCTCTTATAAGGACTTTCTGACTTCCCTTGCAAACGGGGAAATGATAAATGTTAAACACATTACGAATGGTCAGCCCTGTAAAGAGGCTTTGAATAGGGCCGTAACTAATAAAATCATTCCCGATATCTCCAACCCCATTAATCTAAACAGCCAGAAAGGCAGAATGTGTGATGAAGAGACTTTAGTCCAAGAAGCGCTAGGCACCAGGGTGGTTGGTGATAGATGTCAGGACTCCACTGCAGTAACTATAACGACAGATGATCATTTTCACGAATCTATGGAACAAGTAGATGATCGTGTCGACCTTCCACCTGAGGTCCCCCCATACGTGATAGTCTTGGCTAACGTTCCACCTTTATCCACAAAGAGGACCGAAAACTGGTTTGCATTAGGAAATAAGCCCCTAAACTGGTTGGGTGTAATAACGGCCTTAACCGAACGGTTATTTAAAGATATCAAAATAGTGAGGAGGGTCAAATGGGTGGGTAAAGGTAAAGAAAACTCTGCATGGGGTTTTAAAAACCCCACAGCTGGTGGACACCCCCCTAACCAGGATTACGGCGCCTAATATTTCTCCAACCTCTATTTCATCTCTTCTGTTAGGATATTTTTATGAGCCAGAAAAACAGTTTGAAAGGGACAGATTGTAGTTCACTTCGATCCCAAGGCGCACAAAGAATTTTAACTTTATGGTACCTACTTATAACCGTTTCCAACGTCTGTCAAACGTGGATGGGTAGGACTCAATGAGTGGCGAGGCCTCCGCAGCTTGGGAGGAAGTCCCAACAATCACCTCTAATTTAGTTAGAAAGGGATCTATATCAAGGCATAATAACATCCTCCAACCTTAGTTAATAATGTTATATACAGAGGTGAGAGGTTAGTGGTCCCAGAGTTTGTTCGGTAAAGGCTTATGGAGGCATTGCATTTAAGGCATGGAGGTATGTCGGCTATGAAGCGCAAAGCATGTAAGGATTTTTGGTGGCCAGGTATGGACAGGGACAAAGGGAGGTATGTGAGCAATTGTGAAAGTTGTGTGAACAGTGATAAGTCTTGTGTGGTCAGAGAATCACTATAGTATTGAATATGGGCCTGATTCACAAAGGTAAACTAGACCAAACGTCTAAGTTTAGACCTGAAGTCTAAGTTTAGACCTAAAGTCTAACTTTACTACTACTAAAGTTAGACTTTTGGTCTCAATTAAACGAACATGGACAAAAAATCAAACTTTAGGAGTAGTAAAGTTAGACTTTTGGTCTAAATTAGACAAACTTGGACCAAAAGTCAAACTTTTATAGTAGTAAAGTTAGACTTGTGGTCTAAGATAGAGTTTTGGTCTAAACTTAGACCACAAGTCTAACTTTAGTAGTAGTAAAGTTAGATTTTAGGTCTAAACTTTGACCAAAAGTCTAACTTTAGTAGTAGTAAAGATAGACTTTTGGTCTGAACTTAGACTTCAGGTCTAAACTTAGACTTTTGGTCTAAGCCCCTATGTATTCTGATGGAACATGGAAGAAACCGGGCATAGACATTTGTGGATTACTTCTCTAAATAGCCAGAAGTTTGCATAGCAGGTGAGGTGAAAGCAGAGTTACTGATTGTTTTGTGTAGGGATTTTCTCACAAGGGAAAGTATTCCACAGGAGACATGTCATGGATAATGGTCCATAGTTTGTTCCAGGAAAATGTCTGATTCCTTCCCATTTCATATAATACAACACCATAGAACTGTGCTGTACCATCCCAGACAGAATGGATTGGTTGAACAATTTAACAGAGTGTTAGGACACTACTTGCAATTGGGGTCACGAAAAAAATGGTTTGAATTGGAAAGAAGAGTTAAGAGGCATGTTGTGGAAGTATAGGTCCACACCACATTCAGTTATGGGTAAATCGCCTTTTAAGTTCCTCACAGGAAGGAAACCTGCAGCAATAGCCTGTCGTGCTTGGATGAAAAGTGGTGATGGTAATTGATATGATGCGAGCATAGTGGTTGGAAGAGCGAAAGGAAGGCAGATAAGTTACATACACAATAGTAGTTTGAAGAGAAGTGTGCATTGGTTTAAGGAAGGAGAATGTGTGTGTGTAAAATTGGGTACATCGGTGATGAAAGGTGAACCTAAATTTTCAAGTGTTAAGAAGATAAGAAAGGCTTTTGGTAACACTGTGATGTTGGAAGGCAAAGAAAAGTAGAATGTGAGTCAATTGGTTCCTTATTTTGCTTAAAGAATGCACTATAAGAATAACTAGTGAAAACAGTCCTATATGTAAGGTAGGAGGTGGGGTATATCCTGACAGAAGAAGAGTAAGCCCTACATGGTTTGAGGGTTATGTTAAGTAAAATGTGTATGTATTTATATAGTATTGATTAAGCATATTTATTTATTTTTACTTGAAAGGGTGAGATGTCATATTCTTTATGTAATTCACCTTGATTTAATACTAGAATGTTAAAGGGAGAATTCTAGGAGGTAATGTGGAGGGTGTGTTGGTAGATAGCAGTTAGAAGGTTGCACTGTGGGGTCCTGTTATGCTTTACTACTTGTTCCTGATTTAATAGACTACTCTACACTATCACCTTTGTATTGGCTTCTTCAGCGTCAATCGCTGTCTCCCATTTGTTTCGTCCTTCCTTTCCTGTTAAAATGATTGCATTTGTAAACACATACATTTAGATTTGTTTTATTCTTTCTTCCTTGACTGTAACTCTGTGCAATGGTCACTGTGGTCACAATGGCCACTGTGACAATGTGACGGTGTCTAAATCTGTCAAGCCTTTAGTTTGAAATGCAATACAGATAATACTCAATTGATCCATTACCTTTGGCAATCATCCTTGAAGAAAAGCAGCACCTACAGCCTCCTTAGCAGATTTAACAGGTCGAACAAAGCCTGAATATCTTTCTAAAACATATTTAACCTGTCTAGGTAACTAGCAAGGGGTTGGCTCCCTTTATTCCATTTACACTTTGAAATGTGGTCCAGTCAGTCTTCACTGGACACATTTCCATCACTTAACTTAACAATCCATGCTTTTGTAACTGCCAAACCAACATCATCATGCAAAAAGAACAATTGATTAAAATAATGCTGAACAATATCAAACATTCACCCCAGTACCGAGATCTGGGCCTAAATCCATCCTTTTTTGCTCCCCATGCCATTCCACTCTAAACTTAGCCATATGCAAATCAGTCTTAAGCCAGCTCCCGTTGGGAATAGTCCAGCCCGAACCGCCAGGCCAGGTCCTCCCTAGACCGGAAACAAGCATCCTGGGACCGGTTTCAGGGTATCATCTCTCATCAGCCAGGCTAGCTTGACTCCAGTGGCATGGAGAGCACGGGACACATGTCTTGTTTCCGGTCCAGTGAGAACCTGGCTTGGCTGTTCCAATGAGTAGCAGTGTCAACATTGATTTGCACATGCCTGGGTCCAAACTGGGGTAGTGTAGTGAGCACAAGTAAAATGGATTTAACCCTGATGTATTGACTGGGTGTGAATATTTGATTTGCTCAGCATTCCATCCATCATTTGTTCCTGTAGCACTTTTCGCCCTAGGTGGGATGGGTATGCCCAGACGTGAGTATCTTGCTCGCTGTGCCACCGGATTCAAACTAGCCTTGCTGATGAGGGGTGAAATCCAAAAACTGGTTCCAGGATGCTTGTTTCTGTTCCAGTGAGGACCCAGCTTGTCAGTTCCAGCTGGACTGTTCCCATTAGGAGCAGGGTCAACAATGATTTGCATATGGCTGGGTCCAAACTGGGGGGGCATTGTGAGGAAAAGAACAATGGTGCCTCCATGTGCTTTTCCATCCTGGTGGTACCTACATGTGCTTTTCCATACTGGTGGTACTTCCATGTGCTTTTGCATACTGGTGCTGCCTCCACGTGCTTTTCCATACTGGTGGTACCTCAATGTACTTTTCCTTACTGGTGGTACCTCCATGTACTTTTCCTTACTGGTGGTAACGCTGTGTGCTTTTCCTTACTGGTGGTATTCTCCACCATATAGTAACTGTGAAGACGTGTTAACCATCACATAAACCCTATGCAGCCGTAGCTCTCGATATTTAAATGCAGCGAGGATGCCTAGCCACAACCAATAGTACTACAGGTTTGCATATAATGGCACATAAATAGTTTAATGTACAATGTTATTGGTCACATCTTTATGTCGCCAGGAATGATATTGATGATGTCATTTATGATTGCTAAAGTGATGTTTTATGCACATTTCAGTCTTTAACGGAAGTTTTTGGGGGGCTTTTAACTTTAGATTTTATAGCATTGTAAATCTACTAAATTCGTCATCTAGCCTTCATTTTCTTTTACATGCTTCATTCAGTTTATGTTTTAAATCTGTTTATTAAACAAGAATCTGAAAACAATGCAGCACCCACTTCAACAACCAGCTCTCACTGCCAAATCCTCATTGTCTCCTCTGGAATTGAACTCAACACTAAAGCAATTTTTTTTTAACTTACCCATAGAGAATCTCCTTTCCAGAATCACACATGTCCTTAGATTGCCTAAATGAGGAAAAAAGTCGAATCCAAGCAAGAGCTGTAAGGCCCATGCTCCTAGGAGCACGATCCAAACACAGGACTACAGTACTTCCACATTATAGGCAGGGCCACTGGAATTATGCTGATGCGGCGATGTTCGCATAATTGTGGATTTCTCGTATTTGCCACATAACCCATCATCTGCTGCATAATCTGCAGATTTTCACAACAAACATTTGTTTCTAAGTTGAATGGAAAAAAAGTTACAACAAATATGGCGCTGGGTACCTGTGCACCTGATGGCTTTGTGCAAAGGTTGACTGGTCATCTTTTCAGTAGCCTATTGCAGTATTTGAGTGTTAAACTGGTAGTACTAAGGTGATCTTTTTTCCAGACACTTTTACCAGGTGTAAAAATGGCAAAATTAAATAATGAAGTAATACTATCACAAAATGTTCCCCATTATGCTGCATAATTTGCCTTTTCCTGCCACATTATTTAGTCAACCCTGCTGCATACTTTGGTCCTATTCTGCCGCATAATTCCAGTGGCCCTGATATAGGGGTCAGGTCACCCAGAGTCGGTGTTTAACCTTAAAAGGAAGGAGTTTTCAAACTCGGTATATGACATATTGTTTTGCTTGTGCATCATCTTCGCGAGGGGGAGGGGTGGAGCCCACTGAGGCCATCACTCACCGCCCTGTCAGTTCTCTTTTACTGCCTGCAGCGCTCTCCTTGACCAGAAAATCAGGGCTCAGGGGAGGGAGTACTAAATGCAAATCCTGCCAGCCTGCACTGCTTCCCCCGGATTCGCATGTGCAACGTTTCCTCTCTGAAACCCTCTGACTGCAGGGTCTCTATCCCCGGCCGTATTGTTGCCCTTGAAGGCCCCCAGAGAGAGAATGCTTCGCTGCCTACATTCGAAGTCAAAGGCCCATATTTACTAATGTCTGCGCTGGAACTTGGCAGCTTTTCACTGCGCCCTGGGGCCTCTTTACTGGTAAGTAAATCAATGCTTTGCGCCTGCGAAAAATGTGAGTAAATCGAATACAAATTGTTTTCCTTTCAGAACATCCCAGCTATTGACAAACAAAAGTGCCATAGCCTCACATTGGTACTAGTTCTTGGGACTGACTTGGAAGTCACTAAATGTGTTTTTGTTTGCATCCCTGTCCAGTGGAGCCCTCCCCTAGATCACGTGAGTAGACCTCAAAACCTTCAGCTGATGTACCCAGGACTGGCGAAGCCCTGCATTCGTGCCTCCTAGTGCTGCCTGCAAACTCTGCATGCTGCCTGCTTTGGCGATATGTGTTTGTACCCTGAGTCTGACAGATAGGTGGCGCTGTGATACATTTGTTCCTATGTGTGGGTAGTTCTCACAGCACTGTCCGTGCCAGGATGTGGACACATGCAAACTGGCAGGTTTGTGGATATTCAAAAATCTTTTGCAGACAGTTTTGCTACATGAAAACAGACGGAGATTTACTTCTATAAAGGGATGCAGTAAATCTATTTTGAGGCTGGAAAACTAGAAGAAACACCCACATAACTGATGGGCGGGTAGGAGATGGGTTTCTCAACAGAGATATTTTTCCCTGTAAAAAGAAAAAAAAATAGAATAATCAATTGAAAATACATTTCACATATAGATAAGCACCTCAGAGTGTACACCTGAAAGGGAAGCATATGTTCTAGGTTCCGAAGTGCATTCCTAGAATTCTTTATGATTTCCTAGAAAGTAGGGAAATTGGGAACACAGGAATGTTTGATTCTGACAAACTCAAATAAACATAAATAATACAACGGGTATTTTTCTTCTAAAAACAATAAGATAAAAATTTACTTACCCGCTTTAAGCACTTTAAAAGAGGGATATTAGTGGGAACAGGAGAGGCTCTTTTTAATTACATAGTTAAGAGCACTGGGTAAAAGAGGCGTCAGTTGTTACAAAGAAGAAATGTGCAGACTGAGTTATAAAAGATACAACTTCTTTAAGCCTTGATTTATCGAAAAATTGAAGCTCATAATTTATGCATGTTATTTTACGTATACATTCTATCATGATTTCTTGAAAACCTCGGTTGGCATTGCTAGTCCAAAGGATGCTGTATCCTCCTTTCATAGACTTCAGTTTCGTCGAAAGACTGGGTGGTTGCTGCTCAATGGATGTGTCCTGTGATTCAGTTCGTCATGTTTTTGCTCTCTGTATTCACCATTTTACATAAAATCCATTAAACACACATAACTTCTCACTGCATCCTGTATGCCTAAAATAAAAACTTTACACATTTAATGATTTCTTCTGCATCACAGCTAATTTATCCTACAAGATAAAAATAAAGACTAATAGTTCAAATTATTCGTTTTCTTAGAATACTTCCTGCCACAAAGGAACCTGCACAGTGTTTGATTATATAGGAAACAAACCCCCATGCTTCAGGTACAGTTCTCAGTCGAATTTTGGAAACATATTTACATTTTCCGTGGGACTGGCAAAAAAGCAACACATTTATGTTACTCGCACTGCAGAGCAAAGAGAACAATAAGCACCAGAAAGGAAGACTAATGATCATGATGCATAATTAAACCATAAATTGGCACGACTAAAGATTAACAGTCTAGTTTGGTTAGATGGTGGCAAGCTCAGATAGTTGTTTACAGTACAATCACGGGAGAGGAAATGCATGACACCCAATAACATCTGGTGAGAGGAATGTTCCTCTGGCCCGAATGCAAGCCCCTTACTGTTATTTTAAAGAATTATTAACAATTAATCAACATACCGTGTCCTCAAGCCAGACTTAAGAAGGTGAACAGCCTCATTTATCTCAAGACTAACATTCAAGCTTAAACTGAAAATGTACTGATGATTTGATTGTGGGTAGTGACTGTAATCAACTTATGGATCCTTTTTTGGACCGTAAGTCACAAGCACGCTATGTCCCCAATAAAATGCAAAAATCATTTAACAAATCTATTTCCACCAGGTGTTTAATAGACTCATGGAGAATCTCTCATCCTGATTCCCTAGAATTTTATTTTTTTTCTCCTGTGCATTCATCACACTCTCGTATTGACTAAATTTTTCTCTCACACCATGCCTTTCAATGTATGACTAACTCTAAAATAGGTTCCATTCTCGTTTCAGATCATGCCCCTGTTATCCTAGATATGGACTATCCTTCACCTATTTCTGCTTCTCGTCGTTGGCGTTTCAATAACTCACTGCTCCTTGACCCCCAGTTCACTGATCATTTTACACTTTTTATGGATGAATTTTTTGAAAACAACTTGAAAACACAGCCTCAGGTTTTCACTTCCTTTGGGATGCCTTTAAGGCTGCTGCTCGAGGTTGTGTTATAGACTTTGTTCCCCGGAAAAAGAAACAAGCCCTCAAACATGCATCACACATTCTACAAAACATTAAGGACCTCGAACACCTTTATTTTACTTCTAATTCCCCTGACACACTATCTTCCCTCATCAAAGCTAAAATGCAATATAATAAACACTCCTGGGACTCTGCTTCTAATCAACTCCTTAAATGTAATGCCAAAATGTATGGTGGTCGTAATAAAGCTGGCAAATCACTTGCGAATTATCTCAAAATTAAAAAACAGAAATCCAAAATTGTTGTCATTAAAGATTCTCAGAGGGTTTCGCAATCCTCAGATGCTAAGATTCTTGATTGCTTTGTTCAATATTACTCTTCCCTCTACACTCCTGAATCCAACCCTTCTCCTGAGCAAATTGATTCTTTTTTTCACTCTCTTCCTCACCCACCCAATACATCTGTAGATTTCTCTTCCCTTGATGCTCCTATCTCGGAGAAGGAGATTGTTCATGCAATCTCTCTTCTTCTCAAGGATAAAACCCCTGGTCCAGATGGTTTTACAGTGCGTTTCTTTCTTCATTTTAAAACCAACTCTTGTACCATATTTACTTACTTTAATTAATCACTTCCTTACCACGGGCGAATCCAAAGACTCTTTTACGCAGGCAATGCTTTGCCTACTCCCTAAGAAGGATAAGGATCCTTCCCTCTGCAAGAATTATAGGCCCATTTCTCTGATAAATACCGACTGTAAAATCTATACAAAAATGTTAGCTATTCGCATTAATAACCTCATCCCTGATCTAGTGAACATATATCAATCTGGCTTTGTTAAAGGTAGGTCTATTACTGATAATTCGCGATCCCTTCTAAATATTATACATCTTGCTGCCAAGATGGACTCTCCCGTTGCTGCAATCACCCTAGATGCTGAGAAAGCTTTTGACCGTGTTAATTGAAATTTTATGTTCTTTGCGCTTACGTGGCATGGTTTCAGTCCCCATTTTATCAAATACATTCAATTGTTATACTCGGATCCTAGGACTTCTATGTGGGTCAACGGCGCTCAATCAGATTATCTTTCCCTTCACAGAGGTACTAGGCAAGGTTGCCCTCTTTCCCCTCTTCTCTTTATCCTTGCCTTAGAACCCTTCTTGGAAAAAATAAGATCTTCTTCCTCCTACTCCGGATTTGTTTATAGGGATGTTGAAATTAAATTCACAGCATATGCGGATGACATTTTACTTTATATTTCCAATCCCTGTCTCATTACCTGCACTTTTCACTTTGCTCCACGATTATTCTTCTGTTTCTGGTTATAAACTGAATGTTGATAAATCCGAAGTCCTTCCTCTTAACAAGTTTTGCCTCTCTCATATGTTTAAGGGATCTGGCTTGGAATGGAACCCAGGATTTGTTAAATGTGGGTATTTTGTATACTAACAACATTAGAGAAACCATAAAAATCAATCATTCAGATATACTTAAAAAAGGTTTCTTCACTTATTGAAGGTTGGTCCCCCCTTTTTCTTTCTTGGTGGGGTCCATTGGTGACGATTAAAATGATGCTACTCCCTATTATTAATTTTTACCTTTCTATGCTTCCCATCACCCTTCCTCATTACTTTTTTATGACTATTAATTGTCTCCTAGTGAAATTCTTATGGAATAATCGTAAAGCTAGGGTCTCCCTTTTTCGCCTGCAGCAACCCAAAAGCTTAGGTGGTGTTAATTTTCCTAATATTTCTCGTTTTCACTCTGCTTTCACACTTAAACAGATTTGGCCATTCCTCACTGACTCTTCTTCTTCTCCCTTAACAGCCTGGAGCACTTTAGAACTTGCACAACTTACTCCCTTTTCATTCCTCACAGCTACTCGCTTATCTCAACCTCCAATAAGATTCCTTACTCCTGTTTTTAAGCACTCTAAGTCACTAGCTCTTTCGCTTTTTCGCTCTTTCCTCTCTTCTTCTCATCTTCATGCTTTGACTCCGATTTGGTACAATAAATTCCTTAAACTCAAGAATAGAGCACTTTTTTTGGAAGGAATGGATTGATAAAGGAATCATTACATATGATCACTTGCTCAAAGATAACTCTTTAAGAATTCTTCAAGATTTACGAGACTCCTTTAACCTTTCCAACACACACTCTGCTCACTTCACCTCACTTACACATACCCTATCTTCTCTTATTTTTCAGAACATTCCCTCATCCACAGTCCCGCTCTCCCTCATCTCTCCGCTCGACTTTACTATTCCCTTTAGAGCTTCTGCCATTTATAAGTTACTATCACAATCCCCTGCTGGTAGGACCAAATCTAAAATGGAACTAACTTCAAGATGGCCGCCTGGTAGGAGCTCCTGTTAAGAGCTCCCAGTGCTTGGGATCCCACCTCTGGCTTTATCCCTGTTAGCACCCACGTAACTGGATTAAAAGTAACTGGATGGTAACCGGAGCGAACGCTTACCTGATTGACGGAGGTCTGGAGCCTGCAAAGCCCTGCGATCACCCATAATCTACGCTGGGCTGCTCCTGGACACTCGCCTTCAGGCACCCCCATCGCTTTGACTGGACAGAACGGCTGGAACTCCGGGACAGACGGGACCTGATGAGCCGAGACGGAAGATTGGAGTCTGCCTGCTGGGTCCGCTGAGGGCTCTACACACGCTTGGGCGGCAGTGGCTGGAGTCTGCCCCGCGTCACCAGGATGCTGCGGATCTCTGCCGGACCTGGGACGGAGGTCTGGAGCCCACCCGAGGTCGAGCGCTGCTTAATTCCTAAGTCGGAGGAGGGCGAAGACCTGGAAGCGGAGCTGCACTGAAGGTAGGCACTGGGAGCCATCCTGCTGCGGAGAGTCCCGCAGGGCTGCGTGGGGCATTGCAAGATCGGGTCGGAGGTCCGGAGCCTGTACATCCTCGGCGACCGATCAAGGGTTGCGCATACAAGGGAGGGCAGAGGCTTGGAATCGGAGCTGCCCCGGTGCCCTGTGGAACGGAACAGCAAGACCCCCTGCCGTGGGGTGCTCACTGGGAACAACAAGCCCCGGCTATGGTATATCCATGGTGCCATCCCTGAGGTTCCTGAGGTTGGCTGCTGGGTCGTGGTGGAGTGGGTGGCTGCCTGTGCTGCGCTGACGGTGCTGTTCGCACGGGAGCCCCCCCCCCCCTCCACTGATCCTGTCGGTGGTGCACGCGAGGGCATTATTGCAGTCGGCGAACCTGGGGTGCACGTGAGGGCATTACTGCGCTGACGGTGCTATTCGCATGGGAGTGCCCCCCCCCCCGCCCCTCCCCCCCTGCACGTGAGGGCATTACTGCAGTCGGCGAACCTGTGCCTCGGGACGGGTTTGTGCCTGGGAGGTCGAGGACCCACCAGAAGGGCATTACTCTGCGCAAGAAGTCAAAGGTGCCAGGAGTCGAAGAACAACTGCAGCTATGCACTTGATGGCCAGTCCATTGACAGACAACTATGGCAACACTGGCAAAATCAAATCAACATGCTTTGTGGGCAGAAACAACAAAAGGCATTTATTTCACCCCACCCCACTCGCTGGCTTACATTTTCAAACAACCTCCTTTGTTCAAAATGGCTGGGGCCATAAAACTGTAGCAATAAATCCCCTCTGGTAACTCTGCTGCCCGCGAGGCTCCTCATCTTAACTCCTCCACACAAGACCTCCAAAAGTAGAGATAAGACCCTCCCCCAGCAAGCTAGGAGCTAAGCTTGCTCAGATGGAAAGTGAAACTGCCCTTCCCTCGAAGTAATGACAACAGACAGAGGACTAATGTCTATAGCTCCCCTATTGGTTCGGCCATTTTAGACTGGTCTCTCCTTGGCGACCATAATGGACTAGTCATCTTTCAATATCTGGCATAAGAATTGGACTTTTTAGACTATTTATAATCGTATTATACACTTTCTATGTAACTTGCACCCATTCCACTATTCCTTCAGCTATAATGCACAGATCGCTACCTCTTATATGTCTGGCTGCTCACCAGTGTCACTTTTGACTCCTGATTGCAGTGTATTTTGATCCAGACTCTTATATCTTCTGGTCTGCAGCTGTATCAATTGTTATCAATTGTTATCAATTGTATCAATTGGTATAAATTGTATCTGGCTATTGACTCATGTACCTCACATATTTTTGACTATTCACTATTGTTCACCTTCGATTCAGGTATTTTACAGTTTACATAGGTACTTTATTCCAGTATATTTTTAGTATTGTACGTCTACTTTATTCTGCATTTGACTTTTGTTTGCAAGTGTATTTCGCTACTGACACATACTCACTACTGTCACTTTCGACTCAGGTTTTTTACTGCATGCATAGGTATTGTATTGTATTCCTGCATATGATTAGCATCATACGTCCACTTTATTTTGTTTGTAACCCACATCGAATTTACTGCTATTCCTGCAATATACCAATTAATTCCTCATGTAGACCTGTCACATTGATGCAACCTGCACTCATTACACCGTTCCCTCCCGGACACACTGATTACTACTGCACATATTTTGGGTGCCCTCCGGTACCGCCCCTGTGCCAGGGAAGTTATTGTCTGCATCTATATTCCGCTCCTGCTACAACTTTTATCCCTGTTTGCATTGACGACTACCTCATATACCCTGGCGGTTACTTGTGTCACTATTACTCCCTGCAACCGGCGACTACTGGGCACCCACACGCCCCGTCACCCTAACATGGAGCTCATCGGCAAGCACACATATAGAATCAACTACCCACCCGCACTCACCAAAAACGCTGCAAAACGCTTTAAACACAATCTACTGAGGTCCCACCCTGAAACCCCCTTTGCAGACACCTACTTCTCACCGGTCAATGGTGCCGTAAACATTGATATCATCTTCCACACCACACGAAGAGCTCAATGGAGAAAAACGTTCCTCTCCTTACTCACCGTCTCCAATGCTAGGAAATCCGCTCATGGCCGAACACTCACCATCACACCTTCCCAACTCTTCCCGGGCAGAACCACCATCACTATCTATAACAACGGGATTGTCCTTATCCAATCCACAGACAGGAACCTGGAACTACTAGACAACCTGTTCCCCACTTTCATACAGCACCTCTCCAAACCACGGACCCCCACTCACAGCACTCACAGCACTCATAGCACTCTCAGTCCTATCACCCTTGATTTCACAGCCCCCAATCACAACCATTCTCTCCTAGCTCAGCCCCTAAACGACACGCACCTCTCCTCTACCCCCGTCACCACAGTCATTCCTCCACTTACTGTAGCCACATCACATTCCTCATTCACAGACTCAGACCTCTCCCCCTCACACACCAGCCGCACCCCCCCCACCAACATCTTGACCCCCACTCATACCACAACCATTCCGCTCACCCCTGACACCACTTCCCATACCAACAACGCCGCTAATCTAGCGCAGCCCCAAAACGACACGCACCTCTCCTATACCACCGGCACCTTAGCCATGCTCCCATCCACTGCTGCTACCCCACACCCCTCAATCACTGACATTGATCTTGGCCCCACATACACCAGCCGTACCCCCTCCCCCCATACACCAGCCCACATTCCCATTCTTTTCACCCATGACATCACAGCCCCCACCCACATCCCGCCTAATCAAGCTAAGCATCTGATCGACAAGCTCACAGATAAACCCCACCCTTTATCCCCCCCATTCTCAGCCCTCACCTCCACTCATTAACCAACCACGCAGAACACGCCACCCCTATCTCTTCAACTACGACTCCTCAACAAAGAACCACATACAATCCCACCTCCCCCCCCATTCTCACCCCTCACTACCGTACATGCGCCCCCTTCACCACTAATAAACGCCCATCCTCCACCCTGCACTCTCCGCCTACCACCAATACCCTCAACCACACCTCCAACATCTCCCCGATGTCACCCACGCCCGACCCTCCCATCCCCACCCCCAACACAACGCCCGACCCTCCCATCCCCACCTCCAACACATCTCCCACACTGGACTGCACTACGACCTCCCTCCTCCAGCTCAAAGAAGACATGCACATCATCAAACAACAACGACTCTGCCTATCACACTCCAGTAACCCCTCACCCAACACCCTCCACCAGATCAAACAAGACATTCACATCATCAAACAATTACTCAGCACACATCCCAGACAGCCCGTACACGCCTCCACCATCACCTCCCCTCCCAACTGGACCTCCACCCGGGTGGCGAACTCTCGCACTCGACTCCCACCGCACTGGACCACAATCCCTGTTCACAACCGCGAAAACCGCCCCCATCGCTCCTGTAATCCTCTCTCGGACCTCGATACAATCGCCCTCCTCCGCTCCTACGACCCAGCTCCCCATAGCAATACACCCAACACTCTCACTGCCATTCCTACGATTCACTCCAATCCCCTTAGACCCCCCACACTGAACAACAGAATAGCTATCCATAGTAACCTGAGTAAAGTCCCCCTCGCTCTAGAACCCCCTTCCACCCTCGACACACCCCGTCTCAAATGCACTCTCCTCAACTGCAGATCAGCCGCAAAACACTCCTTTGCTATCGCCGATCTCATCCTAAAACTGGATCTTGACTTAATCATCATGACTGAAACATGGCTAACAGAATCTTCTACACCTATAATGGACATTCTGGTTCCCCCCAACTACCACATCACTAGACTTGACAGGACTGGCAATAAAAAAGGTGGCGGAATCGCATGTATACACAGGCGCAACCTCTCTGTCCTGAAAGTAACTTCCCCCTCCCTACCCTCCCCAACCTCCTGTGAATACATCTGCCTCGATATTATCAGTGAGGGCAAACCGATTTGCACTCTTCACGGCGTTTATCACCCACCCGGCGACAACCTTACCTTCTCCCAGCAAATCATGGATATGATCTCAACCAACTCCGGGCGACAACTCACACAAATATACCTTGGTGACTTCAACCTCCACTGGAACGATCATAATGATGCGGTGGTAAAAGGTCTGAAGAATTTCCTTAACGCCCTTGACCTCACTCAAATATGCAATAGTCCAACTCACAAGAAAGGCTCTATCCTCGACCTTATCATCTCCAAAGAAGCCTCTATCCAACTCGAATCTATCCAACCCTGTGACTGGTCAGACCACCATATTATCACATTCTTCATCAATGAAAAAGTTAAATTTAACCCTGTTCAATCCGCCAGGCCCAAAATCTGGAAAAGAGACATGAAAAAACTAAACTCAAACTCTCTGCCCCCCAACAGCTGCAACTCACTACTTCCTCCTACTGGCGTTAAGGACGTCCAATCCTTGACTGATCACTATCTTAATACTATGTCCTCAATAATTAATGAAGTCGCACCCTTGCAGCTAAAAAAAGCCTCCGCAAAAATCTCCAATCCCTGGTACGACGGGAGTCTCAATGACGACAGACGCGCCATGCGAATGGCAGAGCGCACCTGGAGATCAGCTCCCTCTGCACTGAACCTAAAAACCCTGAAGAAAAAGAGAAATGCCTACTTCAGGAAAATAAAACGCTCAAAATCAGTCTTCTTCAGACGTCAGCTTGACCTAGCCAAAAATCGTCCGAGAAAGCTGTTTGAGCTTATCCGAACGCAATCCAAAGAACACCCCCAACCTCTCAACACTATGGGTGAAGCTCCCTCCTGCGAAGACTTCGCCACTTTCTTTATCCAAAAAACTGACAACATAAAGAATGATCTACTCATGGATGCAAGCCGCTACCCCAAACCCCACTGCATAGCACCAACTAAACCAAAAAACAATGCCACCTGGTCAACCTTTGTCACCTACACGGAAGAAGAAATTGGCAAACTGCTCAGCACTCTGAAACCTTCCAATCACCTCACGGACCCCCTTCCTGCTAACGCTGTCAAAGTCCTTACCCCGTCGCTCCTTCCACTCTGGACTAAAATCATTAACAGCTCACTTCAACAAGGGTCCATTCCCGACTCCCTCAAAGTTGGACAAGTCACACCCTTGCTAAAGAAACCTACAGCCGACCCCTCAGACCTCAACAACTACCGCCCCATCACCAACATTCCGACTCTTGCCAAACTGCTAGAAAAATGCGTACAAATACAATTGTCTAAACACATTACTCAGTTTGATCTTCTCAACTCTCATCAATCAGGCTTCAGAGCAAATCACAGTACTGAAACTGCTATGACTCACATAATCGATGACGCCCTCCAAATCCTAGATCATAACGATACCTGCCTCCTCATCCTCCTTGATCTCTCCTCCGCATTTGACACCGTCAAACATGAGAATTTACTCGAACTATTAAACACAAGAATGGGCCTATCTGGAACTGTGCTCAAATGGTTCACGTCCTTTCTGCATAACAGGTCGCAGAAATTCAAGAGCAACAACCTGATGTCCGCGCCAAGACCTGTATCGCTAGGCGTACCACAAGGATCCTCCCTATCCCCAACTTTGTTCAACCTAGTTATGGAACCTCTCACCACCTTGCTACAAGAATCCAATGTACACTTCCACATGTATGCTGATGACACCCAACTTTATCTCAAACTTCAAACACCCAATGACATCACGCTCTTGAACTCAACGATCAGTAGCACCCAATCCTGGCTGGCCGCTAATCATCTCAAACTTAATGCCCTCAAAACAGAGTTCCTTTTGATCTCACCTCCCGCGAAGATCACTACCGCACAAATGTGGCTTAAACACCTAACGGCACTCAATGTTCAACCCACCATCGTGGACTCAGCGAAATCCTTGGGCATAACACTCGACACCAATCTCAGCATGCAGGAACACATCAACAAAGCAACTAAGGGAGCAAATTACCAAATCAACACCCTTAGGAAACTTAAACCCTTCCTTCCAGCCAAAGACTTCCAAACTGCGGTACAATCACTTGTCATACCTCGAATAGAATACGGCAGCACCGCCCTCTGCGGTCTCCCCCTAGCTACTACGGCACCCATAAGAGCCTCTTTAAACGCCGCAGCGAGACTTATCACTGGATCAAAAAAACACTCACACATTTCCCCTGACTTCAAATCCCTGAACTGGCTGCCTTTTGAAGCCAGGATACACCTGAAAATCGCTTGTTTGACGCACAAGGCTGTCCACCTTAGCTCACCTAGATACCTCGCTCAGAAGCTGACGATTTCTGGAGGATCCAGAGACACTAGAGGCACAAACAATCTTTTGCTAAAGCCTAAAAGATTCCGCAAAGAAAAAACCTACAAACGCTCTTTCTCAGGAATGGCTCCCAGGATTTGGAACTCACTCCCCCCTGAAATCAGACTCATCCCATCTACCATACTTTTCAAGAAAGAAGTAAAAGCGATCCTCATGGCTAAATGCACTTGAACCACTACTGGGGATCAACTTCAAAGACTCAGTGCCCATCTGTACTACTTGTTCGAACCCTTTGCTTTTGTTTGACCTTGAAATTGACTACTTGATTGTTTATGATATCATTTCACTGTACTTTTAACACTATAGATGTATCTGTGTATATCTGCACCTCTCCTATGTAAAGCGCTCTGATATCTGCGAAGATCTTGTTCGCGCTATATAAAACTCTCAAAATAAATAAAATAAATAAACTTCTCTGGGAATCAGACTTAGATCAGGAATTTTCTTTACAAACTTAGGATTCTATCTGGTCTAAAGTACACACAGTTTCCCGCTCGGCTAGCACTACACACACTTTTTATTTATTTTATAATAGGCTCTTTTTTACACCTTCTGACTTACATAAATTTAAAATACTTGAATCAAAAAAGTGTTGGTCATGCTCATGTGATGATAGTGACCTTCTTCATATATTTTTTCACTGCACACTGGTTAAATCGCTTTGGTCTCACATTTGGTCCACACTAAATATTATTTTATCTACTAATGTTCCCTTTGACATTGTTCGTGTTTTTTTTGGGTGGGTCTTCCCCAATATGGAATGTTCAATGCAATATTCGTAAGTTTATTGATATGTTTATAGCGGTTTCATTTCAGATCATTACTACCAACTGGAAAGACACTTCCAAGATTGCCTTTAATGCATGGTGGAATTTGTTATGCCATCACCACAGACTTGATCTTGCCTATGCTACAACTGTACCCCTATTAATCAAAAGAGACTTATTATGGTTACTTTTCACCGAATACCTTTCCTCATATGCTCCTGATTATTTTTAATTATTATTTTTTATTGTTTATTGCACTTTGGTAACCATATGTATTGAGTTTGTATCACATGTTGCCCCTCCTTCCCCTTTCCCCTTCCCCTCCTCCCCCTCCTCTTTTCCTCCTTCTCTCTTTCTTTCTTCCTCTTCTCTTTCCCCATACGACAAAATACCCACAAAAGCTCTTGTTATCGGTACAGTTCTCACCCCTTTTTTTTAGGGGTATGCAGTTTACGGTTTTCTCTCTATTTTTTAATTGCTCTATTTTCAGTTTGTATCTTTTACTTCTGAAATGATGTTTTACGTTGTTTACTTCTTTTCAATAAAGCTTTCTAAACTTTTAAAAAAAATGAAAACGTAATTTATATCAACCGATATTATGCAACTATTAAACCCAGAATTGTACATATGAAGCCACAAGGATGCAATAAGGCTCTGAAGGGTGCCTGGCACAACCCCCCACCCGCCCCAGACCACATCAACCAATTCCTGACGTGGCAGGTTACTGCCCAGTATAAGTATTCCCTGTGTGGTTTTAAAACGGTTGATGTTCAGGGGCATGGAAACTGAATTTAAGAACAGATGGGGACTGGGATGGATAAGCAAGGTCGGAGATCAAACATGCCATCTTAAATTCTTATGGAGGTGACGGCCATGGAATGAATGGCAGGGAGTATTGGCCTGTGTTGCAGCAGCAGGCTTCTGGGAGACCTGCACGTGTGCTGAGGGGATAGGGTGTTCCAGAGAGTGCTCATGGGGCCTTCCTCAACAGAAACAATGCTCATTGAAACCCTTCGCGGTGTGTAGTGTGGAGGAGAGCGATGGAGAAAAATAATCCTAGGCCCAAAAGTGCTCCAAAGCATTTATTGGTTTTAATGATGTGGATCCAGACATTGACTTCACAGGGACACTATCACTGAGAAGAAGTCCAAAACTCTGGTAGACAATGCAGCGAAAGGAAGAAAAATGCTAATTTGGGAAGGGGATGCAGAAGAGCACTGCCTTCCTTCCCAGTAAGCTCCTCTTTAGACGGTGACGGTGATGGCGGGTTGGTAACTGTACACCCGTAAACACTGGTATAATGCCATAATACTTCACAAGTAAATGAAGTTACAAGTTAATTGCCGCAGAATGGGGACTAACGGAGGGTCCGTTTTTTAACGAGCAGAATTCTCCAGAGTATTTTATTTTTCGTGGGGTTTAATGGTAGTAGGAAAGTGTAACTGATCTCATGGGTGAGTCGGGGTCTGGCAGGACTAGATAAGAAATGAAAGAAAGCTGGTTGGTGTGTAAGAATTACATTCTCCCCCTCTGCTGATATGAGGTGGGGCAGGGCTGTAGTGAATAAAAATACATAAACCAACACTAACACGCAGTGAGGACACATGACGGTCACGGGTGGGGGAGCTACATGAAAGCGGGCTTATGTAGAAAATAAGAAAGGCATGCAGCTCCTCCCCTTACCACCGAGCCCTCTGAACCCCCCTCTATTCCTAGGAAGTGGGAGTATGAGGGGCTACAATGCCTCATGCTTTATGGTAAAGTAGATTTAAAAGTAAAGGAACAGCGCAACTTGGAGTAGGTGGGGTTAATAAAACAAAGCGCAGCGGAGGAAACAAAGGTTCGAGTCCCAGCATGGGCTCGCCATCCTGTGAATCTGTGCAAATCACTCCATCTCCCTGTGCCTAAAAATAGCACTACCTTGTTTAAAATGGACTGGTGTTTAAGTAATATACCCCGGTCCAATAACTTGGACAACATGCTGGCTTTATGTAAGGAGGCCCCTCTGCACAGTGAAACCACCCGCCGCTGTGACCTGTTGCCCGAGCCCTTCCGCATGCACAGCCAATGGTAGATTAAGAAAAAGAAAAGCGAGATTCCTAATAAAAGGTCCGCACCAACACAGCGCTGCTTCGAGGAGAATCCACTGTTACACATAATAAAATAAACGAACGTGGTGACCCTGAAGCCGGCGCCGAGCTCGGGGGGAGAGAAACTGCGAAAGTGAAAGCGAACCATGCTCGCGCCAGCCTCCAGGGACAGGAGATGTGTATGCGTACGGAGTGCACATCTCCTGTCCGCGCGTGCCACCTCCTGTCTCCCTTCGCGAACAAAAGCCACAGCAATAGAGTCTCGCCAGGCGAAGCAGCTACGCTGCATTCGCTAGTGAGACCTAAAAAGGGCTGACGTGCAAGTGAAAACTCTTTTCTCCAGCAGATGTCCAGCCAGGTTTCTCGTTGGGAAAAAAAGTGTCCAATGCGTCTCCTACACACTCAAACTCATTTGTAAACCTAAGTTGAACATAGGGGCACGAATAGAGTGTTTTCTGAATAAACCTGTCTGGAACGCATACAAATGTATTTACACCTTTGAAACGATCTACACACACATAATTATGAGCGGAAGTGGGCATTCCAAATTAGCGATGCACCCGGAAGTTGATAAAATATAGGTTTATATTTAGTCATACTGTTTTTTTCTTTACAAATCATACTATTGCATCTCTCTGCCTTGGGGAGGGGTTGTACACAGGTCGACTGAACTTTGTAAATCACCAGCAGAATCCCAAAGCCCACAAATGATGGACTGCTGCATGCATTCCATTTCAGCCTTGGGAGCATTGGAAAACCTACACATGTTTCCATGGACTGCAGGTCCCAAACAGCACAGCCAACTGTTCAATAAGGCTATTATGCTGTGCTTTCTCTAGCCCTAGCCCATGGAGTCTCTCTTCTACGACCCTTGAGAGAATGGATTGCATACACACATCTGTGGCTATTTGTGTGCAGCCCAATTAAGTGACTCCACCCTAGGCTTGCTGCACCTGGAATTACTTATAAGGTACTATTGCCTAACGTTACTTTTTCGCACATGGAGGTTTGAACGGGAGTCATGTTACCTGTTTGCTGACCTATTCCTGCCTTACCCCCGATAGTCTGTTTTCACTTCCAGTGTAGCGTGCTGCAGGTTTCCGTCACCTCTGCATTCATTTTGTTTATTCTGTTTTCTACCTTTTGTTCCCTGCTGTCAAGTGCATCCCCTGGGCTGTCCCCTCTCTAACTTGCTCCTAGCTTGTTCCTCTGTTCCTGCCACCACTTAATCTACCTCCGACCCAGGTGTCCCTCTGCTTATTCCTTTTGTTTGTCCGTTACTCCTGCATTAGTCCCCCTATCTCATGGTTCTGATCCTTGTTTAATCTTCCCATAGCTTGTGTGTCTCCTCTACCCGTCCCTCCTTACCTTGCAGGCCCTGTCTTCTTCTTGTTACAGATTATAGTCACCTTGTACTCGCCCTGACATACTTTTCCTTCATAGCGTGTTAAAGTTCCTTGTAACACTGAGCATCTTCTACCTTGTTCGTTTTCCATTTCCTTTCCTTGATGCCTTGCTATCGTTTGTTTGCTTCAGTTCTTAGATTTCTAGTGATTGCCCTGTTCTATTAGGTCTCTAATTTTGCCCTCGTCTTGTTAGTTTATCCTTACCTTCCAGCTTCTTCTGCCTCCTCTGTACCTGTTTATTTAGAACAGTTATCTCTCTGTGGCTTGGCATCTAATCCTTTGGGGCTTTTAGTATTTGGTAAGTGCACTACATACTTCCAGTGGCGGCTGGCAAAGGTAAGAATGGTAGGGCGGTGTGGGGCAGGGTTGGGGGATGTCGATAGACGACGGGATAGGTAAAATCGAATTTAAAAAAAATTAAACACACTTAACTTGCACTCGTGGCATCGCCGAGTTGGCGATGTGGCGAGAGGAAAGGTAGGAGGTTTTATGTATTTATTTATTTAATTGATTAACTTTACCTATCCCGTGGTATGTCGACTTGTCCCCCCCCCCCTACCCTGACCCACTTTTCTTACCTGTGCCGGCTGCCACTGCATTCTCCTCACCGGTGTTTCAGTATATTCCTTTTTTACAGGGTTTCGGGCCTAGATTACAGGAGGTAGTCATTGCACCATTCTTTGTCTTGTGTTGCTCCTAGTCTCAAGTGGCTTATTTGTGGCAGTGCGATAGTGCTATTTTCTTAGGAATCTCTACTATGATTCCAGCTGAACCTGTAGGGGCTTGCATTGTGTATGTACGAATAATCCTCGTTTGTACCCCAGGGAACGGATATAGAATCACTTCTCCACCTTCCTATGGGGTTTGGAGAGTGACTATGTATAATAGTAATTTGAACACAGACATGGGTTTCCCTGCTATTGTGTGAAAGTTCTGAGTCTTAACTCTTTACAGGTGAGTAGTGGTAAAGCGAGTCTGTCTGACTAGTTATCATTTCCTTTCTCTACATCTACTCATTAGGGTTGCCCTGCCTTGCCTTCTCTGCCATGTTTATCTCCGTTACATAATTTGCACATGCTCTTTTTCAGTGCATCACATTGTCTGCTCCACTGTATCATACATCTTCTTCATATGTAGTTTGATATCTATTTACCTTGAGGGGCCCCATTCCCGTAACATATTCTCACCCTGGCCACGGTTGGAAAATGTACATGGGAAAATGCCTTTGCATGTGAGTGACTATAAATTCACTACAGAATTCCAGAAATACTCCTTGGAACCTGCAACTGTTTAAGCCTCACACGAGTACTCAGTGAATGCTCCAATCACATTAGGAATGTATTCCAAACACTGGATACGATTGATGGTCAGCTTTTGAGTTGGCTTCCCACTCCAGTGTCCGTGCTTTTTTCGTGAAGCAAAGTGTGTAATCTTATTCATAGGTGTTCCCCATGCAACATATTTATCCACTAGCCAAATGTTATCCTGAATGAAAATGTTTGCAATTTACATTATCAGTCTTTTCCAGATCCCGAAAAACATAACTTTGCTTACAAAAAAACATAGGCACTTATCATTTTAATCCACTTCTAGACTATGCATGTGTCAGCTTAGGTGATCAGACCCACCAACTCGAGGTCGCGACACAAAGCTGCCTACATGGAGAACTTAGTAATAAAGAAGTAGGTTTCGGTAGAGAATAAGGAAATATCAAAATCATATTTTATTTTTTTTGGCTACGTTTGAGTCTTTCACTGATAGGAAAAGTGTTGGTTTAATAAGAATCTTTCCCAATATGTACCATCACATTTACCCACAGAGAATGTGTAGAAACCCTTGATACATCAGCCCCCTTTTCTAGTGAGTCAGTATTGATAGTAAGTAAATTGCCAAACATCCCAGGCTTTAAACAGTCACTGCAAGGTATAGTGACAGGTCGATGTGAAAAGAGTGCAGTCGCAAAGCATCTGTGATGCTGGTGAAAACATGACAACAGACTTTTGGAAAACATGGAATGCAGTGTCACTTGGAATGCTGCTGCAAAAAGTTCTTACTAGGTACAACAAAGATTGGAGTAATATTGTTTGTATTTGCAGTGATTCAGCTATGTATATGAAAAAGTTGTGTGATGGCCTGTCAAAATCGATACCTGAGCTAAAGTGCTTCCCTATATGACATCCTTGCCACTTGTTAGATGGTATGCTGAAAGCATCTTTACCATCTTCAGAGTTAATGAAGAATGCTATTGACTTTTTAGTCCATTCTGGTGCACTGCTGTGTTATGTGCGGAAATTAAAATGCAAATATTTTTCATTTTGTGCTTTGTGTGGCATGAAAGAAAGAGTCATATCAACTGTGTCACTTAGCTGGCGGTTCTCAGTCCTAGAGGCCAAGAATGGTATATTACCCATGTGGCAACCGTTTACAGACGTTTCGCTGAGTGATGATGGCCAAGGCAAGAAATATCAGGATCTCTGGTCACATATTGATAGTGATTTGAAAAAAAGTACACTTTACTGAATTCATAGAATTTTACAATGAAGCATGCCTGCTGTAGTGGACATAATAAAAAAACTAGAGTCTGAAAATGCCCTTGTATGCCAAGTGTTCAGCATACTTGGTGTAGATGTGAAACTTCTTGAGAGTAGGCTGGGCGAAACTTTTAGGGACTTTGGCACTGCAACATGTTCCATGTCAGAGTGTTTGCCACTTGGTAAGCAAAGAAATGTTGAGGAGCAATTCAGGAACTTTTATTTTACAATGTATGAGAAATAGCCCTTCACCAACCTTGGCATTTGAAGTCAATGAAGCCTCACTGTGGTACCCTGCATAAGTTAAAGATCTCTTCCGTAAAGGGAAATTATCTCTGGAGTTTCAAAAGTGCTCCCTCATTTTAAACCGCTTCAATACCTCTGAGGACATATGTGCTCAGTTCAACGCATCGGTTGCAGAACCTGTCATAGAGAATCACAATCTTCAGGTACACCAGTAATGACATAGAAAGCTATGTTAGCGTTCTAGTTGACCGCCTCAGCTGGGAGGGATTTAAGAACCATGCCCCCACGTTCGTGCAGCGGGCGTGCGCAGCGGGTGTGCCGGCAGCGCGCCGAAGGCGCACCTAAGGCAAGCCCGTCTGCGCCCGTCCGCGGCCGGACGGGGACAGGGGCCGGAACCCCTGGCCAAATTGAGAGATATGTACCATATTCTAGGTCGGAACTGCTGGCCTTATGCCTTCCGTTGTACAGGGAGTGCAGACACAGTATGGTAGCTATGCAAAAAAGCGGGTGTTCTCACTGTGCTTTTAGGTTATCAACTGCCCCGGCCAAATCAGAAGGGGAGGTAACTATGATAGGGGGCTTACTTAATTGCAGATCCCTTAGTAAACACACAATTCAAATACGGGATCTGCTTTTGGATCAAGACCTAGATTTGCTGTTTTTAACAGAAACGTGGTTAGGCATGAACTCTGATCCGGACATTGTAGAAACACTTCCCCTAGGGTACACTCTGGTAAGAGTGGATAGAGTGGTTGGTAGAGGAGGGGGGATTGCTCTGATACATAAGACCACTATGGATTGTGTGCTGGAATCTATGGCCAGTCCCGACTGTGAGGCGGGAGTGTTCACTTTAAAATTAAGCTCTAAACTGACGGTGAGAGGGCTGTTGATTTATAGACCCCCAGGCCCATCCACCTATTTTGGGGCAAATTTACCAGAGAGTATTGCCCACCTAGCTATAAAAATAGCTGGTTCTGGGTGATCTGAACCTGCATTTCGATTATCCCAGGAATAAGGAAGCTCTACAAGTGCGCCAGGACCTTCAGGCATTTCAGCTACAGTTAAAGTCACTAGCCCTCACCCATCAAGGCGGACACCTGCTTGACCCGGTGTTCGCAAATTGGGAGGACGTGGTAGTTGTTAAGCCGGTTCCTGTCCCTTGGTCAGACCACTTCTTGGTCCCTATGAAGATTACTCTATCGAAGGAAGACAATCAGAGAGTAGAGACGGGCATGTGTACTTACAGGAAGTGGAAAACCATGGATCAGGGGAGGGTTAATAAGGAGTTGTTGGAAGGTGCCCTCCAGGGGGGATGGACAGTAACACGGCTTGTCTGAATCTAGATACACGCATTAGTAAAGCGTTTGATATGGTGGCGCCGCTTCTCCTGTGTAAGAAGGGGAACAGGAAACGTAAAACTGCTCCCTGGTTTACCCAGGCGCTGCAGGTAATTAAAACCGAATGTAAACGACTGGTGAGGAAGTGGAGTAAAGGTTTCCTAAGCCAGGATAAATTGGAGTATAAGACTCATCATCGTAAATATCAGAAATTACTAAGACAGTCTAAAGCCACCTACTTCAAAAATAGAGTTGACCTGGCCGAGAATGCCTCAAAGGAGTTATTCAAAATATACAAAGAAATTTCCTCAGTGGCCCAGTCGAATAATACCAATATAGGGGATGTGGAGGAGTGTGATCGTATAGCCACCTACTTTTCTGAGAAGGTGGAAGCGATCTACTCGTCCTTCTCAGACACCCCACAAGTTGAGGTAGAGTCTGAAGTTCAGATGACAGAGTCGGTAGTAGCTCGTAATCTGAACCATTTTATGGTTCCCTCCCCGGAGATGCTAAAAAGGATCTGTCTTGGTATTAAGTCTGGTTCGCCTAATGACCCGGCTCCGGCTAAGGTAATGACAGACAGCCTGGATGTACTGGAACCGTATATCAGACATCTAATGGAGGTCTCATTTAGCTCCCACACATTGCCTGAAAGCTGGAAACGTGCCATTGTCCTACCAGTGAGGAAGAAGCCTAGCCTAAGCATGAGTAGACTTGACAACCTCAGACCTATTTCTCTTTTACCCTTTTTTGCGAAAGTGGCGGAGAAGTTGGTAAACCAACAACTAATGGCATATCTAGAAAAATTTAGTTTCCTGCATCCTGCTCAATCGGGATTCCGCGTAGGATACTCTACAGAAACCGCTCTTTTACGGGCCACTGAAACTATCAGGAAGGGAGCAGATGCGGGGCATACCATGGCCTTAATCATGTTAGACCTGAGCGCAGCCTTTGACACTGTAGCACATTCCACCTTGCTACAGTGTCTTAGTAAAGGTGGCGTATCAGGATCTGCCTTAAAATGGATAAAGTCCTTTTTAACAGGGCGGAGCTTCCAGGTTAGGCTGGGCATTCCAGAGATATAGATTTGCAGCAAGGGGTGCCTCAGGGCTCAGCCCTGAGCCCCACGCTGTTTAATCTATATATGGCCCCTTTAGCAGAGATAGTGCAGGGGCATGGAGTTGGGGTTGTCTCTTATGCAGACGACACCCAGCTGCTGGTCTCCCTATCTCAAGCTCCGGAGTGTGCTGCATCCAATTCCAAAATCTGTGTGCAGGACCTTGCCACTTGGATGAATGAGCACTGCCTCAAATTGAACGGTAGTAAAACTGAGGTTTTGGTGGTAGGGGGAAGTAGCAACAGCTGGTCGGCGGAATGGTGGCCGTCGAGCCTGGGTCCCACCCCCATTCCTTGTAAAGAGACCAAAAATCTGGGGGTATGGGTGGATCCAGCACTTTCCTATGAAGGACACATAAGTAAGGTGGCCGGCAAATGTTTCGGAGTGCTAAAGTCCCTGCGTAAGACACTGGACTTGCTCCCATTAGAGGCTCGCAAGACCATGGTTCATGCGCTTGTAACGTCGCGCCTCGATTACGCCAATATTTTATACTTAGGGGCCACGGAACATAGTCTTAGTCGATTACAGGTTTTGCAAAACTTGGCGGCGCGGCTTGTGCTGAATCAACCTAGGAGGGCGGCTTCTAAGAAAGCCCTTACCTCCTTGCACTGGCTACCCGTCAGACAAAGGATTATTTTTAAGTCTCTTGGTACCTGCCATCGCATTCTTAACAACGCTAGCCCGAACTACTTAAGTGACTTGGTTACCAGATATGTGCCCCAAAGATCGTTACGGTCCGTCGGAACTGGAATGGTGGTCATTCCCAGGGTCAAGAAAGCCGGTATGAGTGGCCGCTCATTTAGATTCCGGGCTGCGCAGCATTGGAATAAGCTCCCTGTGAATCTCAGGCTAGAGGGCCCTGAACGGAATTTTAGAAGGATGTTGAAAACTCACCTGTTTTCGTGCAGCAAGTAGTGGCGTAAGGAGTAGCTATGTCTACAGTCAACTCACCCAGCGCGGGGACACGCCGAGATGGTGGAACCATTGCGCTTTATAAATGCTTTGTTTTTATTATTATTGTTATTATGTCAGTGGCCAGCGTTAAAATATTGTGTACTGGCTATTTTACCGTTGCCTGTCTCAAGTGCCAATGTTGTGAGGGCTTTTTCAGAGATATAGGTTTACATGGGAAGGAAAGAGCGAGTGTGCATCACCAAAGACTCACTGAAGAAGGATTGTATGGTATACTACGATAAGTTTGATTTGTAAAAATGTATTTGGAGCTCATATACAAGGTACGTACACTGTCTATATACCATGAACTATCAGTGCAGAAAGCAAGCAATAATAAAAGCACAACGTTCAATAAACACTGGAAAAACACTGTTTACATTGTTTTTAATTGCACGAAAATGTGTAACAACTGATAACCACTTTTTTTAAAGCTATTGAAATCACTTGAAAACCGTGAAAAAATACACCAGAATTTACCAAAAATAGAAACTGAAAACAGGAAAGGCTAGGTATAACTTACTATTCCCACTCCAATAAGTGTAATAGTAGGGAAAGTGTTGGATTGTGGAGCGGTAACAATTAATATTCCCACTCCAGGCAGTTCAAAATTAAAAACAAACAAAATATTGACAACAACATTTTGTTTTAAATATATATATGTTAAACATGTAAATACAAATATATTTAATATTAACATTTTAAAAATAAAAACATATTATAATGTTAAATACATATGACAAATACCTACAAATATTATATTAAAATAACTAAAAAGTAATTTTAAAACAAATAAATATGTTTAATTTGAAAATATTTAGAAACAAAAACATTAATTATTACATAAATATTGTTTAGACACAATTCACATTCCTCATCTATATTTGTTTTTAAATGTACTTCCACACATAACATAATTAATTACCAATTAAAGAAATATTAATTAAAAAACAAATTAACTCATAAAAATTAATTACATTTCCACACTTTACCTCTATAACCGTCACAACCCACAGCTACAATTAAACTGTAAAAAAATGTATTACACAATTAAAATGTATTTTAAATTTAAAATGTCATTAGTATTTAACAACTAATTATAAAGTACGTCAAATGAATTTACTTCCCACCCTATACTCCTATGAAAGGAAAACCCACACACACAAAAATAAACAATTACCCTAATTAAATATCAATTAATTAAGATTATTGATCAACGCCCGTACTTCCAGCCGCCGGACACACCTTTTTGTGATTTTAATCGCTTTAACTGTCTGGACGGTTTGGATGGGGTCGACTGACTTACTGCCGGTAAGACAGTGCCAGGGGTCTCGGGTGCCCGTGGCCCCCTGGACCCCCCCATTTTGTCCTCCGGTTCAACCTCTGGCCCACTGAATGATCCATCTGCCTTAGACTACGGCAGAATCGAATTCCCCCACCTAGCCACTGATGGAGTAGTTGCTGTTGAGGGGATAACTACGGTTCCTTTCCTTGCTGGCGAGGGGGAGCGGGGATCCCTGGTGCCACATGCATCCTTTGCTCCCCCCGCTACAGGCCCTGCAACACAAGTGGAGCCCGGACCCACCTCTTCCAATCTTCATGCTTTGTCATCTCCCACCCCCGAACATCTGAGGATAATCTCCTGGAACATCGCGGGATTAGCAAACAAATTGGAAGAGCCGACCTGGGAAAAGTATGTAGAAACTGGTGACATATGTATGTTCCAGGAAACCTGGGCGAGAGAGGACCATGGACATCAAGGCTACACATCATTCTTTATTCCAGCTAGGTGGGAAGGCAAAGGCCGCCCATCAGGGGGCCTTGCGACATGGGTTGCTGCTCACCTGGGCTGTGTGGCAACACGGCTCCCATGCAACTCTGATGACATCCTGGCGGTCTCATTAACATGGCCAAACAAAGCTAACCTCCTGCTGGTTAACATCTATTCCAGGCCGATGGGAAAGACAAAAGAATCACCGACTTTTAATGAACTCTCGATCTTTTTATCTGAACTGTCGACTGATTCATATTATGTGGTGGGTGGGGACTTTAACTCTCACTTTGAGCCACTCCCCGGCCTCCAGGAAGGGTTCCTATCAGAAGAAGAAGCTAGGTGGGCAGTACCAGGGGTTGATGTCCCATCTCCAAAAGCTTGGACCCCACTAGCGTTGCAAATCACTGCCCTTACGTTAAGGTATGGACTCAGAGCGTGTAATGGGCGAGTTAACTCAGACACACCAGGTAAAAATACTTATAATCGCCAGGGAAGAGAGTCACACTTGGACTACGTTCTGGTCCAATTAGCGAGGTGGTCAACAATACAGGATTTTAGGGTAACAGACAGGCTGGACAGTGACCACAATGCCCTTGAGTTAGACCTTGTTCATCCAGCACCTCAGGGCCTAGTGACCCATGAAGAAGGGAATTACCCCACGCTCCTCATAGATAACAGCAGGAGAAGAATTAGGTGGGAGCATATGGTCACAAATAAGGACAAACTCCCACTGCTTTATGCAGAGATCACCCCCATCCTGGAAATTGTTGGGGACCTTGATAGTGTAGCAAATAAAACAGATATAAGGAGTAAACTGTTTGATGCCCATAAGGAACTTATAAAAGTTGCGGCACCCCACTTTACACGTAATGTACGAAAGCCAAGAGAGAGGTGCCAAGGCAAAACACAATGGTACAATGTAGCCTGTAGACGGGCCAAAACAGAACTCCTTGGAGTAATTAAGGAGGGCAAAGGAGGGGAACGCCTTAAGCAATGTAGGCAAGCCTATAAGAAGCTTCTTGCCCAGGCCAAAATAGAATGGGAGGAAAACCAGTGGGAAGAACTCACAAAGGCCCTAGCAGTGCAAGATCAACGCATGTTTTGGAGATTGGTAAACGGGGGATCAGGGAGCTTACACTCAGCAGTGGAGCCTAACATAGCTCCTGGAGTGTGGCAGGCCCACTTCCAGTCTCTATATAGCGCTGAGTCCGGAGAACTTCCTGTGCCAATTGAACCAGAGAGGCAGGGCCCTCAGGCGGATCAAATAACACTGAGCGAGGTCACTGCTGCCATTTCAGGCCTGGCCTCGGGGAAGGCGCCTGGGCTGGATGGGCTACCGGGAGACCTGTACAAGCAGGAGCCCACCGTCTGGGCGCCTTACCTCGCTGCTCTTTTTAATGGTATTCTTGGTGGGATGGAAATCCCCAGTACTTGGCTGGGGGCAGAGGTGGTCCCGATTTTTAAAAAGGGATCCCCCCTCCTCCCAGCCAACTACAGGCCGATTAGCCTGATAGATGTAGCGCAGAAGTTGTTCGGCAGGGTCCTCCTGAATAGGCTTCAAGAATGGATCGAGGAGGCAGGCGCCCTCAGTCCATATCAGGCAGGCTTTAGGAAAGGGGTATCGACTGTGGACCAGGTCTTTAGACTGAATCTGGTCTACTGGAGGACAGTGAGGTTCGAGGGTGGTAGTTTGTACACGATTTTCGTGGACCTACGAGCCGCCTTCGACCTAGTGCCCAGGGGAAAACTCTGGGTCATTCTGGCAGGGATGGGCGTACCACCAGATATTTTATTGACCTTGCAGAGGCTGCACCACAACAATTATGCCCAGGTGAGGTGTGGGAGGTCGGGGGAGCTGACTGATAGATTCCCCGTGGGCAGAGGGGTAAGACAGGGCTGTGTGCTGGCGCCGACCCTGTTTTGCCTCTTCGTCAACGGGGTAATCGCTCATCTAAACGCCACCGACTACACAGATGCCCCCAAATTAAATGGCAACAGTGTGCCCGCAATAATGTTTGCGGACGACACACTGTTGGTATCTAAAACACCCATGGGCATCCAAAGGATACTTGATGCCTTTGTGGCCTTCTGTCAGGATAGAGGGCTGGAAATCAATCCTACAAAAACCAAATATATGGTTTTGAATCCAAGCCCCAAACAGCGCCTGAATCCCCTACTGGGAGCAGCGCGGCTGGAAAGAGTAGCCACGTTTGAATATCTCGGCGTGACACTGAACGAAAATATGACCTGGGGGACCCATCAAACCAGGGCTAACCTTAAACTAATACAAATTACCGGGGGTATTTCCCGGATGATGACCGGTTCGACCTATCGCCCATTGGGGGCCTTAATTCAGATATATAAGGCACAGGCCAGGGGGGCGATCCTGTACGGGGCTGAATTGTGGGGCCACATCCTATGTCGGAACCTGTCTTCCACGGAAAATAGGTTTATAAGACAAATTACCTCACTTCCCCCTAGCACTCCACTTCTCCCTTTGAGGCTTGATCTAGGGATACGGCCTCTCGCCGACGAGATAAGTCTAAGACCCATTGCCTTCTGGCGCAGGCTATGGAGCAGTGACGATATCGCCGATTATAGGGCGGAACTGGTCGAATTATTAAAACACCCCAAGGCGCTTAGTATTCCCTGGGTCCAAAATATCCAGTCAATTTGCACAGATCTGGGGCTCCCCGAATTGTGGACTGAACCAGCAAATACAGCACTAAGAATCTCCAAGAGATCTTTGGCGAATCTGTATCACGAACACAAAAGGGTAAGGGCCTTAGCTATCCAGACAGAGGGGTCCCTTTCTTCTAAATTCCTGCAAAGTAAGGATATCTATACATTTGAAAAGGCTTTTGATCCCATATATCCCATACTCACTAGAAAGTTATTTCTCCAGTGGAGATATGGTACATTGCCTTTACGCTCCTTTTCTAGCACCTGGTCACAAGTCCCTTCAACCAAGTACTGTCCCCTTTGCACTGACAAAGAGGAAAATGATTTGCATGTGATCTTTTTCTGCCCAGCATACAAGGCAGCCAGAAAGTACTGGCTGCTGCCCTTGATTAAGAATTTGGGTGGCAGGGAATATACACCTATGTACAGGATTTTAAAATGTGATGTTTCCGGCCCAATTGTTTTTGCACTTTCCAAATTCTTTACAAATGTTTGGCATACGCGTAATCGTCTTTTAAAAAATGCTGGGTAGATTGTAGAATCGCTTTAATTTTTAATATTGTTAATATTGTCTGGTTTTTTATTTTAAAATTATGCTCTGATGTTTTATCAAATGTGGCAGTATCTACGTGATTTTAATGTATGTGTATCTTTTATGACCAAATGGTCGAAATAAAGATTGAAAAATGAAATGATCAACCTATTATTAATTAATTAAACATAAATTACTTCCCACCCTTTACCCCTTTACAATGCACCTAAAGTCATTATACACTTACCATACTTTATTGTCAATTAATGTTAATTAACATCTAATTATTAATTAACTAAAAAGTAAATTACTTCCTACCCTTTATCCCCATAAACTACACAACCTGCACCTAAATATAATTACAAAATTACCATAATTAATTGTCAAATAATAAATTAAAGTTAATTAACAACTAATTATTTAGTAACTAAAAATAAATTACTTCCCACCCTTTACCCCTATAAACCCCACAACCCGCACCTAAAATGTACCCCCAAAATTTTAAAACACAATTAACATTGTAATATCTTGATTAAACAAATATTAATAAATAAAAATTATTCATTATTTACTATAATTAAATTACTTCCCACCTTATTTCCCTATAAACCCACAACCCTCTAAAGAACTAAAAAACACAAAAGTTAATTAAAATAAAATTAATAACTGTAAAAAAAATTGACACATATATTAAAAAACATAAACAATACTTTTACAAAAAGTATGTCACATACATTCAAAATATATACTAAAATGCATAACACTAATTAGAAAAATCGATATTTTAAACCAACTATATTTTTGAAAATGATATTAATAACTTCTATATTTTTAAAAAGGATATTACTTACCTTCAAATCAATATTCCTATTGATATTCTTTCATTCAATATTCCCATTCCACGATATTTTGAACTTGATATTATGGTAGGTCGAATTTTTTACCCTCGATATTCTGTATCATTACCAAATAGGAGCAGGAAAACAGTCTGTATTTAGGTGTATCCTGTTTTGTTGAAATATAAGATGAATTACTGATCTACACCATAACAGTGGGATTGTTCCCCAAGGTTGCACTATGCTTAATAATTGCTGGCAAAACGAAATAGGATTGCTTTTGAGACCTGACTAACCGATAAAGAAGTTACGCCGCAATAAAAAAAACAGAGCAAAAAACAATTGTTTTCGATATGCTTAACGTTTATGAGACAAAGAATTCAGGGGCATTATATCAATCGGGTTTATCTCCGCTTTTTTGGCTTTAAAAGCCAAGAAAGCGGAGATAAAATTATCTCCCTATTACCTAGCTGCCGCTAACACCAGTTAGCGACAGCTAGTAGGAGATAGCGACCATCTTGGGCCCCACTTTGCATGTCAGTGATATTTATCACTAATGACATGCAAAGTGGGTGTACCAAGATGTTAGCGACTGGAAACAGTCGCTAACATCGCTATCTCCTATTACCAACTTTTGGAGATATTCGCGCTAAGCGCGAATATCTCCAAAAGCTAACACCTGCCCTGAGCAGTTCTTAGCCATGTTATCCAATGGGAGGTGGATAACATGGCTAAGAGCATTAGCTCGGTAATGCATGAATATCGCCGACTTTTCAGCCATATTCATGCATTGCGGCCGATTTTTATCGCATTTGCGATAAACCTTGGTAATCCCAAGGTTTATTTGCGATAAAAATCGCTGCAGCTTAGCGGTAAATTTTTGTCTCTAACCAAGCGATAGCGATAATTATCGCTATTGCTTGGTAATATGCCCCTCAATGTGTGGTGATTAAATATACTTTGAGATGTAAAATAGTTTCTCATGCATTTCAGGGCAAATAGAAGGTCGAATGAGACACCAAAATACCATGAGGTGAGACAGAAATACTTCTCCGGGCAGAGCCAAAGCCCACTCTGTGTATGTTTAGGAAAATTGGTAACAGAAGGTCTTGCAGATCAGACGTGACGTGTAAATAACAAAAGCCGCTCACCATCCTGAGAATGCATTCATAATCATAATAGACACAAGATATAACACTGAGCCCAAGAGTCCTAAGGGGATACCTTTGTTGATGTTTACTGTGGGTCTATTCTACATGTTCCTTACTGTGATTACCTGGCCAAGCTTGTGCATGTCAGCATACATTTGTAGGTGTTCACTAGGCCTGCACATATTTTCTATTTGTTTTGTGAAATGCAGTAGTGAAACAATTGCAGTGTGTGGATTTTAATTTCTAATTCCGTGAGACACTAAAAGAAAAGTAATGAAACAGAATTTCATGAATATTTTGGAATATCGTGGTGGATTATGAACAAGCCCAAATGTCAAAATGTGAACGAATCAGCCTAAAAACCATAAAACCATGATATTTAGCTGAATTTCGCAAAGAGAAACAGTTTTGCAAAACCCACCGTGAATCTGTTCCACAAATGAAATTCCTTCGTAGATGGATTTTGTGCTTTTCGTGTTTTGGCAGATTGTTGCCCCAAAGCCTACTGCTTACAATTTATAATTTGTGTGTTTTTGTTGTACATTATTGTGATTACCTAGCTTCTGTTGTTCACAGAGTTGTATGTTTAGCCTACAATGACACCTTTGCTGTCCATGTGTTCCAGTATGATAACCTACATATGCACCTCTGGTCCCGGCCAGCACTCTCCCCGCAGCTCTGCCTCGCAACAACACCTCTCCGGCACAGAGTCCTCCCTCGAGCAGGGTTCGCGCCGCCAGTCCGCCACAGGTGCTTCCCGCATTGCCAACTGTTCCTTTTTTTTCTCCAGCACTCCGCTTGTTAGACTTTGCTCGTGCCACTGTCTATTTCCTCTGTATTTTGCATTTTGTACTTTGCCAATGTCTATTTCCTCTGTATTTTGCATTTTGTAATTGCCTCCGCTGTGTCTTAGTTTTTCCGCCGTTGCTGCCCCTGCGGCCCCTCCCCCTGACACAGCCCGCTCCTGCCTCCCCTCCTCTGGTCCCGCCCCCCTCCCCTACTTAAAGGGAGACCGCTGTGCAGTCGTGCAGCGGATGCGCGCCAAATGCGCGCATAAGGCAATCCTGTCTGCGCCTGTCCTTGTTCCGACCGTGGCCAGTGCCAGGAATCCTGGTTCCCCTAGCCCCCTCCGCTACGATTCCCCCCCTCTACACGCACTAAATCCCGGAAGACACATCAACTGCGTAAGATCCTCGCCGAACACCACCCATGGACAGTTCTCGTGCAGACCCTGCCGCAGATCATTCACCACCAACAGAGCCACTACCACCGAAGGCCTGCCAGGTGCACTCGCCACCAAAACCCTGACATGCATCCTCCTCAATGTGTGCTCCCTGCATCGACACGCCATCGAAATCTGGGACCTGATCGACACCCTCTCGCCCGACAGCGCCTTCTTCACGGAAACATGGACCAATGCAATCGCCGGTCCCGACATTGCCACTGCCATCCCGACGGCTACAAGATTCAAAGAAAGGACCGCACCCACCGCCCAGGAGGAGAACTTGACATCGCACACAAGACACCCCTCCAACTCTCCACTTCCAGCATGAGTGACCGCCTTTCCAACACAGAACACCTCCACTTCCAGATCCAGACCAGCCCCAGGACCACGCAACACGGTAACCTCATCTACAGACCGCCAAAACCCCGCACCCTGGCTGCAACTACCATCGCCTAGCTTGCCGCACCCCACGCCTTTACCTCCACGAACTACATCCTACTCCGGGACCTGAACTTCCACCTCAACAACTGCAACGACCCTGACTCCACCACTCTCCTCAACAACCTCGGACTGAAGCAGCGGGTCAACCCACCCACCCACAGATCTGGACACACCCTCTACCCCATCTTTGCAGGCGGGGCAAACATCTGCTTCAACCACACCACCCAGCCCCTCTGGACGGACCACCACTGCGTACGTTTCATCTTCAAAACCACCACCACACCCAAGCCCGCCCGCGCCCGCCATGACGGAACTGGAGCAAGGTCACAGAGGAACACCTCAACACCACCCTCCTCCAAAACCCCCTCAGCTCCATGACCGACACAAACTCCGCAGCCATAGAATTTCACCGATGGATCTCTTGCTGCGCCGACAAGCTCGCACCCCTCCGCTACCCTGCCAAACAACGCCCTCTGAAGGCCGCCTGGTTCACCACTGAGCTACAGGAAGCCAGACGCTCCTAGAGACGCCTAGAAAAATCCTGGTGAAACCAGAAAACCACTGAAGCACGGAACAACCACAGGAGTGCCCTGAAGGAATACCACCAGCGCATGAGAAACAGACACCAAACAGACCTTCATAAGAGACAAAGTCCGGACCAATGCAACCAACGCCAAGGAACTGTTCAGCGTCATACAGCAGTTCGCAAAACCCCCCAGTGAAGCCACGGACGTCACACCTTCCAAGGAACTCTGTGACAAGCTCAGCTCCTACTTCCATCTGAAGATCAAGGTCCTCTACGACAATTTCAGCAAACAGACGCCGGACACCACCCTCGTCACCACCGCCGCCACCAATGAACCAAGACTCATGACATGGGATCCCGCCACCATCGAACACATCACCATGACCATGAAGAAAACCCACTCAGGAGCCCCTACGGACCCCTGCCCTCCCCACATATTTCACAGGGCCGCTGCCACCTTCGCTCCCGAACTAGGACAGACCATCAAAGCCTCCTTCCGATCCGGTATCTTCCCAGATGACTGGAAGCGGGGGAGGTGAAACCCCTCCTCAAGAAAACAACGGCCGACCCTACGGTCCTGAAAAACTACCGGCCCATCCCTCTCCTCCCCTTGCGGCCAAAGTCACAGAGAGACTCGTAAACGCTCCCAACCCACTGATATCAACTGCGGAGTACCCCAAAGATCATCACTCAGCCCCACGCTCTTCAACATCTACATGGCCCCCCTTGCTGCCATCGACAGACAACATGGGCTGAGCATCATAATGTACGTCGAAGACACCCAGCTCATCCTCTCACTCACGAAGAACCCTGAAGACACCAGACTCTGTCTCCAGGAAGGAATGAAGAACGTGGCAGCCTGGATGAAGGACAGCTACTTTAAGCTCAACTCAGAGAAGACCAAGGTCCTCATCCTCGGACCCTGCTCCTCCACCTGGGACAACACCTGGTGGCCCTTCACCCTCAGGAATCCACCCACCCCTACAGACCATGCACGAAACCTCAACATCATCCTCGATTCCGCCCTCTCCATGAACCGCCAGATCAACCTTGTCGCTTCCACTAGTTTCAACAGCCTGCGCATCCTCCGTAAGACGTTCAAATAGATCCCCCCGACTGCAGAAAAAACTGTCACCCACGCGCTCATAATCAGCAGACTGGACTATGGCAACACCCTATACGCCAGAATCAACAGAACTCTTCTGCACAAACTCCAAACCATCCAGAACACAGCAGCCAGACTTGTCCTTGGGGCACTGCGTGTCAAACAAATGACACAACACCTACGAAACTTCCATTGGCTCCCCGTCCAGAAGAGGGTCAAATTCAAACTCGTCACCCACGCCAACAAATCCCTCCACAACATCGGACCCAAATGCCTCAACTAGAGAGTATCCTTCCACGTACCTAAGAGGAACCTACGCTCCGCTGACCTCGCCCTGGCAACAGTCCCTCGCATCTGCAGAAACAGAACAGGCGGGATGTTCTCCTACATCGCAGCCAAGACCTGGAACGAGCTCCCTGTGAACCTCAGAGTCTCACCGACCCTGCACATTTTCAGGAAGGATCACAAGACCTGGCTCTTCGACTGATTCGGAGCTGCTTCCCGGCCCCCGTCAACCCCTCCCCCCCCAGAGCCTTGAAACCCTCACGGGTGAGTAGTGCGCTTACAAACCCCTGATTGATTGATTGATTGATATACATTTGCTATAGTACTAAAGTTTATTTAATCTGTCTAGTTATCAGAATCTGCTTGTGCTGCATATAGTGTATATATAGTGTTTATAGTGCATGTAGTGAAGTGTAGTGGTAGTGTATTTTATACTGTTTTTCATGCCTAAATATAATTAGCTGGTGTATTTACTGTAGAGTTGTGTGTCTGTGTATGAGCGGGTATTTTAATTTTTGAGTGTATGTGATACATATGTTTAGATGTTTGAGCGTAATTTGCTAAATGTGCTTCCATGTAGAGTTCTGTGTGTTGCATAGTTTGTTGTGCATGTTGGGTATGAGTGAACACCTGGATGTGTTTATGTGTTGGGTCATGTGAGTGGTGTGGAGTTGCCCATGCCCCTGATTACCCTCAACTGGTTATGTGCACTTTTTTATTTTGCCTTAATATGATAAGTAAAATAGTGTGTGGACATTTGTTTGTGCGATCATTTGTTGGTTATGAATATATGCATGTTTGCACGTTTTTGGGTGGCATTGCCTGGATGTCTTTGTGTGTTGAGACAATTGTCTTGACTATGTACATAATGGGCGTTTGCATCTTTATGATGTGTTTTCAGATAGAGTTGTTTGTGTAATGTAATGTCTTGTGTCTCCTTTCCAATTGTAATTATTTATCAGGATATCTTTGAGTGCAGATTGTGCCTGACGTTATGCTCTGCAGCTGTGTGTTGTGTTATGCGTGTGATTGCTGGTGTCTCTCGTCGCAGCGCCTCACCCGAGGCAGCAGGTGACTCACTCACGTCCTGCGTCGACTCTTTCTTGGAGCCGCTTTGCTCTGAAGGAGACTGAAGACATCTGAAGCTTGAAAGACTCTTTGTGTCTGTCTGATTGACAGCTGCTGGGGTGTTGTGCGCTCTTCGTCTGGATTGCTGGCAATCTCTGTCTGTCACATGGGGGCAGATCAGGGAAACAAAGATAGAGGGCACGAGGGAACGCCACAGAGAAGACGTGACAGCCAGAGCGGCAGGTGGAGAGGGCATCGGGGGCGGGGGAGGATGAATTAGAGCGCGGCGGAGGGGGAGGGGCGCCGCCCTGTCACTCCTGGCGGGCGGCGGGCTTTGGAGGTTGATTCCAGTCAGGGCCGGATGGGCGGCCGTGCCGTACCTAGTAGCAATGTGAAAACTGTCTGGGAGGAATCCGAGTAGCAGCCTGGCTACGGACGGTCATGTTATTTTGCATAGTTTTTATTTTGTTTTTAAGTTTTATATATAATGCGCACCGCGCCCTTGTTGACGTCAGAGGGCTTTACATAGGTGGCGACGTATATTGGCAGTAGTAATTTTCAAACACAAATGGTGACAGGTATTACTGATAAACAGCGCTTTAAATGGGAAAAAATAAGTGCAGGTACTCATTAAAATGACCTAGAGGTGTGGCAAGTGGGCGGGACTATGGGCGGGGCTATTGTCAAGATATGATGATACATATTGACTTCTATACCGGTTGCAGCACATATCAAAACACAACAGAACTGCATGTATGTTAACAAAACAGGTTAAATCCTTACACAAAGTGAAAGGAAAACAGGATAATAAGTTAAAAATGTACTTGTTTTGTAATATTTGCAACTTCTTAATGTCATACTGTTATTTGTTGTTGTTTGAGACAATGCTATATATCCTCAAGTGTGCATACACACAAAGAAATAAGCAGAGGTACAGAAAAGCGGCTGAGCTAAGGACTACAGAAGCGCCTTGGCTGTCAGAGACAGCTTCTTCTTGGACAGCCTAGTGCTCACCAGCAGCCAATGAGCTTACCTTTCATGAGTACTGGTACTCTCCTACATAGTGGCGAAGGGTCGGTATTGACAGTGATAAAAATAAGAAGTGCCAGTACTCAGTACCTGTGAGTACCGGCCCATGTAAAGCACTGCTTCAGCCCTTTGCCCTAAGGCCAGGCTCTTCCTGTCTCCTGGTTCAGTGTCTTTGCATCCACATCTACTCTCCTTTCACGATTAACCTCTCATTTCTACCCAGCCTCTAACCTTCTCTCCCTGGTTCTGCCCCTCCTACTGCCACCTCTCATTTACTTTTTCCACAAGTCTCTTACATTTTGTTACTGTTTTTCCCCCACTTGCCTCCTCTTTTCCCCTCCATGATGTACCCATACCCTAAATTTGATAACTGCCCTGTAATTTGATGTCCTGTATTTCATTGTTTGTGTTGATAGAGCACGCTTAATGTTGCGGCCTGTATTTTGTAAATATTTTTTCCAGTAAATAAAAGCAGTACAAAAACGATTTCCAATTTTTGAAAGTGTGTGTGTGTGTGCGTCTGCATGTGTGTGTGTGCATGTGTGTGTGACTGTGTGCGTGTGTGTGTGACTGTGTGCGCGCACGCTCCACCACGCCCTGTAAATTCTGCAGGGCAGCGTTATAAGCTGAATTTCAGGCATGTGATTCATCAATAACTAAACCAATTACTTCAAGAAATACAGCAGATTTGAATTTGTATTAAAATACAATTCCTAAGCCCCCATTTCAAAACTAAACGAATATCTGGAATTATCTGAAAAAAGTGGCAATTCTAACTTAAACTGTCACCTCACTTTTTTTACAATCCTCCCTCCCCCTTCCTTCTAGGTTATCTCGGGTTGTCACCTATTTCTGGAGTGCTGCAGCGTTCGGTCTCTGCTATTCATTGCTCTTTGGGCAGGGCTACTTTCGCACCCATGGATCCGTCGCTGTTGTCATGCAAATGCAGCCACACAAAGGAAAGCAAAACCCGGGCTGAAAAAAACAAACATAAGAAAACCGGCTTTGGGAAAGATAGACCGGCTTAATGACCAGTAGCCCGAGGCCAGGCTATTTCACACACCTAACAGAGAGAGGTAGAGGGGAGGGGGTGGGGGTGCTAAAGCACTTTCTTATATAATGGTTGTTAAACACCTAATCAACAGTGTGGGGTCTGCCATGACCCTGTCCTGTTAACCAAAGCGTTAAGCAAGCCCTCCCCAACCCCTGCAGTGTGGGGAATTCTAATGGGCTCTACTAAAAGTTAGCAGCTCTCTGTAAAAGTCTCCTTCATGGGCTCCGTGCGACTGAGAGATCCGAATGCAGAGCGGCATTTGTCCCGCATTGGAGGAGATACCAAACCTTACCTTGCCATGCCATCAATCAGGGTACCGGTACTCTTCCCTGACTGAAAAAAGTGCCGGTACTGACGGCTCGGAAATTTTGAAGTGCCGGTACTTAGTACCGGTGAGTACCGGCCCATTTAAAGCACTGCTGATAAAAGTACATAAGAAACAAGGGATTGTATAGTATCCGGTTTCCTCACGGAGGGTCCGATTTCGAGTTTGCCGGCTGGATTATGTACGTCGCATGGTGGAGTTCTCCCTCGATGGCCGCTGGCCTAGCCGCGCCTCTGGCATTTCCAGGAACTGCCCTCACGGTGGTTTCGGTAAATGCATTGAAAGTTTGCAAGACTCCTCCATCAACATTACAGCTGAGCATCAAAGTTTCAATGTCTTTTTTGTTTTTCAAAAACAACCTTCCAAAGTGGAATCCTAAAGTGGGATTTTGTTTTTGAAAATAAAAAAAACTATGGCCGCTCCCCGTGGGAGTTTTCTTCCATGGCGTGGGAGTCATGTTACAGTTTTCACTGTAACTTTATAGTGAACATTTATTATTTGTCTGTTATGTTATGTTAATAACCACTTCTAGAGCGCACGTACACCCAAAGATTTCATGGCGCTGAGACTGAGGGAAGTAGCCCAAAATTCCAAAGGCATGAGCTTGCTCAAACAACCAAGTCTTCAGGGCTTTCCTGAAGACCAGGAGATTGTCGCAGCTCCTAAGTGACAGGGGAAGGGAATTCCAGAAAGTGGGGGCCAGATAGGAGAAGCAGCTACCTCCTTGCTGTTTCCGTTTGAATGAAGGGATTGTTACCAGGTGGAGGTGGGCATAGTGTAAGTTGCGTGGGGTTCGTATTTGGTGATCATGTTCTGTCCAATCTAAATAGGGCGAACTGATAAATGGCAAAACCTCAGACAGCCATTACTCTGTCAGGCCATTGGAGGTGTACGTTGGCAGTGGAAACAAGGTAGTTTCGGCCATCAACATACTGATGGTCCGCCTGTCTCTAAACGAGGTGGGCGGACCTTCAGTTTGGTGCAGAGGGTACTACTTCACATTTGCGATGAAGTACCCCATAACGGCCAACTCACACTGTGCCATCGTGTGACACACGATATCGGCTTCCATCACACGGTCACCCGGTGAAGAGCTGATATCACAAAATGGCAGGGAAACACAAGCTGAAAACCACTGCAAATAGTGGTTTTCAAGCTTGTTTTCACAAAGCTTTGAACTACCGACATCCACTAAGTGGTATGAAAACACCCCAGGAAATCGTCACCATCTTCAGCAAGGTTTTATTTGGGGGGTAGGAGGGGTTTGGGGGCAGGGTGGGTTCAAAAGAGCCTCATCAGTACTTCTACGCAGAAGGCCTGTCCCCTCCAAGGCCCCGCCGCCTCCTCACACGGTGAGAGATTTTTTCGGTTTGGCAAGTATGGTACCCTTTCCTCTAAACTCTAAATTGGGTTCAGAGTTTCTTAACATCCAGAGAGTTTTCAAGGTCAGAAGGGAAATTTCAAGGTAATAATTGCTGTGGATGTTCCTTTTAGAGGTTAGATAGATTGAGAGAGTCAAATGCTCTGTAACCTATTTCTAGGGCAATGTGGAAACTGGTGTGGATATGACGCTATAGATACTGGGGCTTTGCAGAAACTGGCCTGCTTTTGGTGCTGCTTCACATACTTTGGTGAAGCAGCTGGTGACCGGGCCAAGCTGCAGCACCCCCTTCCCAGACATTGTGAAAAGTGGTATGCCAATGCAGCTTTGTGACCATAGTCCATCAATAGTGTTTACTATTCAGGTTATAACTAGACCTCACATTTTGTTTTCCTATTAAGCAATTGATCCACAATATTTCACATTGAATTCATGTAAAGTACATTCATTTGATATGTAGCTTAATTAGTTTTTGTTATAGTTATTGCAGAAGTGAGACATTTCAATTCATTGCCACAGTAAAATACTAAAAGTAATGACATTATTATTTATATACAGTGCAAATATTAAGTAGCAGTCAACAGATTGAGGAGCCCCTCCTATCCATTTAGGTGCAAGAGAACAAGTGCATGAGAGTGAGAGTATACTGGAGCTGGAGGGATGAGATGAGATGACATCGATCATGTGCACTTTTATAAAGTGCAAATGCAGTGTTGCTATTATCATACTGATTCAACATTTTTTATATGATGTTTATTCAAAGGTACAATTTACAGTGATTCCTGAAAAAGTGCAAGTGCAATGTTGTTAGTAAGGTGTTGTTTAGGAATTGTTTATAAATAAGGTACAGATGTGGCAACAGTTTTTGCAAATTGCATTTTATAACCAAATGTTATCTATACTACTATAATAAAGGAAGAACTTTCAGCCTTGGAGGCGGGTAAACTCAGGAATCACAGCGCCAATCCACACACCTGATGCACCGTTGGAATCGGCAGGGTGTGTAGATGGTTATAGGCTATATAAATTTTTAAAAAAACGTTATTTAAAAAATGTACAGTAAAAAAAAAAGTAGTCCCTCCGAAGTAGTGCCGGCCGCGACGTGCGTGCTCAAGTCAGGAGCGCGGGGAGAAGCGTCGTCCAGGAGCGCGACGAGAAGCGGCAGACATGGCGCGGGGGGAGCGGTGACGAGAGGAGTAGCGGACAGGCAAGCGGCGGTGCGAGCAGCGGACAGGCTGGAGGAGCGTCGGCTGAGGTAAGGGAGCGGCAGACATGGAGCAGGGGAGGAGCGGTGACGTGAGGAGCAGCGGACAGGCCAGCGGCGGTGCGAGCAGCGGACAGACGGGAGGAGCGGCGGCTGGGGTAAGGGGACCCATGTCGGGGCAGGCGGGGTAGGGGCAGGCGGGGGCCCGGGCTGCTGGACAATGGGGGGGGGTCTGGGAAGCCTGTTGCTCCCGGACAAGGTCGGGACGGGCTGCTAGTATTTGTATATAATACAACAAATCTCCAGAACAGATTATTCTCGAGTCCACTGATCCACGTAAGGATTTTATTTTGGCAGAAAACTACACATTTCGACTACAGCCATGGTCTTGATCACATAACTCCTTCATGGGCCATGGGGTTCTTAAAGGTACACTCATCGGCATCAAATAGTAATGTAACATTTCATTGACATAGAAGAGTTATTGTATTATACAAAAAATACAGAAAGACAAACAAAAGCGACATTAATCAATATTGAAAATTGTCATATTAGGACTATGTCACCCAACCTTCAGGTTTGGGCATCGATACGATACTGTGTTTGGTCTCAGTACACTTAATTCAGCGCCATCTTGTCAACATGCGCTGCCAGTAAAGTTCTACTCAAATATATACAACTTTATATCTTATTTGTGTGCACATCGTAGTGCCAAAATAGTTCATTACTTCAACAATAATAAGCTTCAAAACACTTGTTAACATGAACATAAATCGTACGGGTTCAATTGCAAAAATACGTGTGGCATAAAAAAAGTTTGATATATATGTACGTGTGTGTGTATTGGAACTTCACTGGCCGATACCACAGAACACCAGTTTCCATGCTATTTTAATTTCTGGCACATACAATTTGATGGCCTGTGGAGTGGCACAGAAATAGTGAGTTGCATTGAGTCTTTGTACCGTATTTAAAGGAGGTACTATGACTAGGTGTAAGAGTTTCAGTGGGCATTGCTCCAGTGTATGTGATAAGCACACTTTTCATGCAGCACAGATTCATGCTGGGTTTGCATCTAGCACTTCCTTTGAGAACCCAATTACTTTATAGTCACACACATGACTTGCTACTGAGGGGAAATTATGTGAAATAATGTGTTTGCCTACTGTGGCTGCCACTGAAGAACTGGAATATTTAATAGGATCTCAGCTGGTGAAATCTACTGCTTTTAAGTAGCGGCTTCCTCGCTTTCTACACTTGCTTGCTGCAATTTGGAGATGATATTAAAAATTTCTCGAGGATTCACATGACCTAAGAAGAAGCGGACCGAGTCAGCAGAGAAGGAAATACTGGAGACAGAGGATAGATGTGAGATTACTGTGTTATGAGAAGAAGCGCTGCATTTTGAGAGGAATGAAACTAAAACAAGCATTTGCAACGAAATAGGTCTCGTATTAGGAAAGTGTGAGCTATTGGTATTGTAAATTACAAATTTTGTATTTATGTGTTGGTTTTGAAAATAGCAAAATTAATAGATTTGTCATTTACAATGCCAATAGTTTTAACTTTCGCAAATGTGACAACTGTAGTGTTTGTAATGCAATATGTGTTGTATTTACATGACTTAGATGTATTGATATTACAAATAACAATGGCTTTTATTTTTTTTATAATTAATACTTAAATAAAAGTTATTGTAATTTATAATGGCAATAGCTTAAACTTTTGGAAATAACTTTTGTGAAGATTATGTTCAGTGTATTTTATTGTGACGAAAATCCATGAACAGAAGTGAAATATTAACATCTTTTTGTGACATTTGTAATAAAGCTTGTAACATTGAGAGAACAAATTTGAATCAGTTGTTGTTGAATGGTTGCACAGATTGATGCTGTGGTGGCTCTGAGTGATGTGGTGGCGACGAGTGATGCTGTAGCGTTCAGTGATGCTGTGGTAACGCATAGTGATGTTGTGGTGCCCCTGAGTGATGCTGTGGAGGTGCTGAGTGATGCTGTGGTGATGCGATAGATAGATAGAGTGAGGGCGATAGATAGAGGGCAATAGATAGATAAATAGAGGGAGGGCGATAGATAGAGTGAGGGCGATAGATAGATAGAGTGAGGGCGATAGATAGAGTGAGGGCGATAGATAGAGTGAGGGTGATAGATAGATAGATAGATAGATAAATAGATAGATAGATAGATAGATAGATAGATAGATAGATAGATAGATAGATAGATAGATAGATAGATAGATAGATAGATAGATAGAGTGAGGGCGATAGATAGAGGGCAATAGATAGATAGATAGAGGGAGGGCGATAGATAGATAGAGTGAGGGCGATAGATAGAGTGAGGGCGATAGATAGAGTGAGGGTGATAGATAGATAGATAGATAGATAAATAGATAGATAGATAGATAGATAGATAGATAGATAGATAGATAGATAGATAGATAGATAGATAGATAGATAGATAGATAGATAGATAGAGTGAGGGCGATAGATAGGGCGACAGATAGGGCGATAGATAGATAGATAGATAGATAGATAGATAGATAGATAGATAGATAGATAGATAGATAGATAGATACATAGATAGATAGATTGATAGAGTGAGGGCAATAGATAGAGTGAGAGCGATAGATAGATAGAGTGAGGGCGATGGATAGATTGAGGGCGATGGATAGAGTGAGGGCGATGGATAGAGTGAGGGCAATGGATAGAGTGAGGGCGATAGATAGATAGAGTGAGGGCGATAGATAGAGTGAGGGCGATAGACAGATAGACAGATAGAGTGAGGGTGATAGATAGAGTGCAATAAATAGACAGATAGAGTGAGGGCGATAGATAGATAGAGTGAGGGCGATAGATAGATAGATAGATAGATAGATAGATAGATAGATAGATAGATAGATAGATAGAGTGAGGGTGATAGATAGATAGATAGATAGATAGATAGATAGATAGATAGATAGATAGATAGATAGATAGATAGATAGATAGGTAGAGTGAGGGCGATGGATAGAGTGAGGGCGATGGATAGAGTGAGGGCGATAGATAGATAGAGTGAGGGCGATAGATCGATAGAGTTAGCGCGATAGATAGAGTGAGGACGATAGATAGATAGAGTGAGGGCAATAGATAGATAGAGCGAGGGCGATAGACAGATAGAGTGAGGGCGAAAGATATAGTAAAGGCGGTAGATAGAGTGAGGGCGATCAATAAATAGAGTAATGGCGATAGAGAGAGTACGATAGATAGACAGATAGAGTGAGGGCAATAGATAGATAGACAGATAGATAGAGTGAGAGCGATAGATAGACTGAGGGTTATAGATAGATAGATAGATAGATAGATAGATAGATAGATAGATAGATAGATAGATAGATAGATAGATAGATAGATAGAGTGAGGGCGATAGATAGATAGATAGATAGATAGATAGATAGATAGATAGATAGATAGATAGATAGATAGATAGATAGACAGATAGATAGAGTGAGGGCGATAGAGTGAGGGTGATAGATAGAGTGAGTGCAATAGATAGACAGATAGAGTGAGGGCGATAGATAAACAAATAGATAGAGTGAGGGTGATAGATAGATAGAGTGAGGGTGATAGATAGAGTGAGGGCGATAGATAGATAGATAGATAGATAGATAGATAGATAGATAGATAGATAGATAGATAGATAGATAGATAGATAGATAGATAGATAGATAGATAGATAGATAGATAGATAGATAGATAGATAGATAGATAGATTATGGGGCTTTGAAAATGTCGGTGAACTTGTCAAATCAGAGAACAAATTTCTTAGAGATCATGTTTCCCTCCCGATATCTACTCCGCTAAAACCCCTCTACTATGACATGGGGAGGCGTTCTGTCCAGGACATTGTTCGTCTTCGTCCATTACTTTTCTGGCCCGCATCAGAAGGGTTCCAGAGCTTGCTAATTTTGCAGCAGCACTTAGTGAAGTGATACTAGCCGATACAGGGAACAGGTTTAGAAGGCTGACCAACCTTAGGCAGCTCTTAACTGACATCGGGTTTGGGGAGGTTTGGGCCAGCCAGAATCCCCAGACCAAGCAGGAGCTCAAAAATGCCTACTGGAATTGGGTACAGAATAGAGAGATAAGTAACCCCAAAATTGGGAAACAATTTGAGCACAAATCCACCCAAAGATTAGAACCCTATCTAGATTTTATACAAATCCCTGGGGACAGGGCTCTGTTCATGAAGTTGAGACTAGGGACACTTCCACTCAACACCCTGACCGCAACATGGAATAGATCCAATGCATCACTTGAATCCTGCCCAGGCTGCGCTGCTACGAAATAATCCATTGCCCATTTCCTCTTTGTCTGCCCTGCGTATAGGACGGCAAGGGCGAAATGGCACAAACCAGTATGTAAAGAACTTGGCTGCACAAATTATCGTGTCGCATTACGCATTTTAAAAACCAACACTGCTTCCCTAACTCTGGTTTGTGGATTCGCCAAGTACCTGGGCTATGCGTGGATAATAGGACAAAAGCTCCATCCTGCACTCCTTTAGTAACTCATCGTTTCCATATTGCTGTTTCTACAGTTGCTACTGTGGTCTTAACTGTATGTTTATCATTGTAAAATTGTACAGAAACTTTTATACACAGGATTAATTTGCTTTTTATTTTTAAGATTTTCAAATGTAACTTTTTATACATGTATGCTTTTATGAAAATCTTTTTAGGATCCTAAAATGTGATTTTATACATCTGTAGTATGCTTTCATGATAATTGTTTTATTGAATAAAGCAAATTTGATAGATAGATAGATAGATAGATAGATAGATAGATAGATAGATAGAGTGAGCGCGGTAGATAGATAGCGTAAGGGCGATAGACAGATAGATTGAAGGCGATAGATAGAGTGAGGGCGATAGATTGATAGAGTGAGGGCGATAGATAGATAGATAGAAAGATAGATAGAAAGATAGATAGATAGATAGATAGATAGATAGATAGATAGATAGATAGATAGATAGTTAGATAGATAGATAGATAGAGTGCGGTAGGTAGATAGAGTGAGGGCGATAGATATATAGAGTGAAGGCGATAGATAGAGTGAGGGCGATAGATTGATAGATAGATAGATAGATAGATAGATAGATAGATAGATAGATAGATAGATAGATAGATAGATAGATAGATAGATAGATAGATAGATAGAGATAGAGTGACGGCGATAGATATATAGAGTGAGGGCGATAGATAGATAGAGTGAGGGCGATGGATAGAGTGAGGGTGATGGATAGCTTGAGGGCAATGGATAGAGTGAGGGCGATGGATAGAGTGAGGGCGATGGATAGAGTGAGGGCGATGGATAGAGTGAGGGTGAAAGATAGAGAGATAGATAGATAGATAGATAGATAGATAGATAGATAGATAGATAGATAGATAGATAGATAGATAGATAGATAGATAGATAGATAGATAGATAGAGTGAGGGCGATAGATAGATAGAGTGAGGGCGATGGATAGAGTGAGGGCGATGGATAGAGTGAGGGCGATGGATAGAGTGAGGGTGATAGATAGAGAGATAGATAGTTAGAATGATAGATAGATAGATAGATAGATAGATAGATAGATAGATAGATAGATAGATAGATAGATAGATAGATAGATAGATAGATAGATAGATAGATAGAGTGAGGGCGATAGATAGATAGAGTGAGGGCGATAGATAGATAGAGTGAGGGCGATGGATAGAGTGAGAGCGATAGATATATAGATAAATAGAGTGAGGGCGATAGATAGAGTGAGGGCGATAGATAGAGTGAGGGCGATAGATAGATAGATAGATAGATAGATAGATAGATAGATAGATAGATAGATAGATAGATAGATAGATAGATAGATAGATAGATAGATAGATAGATAGAGTGAGGGCGATAGATAGAGTGAGGGCTATAGATGGATTGAGGGCGATGGATAGAGTGAGGGCGATAGATAGATAGATAGCTAGATATATAGATAGATAGATAGATAGATAGATAGATAGATAGATAGATAGATAGATAGAGTGAGGGCGATAGATAGATAGAGTGAGGGCGATGGATAAAGTGAGAGCGATTGATAGATAGAGTGAGGGCTAAAATAGATAGATAGAGTGAGGGCGATAGATAGATAGAGTGAGGGCGATAGATAGCTAGATAGAGTGAGGGAGATAGATAGATAGTTAGATAGATAGATAGATAGATAGATAGATAGATAGATAGATAGATAGATAGATAGATAGATAGATAGAGTGAGGGCGATAGATAGAGTGAGGACGATCGATAGAGTGAGAGCGATCGATAGATAGACAGATAGAGTTAGGGCGATAGATAGATAGAGTGAGGTCGATAGATAGATAGAGTGAGGGCAATAGATAGTAGAGTGAGGGCGATAGATAGATAGATAGATAGATAGATAGATAGATAGATAGATAGATAGATAGATAGATAGATAGATAGATAGATAGATAGATAGATAGATAGATAGATAGATAGATAGATAGATAGATAGATAGATAGATAGATAGAAAGAGTGAGGGCAATAGATAGAGTGATGGTGATAGATAGAGTGAGGGAGATAGATAGATAGATAAATAGATAGATAGATAGATAGATAGATAGATAGATAGATAGATAGATAGATAGATAGATAGATAGATAGATAGATAGATAGATAGATAGATAGATAGATAGAGTGAGGGCGATAGATAGAGTGAGGGCTATAGATGGATTGAGGGCGATGGATAGAGTGAGGGCGATAGATAGATAGATAGCTAGATATATAGATAGATAGATAGATAGATAGATAGATAGATAGATAGATAGATAGATAGATAGATAGAGTGAGGGCGATAGATAGATAGAGTGAGGGCGATGGATAAAGTGAGAGCGATTGATAGATAGATAGAGTGAGGGCTAAAATAGATAGATAGAGTGAGGGCGATAGATAGATAGAGTGAGGGCGATAGATAGCTAGATAGAGTGAGGGAGATAGATAGATAGTTAGATAGATAGATAGATAGATAGATAGATAGATAGATAGATAGATAGATAGATAGATAGATAGAGTGAGGGCGATAGATAGAGTGAGGACGATCGATAGAGTGAGAGCGATCGATAGATAGACAGATAGAGTTAGGGCGATAGATAGATAGAGTGAGGTCGATAGATAGATAGAGTGAGGGCAATAGATAGTAGAGTGAGGGCGATAGATAGATAGATAGATAGATAGATAGATAGATAGATAGATAGATAGATAGATAGATAGATAGATAGATAGATAGATAGATAGATAGATAGATAGAAAGAGTGAGGGCAATAGATAGAGTGATGGTGATAGATAGAGTGAGGGAGATAGATAGATAGATAAATAGATAGATAGATAGATAGATAGATAGATAGATAGATAGATAGATAGATAGATAGATAGATAGATAGATAGATAGATAGATAGATAGATAGAGTGAGGGCGATAGATAGATAGAGTGTGGGCAATAGATAGGTAGATAGATAGAGTCAGGGCGATAGATAGATAGAGGGCGATAGATAGATAGAGTGAGGGCGATAGATAGATAGATAGATAGATAGATAGATAGATAGATAGATAGATAGATAGATAGATAGATAGAAAGAGTGAGGGCGATAGACAGAGTGAGGGCGATAGATAGATAGAGTGAGGGCGATAGATAGATAGAGTGAGGGCGATAGATAGAGTGAGGGTGATAGATAGATAGATAGATAGATAGATAGATAGATAGATAGATAGATAGATAGATAGATAGATAGATAGATTGATAGAGTGAGGGCGATAGATAGATAGAGTGAGGGCAATAGATAGATAGAGTGAGGGCAATAGATAGATAGATAGATAGATAGATAGATAGATAGATAGATAGATAGATAGATAGATAGATAGATAGATAGATAGAAAGAGTGAGGGCAATAGATAGAGTGATGGTGATAGATAGAGCGAGGGAGATAGATAGATAAATAGATAGATAGATAGATAGATAGATAGATAGATAGATAGATAGATAGATAGAGTGAGGGCGATAGATAGATAGAGTGTGGGCAATAGATAGGTAGATAGATAGAGTGAGGGCGGTAGATAGATAGAGGGCGATAGATAGATAGAGTGAGGGCGATAGATAGATAGATAGATAGATAGATAGATAGATAGATAGATAGATAGATAGATAGATAGATAGAAAGAGTGAGGGCGATAGACAGAGTGAGGGCGATAGATAGAGTGACGGCGATAGATAGAGTGAGGGTGATAGATAGATAGATAGATAGATAGATAGATAGATAGATAGATAGATAGATAGATAGATAGATAGATAGATAGATAGATTGAGTGAGGGCGATAGATAGATAGATAGATAGATAGATAGATAGATAGATAGATAGATAGATAGATAGATAGATAGAGTGAGGGCGATAGATAGAGTGAGGACGATCGATAGAGTGAGAGCGATCGATAGATAGACAGATAGAGTTAGGGCGATAGATAGATAGAGTGAGGTCGATAGATAGATAGAGTGAGGGCAATAGATAGTAGAGTGAGGGCGATAGATAGATAGATAGATAGATAGATAGATAGATAGATAGATAGATAGATAGATAGATAGATAGATAGAAAGAGTGAGGGCAATAGATAGAGTGATGGTGATAGATAGAGTGAGGGAGATAGATAGATAGATAAATAGATAGATAGATAGATAGATAGATAGATAGATAGATAGATAGATAGATAGATAGATAGATAGATAGATAGATAGATAGATAGATAAATAGATAGATAGATAGAGTGAGGGCGATAGATAGATAGAGTGTGGGCAATAGATAGGTAGATAGATAGAGTCAGGGCGATAGATAGATAGAGGGCGATAGATAGATAGAGTGAGGGCGATAGATAGATAGATAGATAGATAGATAGATAGATAGATAGATAGATAGATAGATAGATAGATAGATAGATAGATAGATAGATAGATAGATAGAAAGAGTGAGGGCGATAGACAGAGTGAGGGCGATAGATAGATAGAGTGAGGGCGATAGATAGAGTGAGGGTGATAGATAGATAGATAGATAGATAGATAGATAGATAGATAGATAGATAGATAGATAGATAGATAGATAGATAGAGTGAGGGCGATAGATAGATAGAGTGAGGGCAATAGATAGATAGAGTGAGGGCAATAGATAGATAGATAGATAGATAGATAGAAAGAGTGAGGGCAATAGATAGAGTGATGGTGATAGATAGAGCGAGGGAGATAGATAGATAAATAGATAGATAGATAGATAGATAGATAGATAGATAGATAGATAGATAGATAGATAGATAGATAGATAGATAGATAGATAGAGTGAGGGCGATAGATAGATAGAGTGTGGGCAATAGATAGGTAGATAGATAGAGTGAGGGCGGTAGATAGATAGAGGGCGATAGATAGATAGAGTGAGGGCGATAGATAGATAGATAGATAGATAGATAGATAGATAGATAGATAGATAGATAGATAGATAGATAGATAGATAGATAGATAGATAGAAAGAGTGAGGGCGATAGACAGAGTGAGGGCGATAGATAGAGTGACGGCGATAGATAGAGTGAGGGTGATAGATAGATAGATAGATAGATAGATAGATAGATAGATAGATAGATAGATAGATAGATAGATGGATAGATAGATAGATAGATAGATAGATTGAGTGAGGGCGATAGATAGATAGATAGATAGATAGATAGATAGATAGATAGATAGATAGATAGATAGATAGATAGATAGATAGATAGATAGATAGATAGAGTGAGGGAGGGCGATAGATAGATAGAGGTGTGGAGGGAGAGGTAGAGAGAGGGGTGTAGAGAGAGATGTAGAGAGAGAGGGGTGTAGAGAGAGAGATGTGTAGAGAGAGAGGGGTGTAGAGAGAGTGGGGTGTAGAGAGAGTGGGGTGTTGAGAGAGAGGGGTGATGAGAGAGAGGGGTGTAGAGAGAGAGGGGTGTAGAGATAGAGGGGTGTAGAGAGAGGGGTGTAGAGAGAGGTGTGTAGAGAGAAGTGTACAGAGAGAGCGGTGTAGAGAGAGGGTGTAGAGAGAGGGGTGTAGAGAGAGGGGTGTAGAGAGAGGGGTGTAGAGAGAAGGGTGTAGAGAGAGAGGGGTGTAGAGAGAGAGGGGTGTAGAGAGAGGGGTGTAGAGAGAGGGGAGTAAAGAAGGGGTGTAGAGAGAGAGGGGTGTAGAGAGAGGGGTGTAGAGAGAGAGGGATGTAGAGAGAGAGGGGTGTAGAGAGAGTGGGGTGTAGAGAGAAAGGGGTGTAGAGAGAGAGGGGTGCAGAGAGAGAGGGGTGCAGAGAGATAGAGGGGTGTAGAGAGAGGGGGGTGTAGAGAGAGTGGTGTAGAGAGAGAGTGGTGTAGAGAGAGTGGGGCATAGAGAGAGTGAGGTGTAGAGAGAGTGGGGTGTGGAGAGAGTGGGGTGTGGAGAGAGAGAGGGGTGTAGAGAGAGGGGTGTAGAGAGAGGGGTGTAGAGAGAGGGGTGTAGAGAGGGGTGTAATGAGGGGGCTTTAGAGAGGGGGCTTTAGAGAGGGGGTGTAGAGAGAGGGGTGTAGAGAGAGGGGTGTAGAGAGAGGGGGTGTAGAGAGAGGGGGTGTAGAGAGAAAGGGAGGTGTAGAGAGAGAGGGGTGTAGAGAGAGAGGGGTGTAGATAGAGAGGGGTGTAGAGAGAGAGGGCTGTAGAGAGAGAGGGGAGTAGAGAGAGGGATGTGGAGAGAGGGGTGTAGAGGGATGGGTAGAGAGAGAGGGGTAGAGAGAGAGGGGTGTAGAGAGAGGGGTGTAGAGAGAGGGGTGTCGAGAGAGGGATGTAGAGAGAGAGGGGAGTAGAGAGAGGGTGTAGAGAGGGGGTGTAGAGAGGGGGTGTAGAGAGAGCGGTGTAGAGAGAGAGGGGTGTAGAGAGGAAGGGGTGTACAGAGAGGTGTGTCGAGAGAGGGGTGTATAGAGAGGGGTGTAGATAGAGGGGTGTAGAGAGAGAGGGGTGTAGAGAGAGTGGGGTGTAGGGAGAGAGGGGTGTAGAGAGAGGGGTGTAGAGAGGGGTGGTGTAGAGAGAGGGGGTGTAGAGCCAGAGGGGTGTAGAGAGGGGGGTGTAGAGAGAGGGATGTAGAGAGAGGGAGTGTAGAGAGAGGGGTGTAGAGAGAGGGGTGTAGAGAGAGGGGTGTAGAGAGGGGTTTAGAGAGGGGGTGTAGAGAGAGGGGTGTAGAGAGAGGGGTGTAGAGAAAGGGGTGTAGAGAGAAAGGGGGTGTAGAGAGAGAGGGGTGTAGAGAGAGTTAAGGAGGTCCTTTATCTAAGATGGCTTATTCATTACACTTCCTTAATTACACTTCAGAATATATATTCACATTACCATACATTGAAAACGTCTTAAAGTATGTGCTTGCAACAAAGTGTAAACCGATCAGTGGCCTGTTCGCTCACACTACAGATTTTACGTTTATTCTCCTTACCTGCGACCAGAAGATGTATGTTATAAGAAGGTGTTTGATAAAGCCTTGCAGTGATCTTCTGGACAACAAGCTCTGGCATTGCGCGGAGGGGGGCGGGGGAGTGGATTCCGGATCAAAAGCAGCTGGGGTTTTGTGTGTAACCAACAAGCTCTGGGCATTGCGCGGAGGGGGGCGGGGGAGCGAATTCCTTTGAAATGTGAGCATTCCTTTGAAGTGTGAGTGTGGAGAGAGGCTCACAGACTGCCGTTCGATGTGCACACGCTTGCACACATGCACTGTAGGCAATCCGCCTGCTTGGTAGCATTTTTGAATGCCCCTTTACAAAAGTCTCGCTGAGAACGCAAGCGCATTATATCAGCAAGACCTAAAAACAGAAGGTGCTGCATGGTGCAGAGAGAAGAGCCAAAGGGAATGTAGGAGGAAAGGATGAGGCCAGTGTAGGAAAGATTAAGAGAGGTAGGAGACAAATAGGTGTGCCCTGGAATGAGAAATCAGGCTGCATGTCTACATCAAGGCTCATGACATTCATTAAAACAGAAACACAAGGTTTTTGTAGATTTGATTATAGTAACCAGGCAGATAAGCACATTAAGAGCCACAAGATTAAAATGGTGGGAGAGTTGTATTCATCACTACCTTTGTATTGAACTGTATGTAGAAAGTAATAACCATAATATCTGTAACAGAGGCGTATCAATAAGCAATAATTTACCACTATTGAATATGGGTGAGTGCGCAGGGAGAAAGGGGTTACTGAGGTGTATGTTCCTCACTGTGAGTTACTGAGGTAACATACATGGTGCTTGCAGTTTTTTAATTGATTGTATTCAATGTTTCAAGTTAGATGAATATTAGCACATATTTTATATATGATTGACACAAGAATGAATTTTAGTCATGAAGAAGACTTCCAACGATATAAAGTCCTGAAACATTGACATAGAAATCTAGAAGAACAAGACTTGCAATTATGACGGATAGAGCATATCTGTATAATACCCCTGGAGTTTACACAAGGAGTAGCTTGTACGGGTTATAAACCTATACTTAATGGTCCTCAGGCAAATTTCGTATGTTTTGTGTTCCCAAGAAAAAGTGCAATATGCTTTGCATTTCATTATACTTCTGTGAATAATAAATATGTTCTTGTTATGGCGATTTTATGGAAAGTAATACATCAGTAATCACTAATTAATCACCTTTGTTTAATTGGGAGCCTCTTTCTGATATCCCCTAAACTTTGGGTGATTTTACAATGGTTATTGATAACCCCACGAATAAAAAAATGAATTTGTGTTTAGTTGTATAATCACCTGTGTAAAAGGTTAGTGAAGTTGCATCTTTAGTACGAATTTGGAGGCAAGGATGAGGTCAGTTTTAGGAAAGATAAAGAGAGCCAGAATGAGACAGAATAAGCAATAAAATGAGTGAAAATATCCAGCCGAGGAAAAATAAACAATGATAAGATAAAGAGAATAAGAACGCCTAAGGTTCAAATGTTATTAGACCTTGACAGCAGAGAATGAAGGCTAAAGATAAAACTATTTGTAGTTGGTGATATTGTATATAGCCAATAAGCCTGAAGATATCTAAGCTTGTTCTGGGTCACTGGCGTTTGGGGATTTGGCGTCTCATTTTTGTAAATTGGAATTGTTGGTTATTGAGGCCTTGACGTAGGTGGATCGGGTCACTGCTCAGAAAAGAATAGGAACAGTGTACCAGACAGCTTAATGTTAAATGTGCAATGTTTTCAATGGGTAGAGGTGTCACATGGATTATATTAAATGACGCCATAGATCATTAACTGTGTGAAACAGCCCCTACCAGTGAGTGTTCTGCACCTTCCGGGGGCTGTCCCATCCCCCACAGTCCACACCACTGCTGGGCCTCTTTATACTGACATGTGTGGGTGTCTTCACGCTGTCCCGAGGTCACCTTTGTGGGGAAGTCCACATTGCACCCTGAATCTGCACTTCCACACGCTGTTGTAAGACAGCCATTTGAAGGAGTACACACCCCTTGCCAAATATGCATTTTTATGGGAGTACATTTTCTGCTTGACAATACACTCCTATAGGAAGTGTGTATATTTTCTCACTATGTTTGTGGAACACACACTGAACCCCGAGTTTCTCAAATGTTTAAAAAAGTTGCAACATGTAGAATAATTTCCAGACAATCCAGCACTTCACTCCAATAATGTTAAGGGTTGGAGTCGCCGAGAGTGTTGTGGGCTGTGATCTCTGCACCAAACTGCAGAGAGAGCAGACATGTTTTCATTGTGGTTATCTGGTGCATTTCCATCTTTTCAATGTGCTCATTTCAGTCTCCAGTTAAGAGGGCCGCATTGCAACCAGGTGCTGCCGATCCCCAACCGTGGGGGTTGAGGGGGTCTGCTGCGGGTGTCCTAGGGTCTGTCTGCACTCTGCACCCTGGAACAAGTCCACCCTTGGCAAACTTGACTCACAGGGTAGCGATGGTGAGCAGTCCAGGGCTTCTTCATCTATACACAGACCCGGTATGGCACTGTTCAGCCCAGTGCCTGGCTTTGTAATAAAGAGAATACATTTAATATCACACTGGTCGAACTACTACACAATAAGAGAGGTATCAGATTTAAGGTTAAAGGATTTGATCGGCACTTACACTGAAATATTGCGCACACACACCATTGATCTCCACCCCACTCTATGGTGTACCCCCTCCCCCCCCAGACCCCAGTGTCCAGGGTGGTCACTTCCCGTAAGTCGAGTTTAGACACAATTAGGTACGGGTGCAAGATTTACTAAGTGACTACCTCTGGGCAACTGGTGGATCCGTTCATACAGGTCTTTAGGACTAAAAAGTTTTACTGAAAAGGATAAATCCTTATCGTGGTCTCAGTTTCTAGAGGATGTGCCTCACTATTACCTACTTGGCAAAGAACTCGGCCTGGTAGGAGCTGTATGGTGTACGCATCGGCATACACTGGTCGGCTTCTTTTTTTTTTTTTTCAGAGTTTTATATAGCGAACTAGACCCGAACCGAATCGGGTATCAGAGCGCTTTACGTAGCACCAGTTTTGTTACATGAGGGCACACATTCATTTTAGGCACGGAGAGATTAAGTGATTTGCCCAGAACCACTTGGGGTTTTTGGTGGCATCTCTGTCCATGGTGGTGGTCCCGATTTTTATCTCTCTCACACTCTCTTTCTTTCTCTCTCTCTCAGTCACTTTGTGTGTGTGTGTGTCTCTCTCTCTCTCCCCCACACACTGCTTCGATGCCTGATGGCAGGTAGGTCCGGTGAGGAATGGTTTTCGGTAGAGGCATCCTCTGTGCTGGGCATCTACGGGGTGCGGCCTTCGGGCCAAACATCTCTGACAGGTGTGAACTCTGGGCCATGGCAGGCGTCTGCTTCAGCAGTCACTGGTCTGTCTTGGCTGTTCCGCACACTGCCTGCAGCAGCAGCACTCCTCTGACTGTAGAAGTGCCAGTTCACCGCATGCTTGTGGACATCAGAGGACCTCGCGCAAAATGGCGACACTCTTCTGGGGTAGTCCGCTTCCCCTGTGTGTCCTGCATATGAGGACACACTGGGTTTCTCCTCCTGAACAGTCACTCCTCCTGCAGAGTTAAGCATTCCCTCAATAAGCAGGCGGACAAGTTTGTAGCCACCAGACTGACCCACAGCTGCTCCAGCAAGTTGTAGAATTCAAGTGGTGTCCCTCACCTCTGGAAGGCTGACTGTGATGTAGGCACTAGCCCTGGTCTCACAGCGCTTCTTCAAGTACTTTGTGCAGCACTACCTTCCTTGGATAAGAAGAACTTGTAGCTGGAACAAAGTGGGATGGTTTGGGTCAGACATTTACACTCCTATTCCAGAGAGTAAATACAGATCCGCTGAGCTAGTCTGTGGTGCCAGTAGACCAAACTCCTTTCTGACACAGAAAAAAGGCCTGGTCGGAACTAATCCTTCCCAAAAATCAGTATGCTGCCCCCACTGCTTCATTCAACAATCCAGGATATAGATAGAAGTCCAAAGAACGAGCTTGGTGTGTCCCTCCAGCTCACAGAACTATTTCTGGACCAGGAACAGGGTTAGGCTTCAATGTGCCTGCTAGATTATTGTGATAAGTGGTCCCGTAAAAAACAGAATAACAGATTCATGTGCATTTGGGTCGCTCTAGGCAGGGTCATATGTCCATATATTATACAGGGGACAATCCGGTTCATTGCGACTGTGTGTTACTTTGTCACCTTCTTATTTGACATTTTATAATGTTTTATAATAAAAGAACAAAGCGGTTAAGTCATGTTACAGAAACAGCTTTAAAATACCCAGGAGGCAGCTTCCAGGTCCTGTTGAGCGCTCTCCTTGGAGCTCCGACGCAACCCTATCTTTGGGGGTCTTGGACGAGGACCAGAGGCTCAGATTCCTGGGGATTTCTGGCTCTCATGGAAGTCTCTCCTGACACTCAGGAGACCTTCAGCACCACAAGCCACCATGATCAGCAGAACATAGGGGTTCAGTCCGTTTTGCGATGCCCACCATAGAGAACAAGGGGAAAAATTAAAAGGAGAAGCGCTGCGGCTCGAAGGAGAGGATGATGGAGGTCCTCACTCTGGCAGAAACAAACCCTGAGTGAACAAGACACCATTAAAAACATTGAGAAAAAATGCACTTCCATTGACGCCATGCTTTCAGCCTCTTAAACAGAGGTTGAGGTCCAAGGGTAAGTGCGCCAACATTCTTGCACGGAAGCCTCTGCCGTGGAGCTGCAGCCTGCTGGTAAGGTGCAATTATAATTTAGCTCTAGTGTGTCTCAAGCACTGGGTCATATGGAAACACATATTTAACATATGTCTAGGATACCTTGAGAGCTGCGCACAGCTGTATTTTGGGTGTAGGGGATAAAGTGTTTGCTAACGGCACCCTCAGGCAAGTGATCCAGAGGTTCTCGGTGGGAGAAGTCCTACCCATGGACGGGAAACATCCTTCACAACGCAACTTTTACCACGCAGTGCCTTTACCACGCAACTTTTACAACGCAAACCATTACAACACATTGCCCTGGGGGGCGCTCTATGATAGGGAATAAGTTTAATTTACTATCCAACACCTTCCCTAGTGTCCACGGGGACTGGAGTTGGAATAGTAAATTAAACTATTCACTATCCAGCACCCCAAAGCGCTATGCGTTGTAAAGGTTTTCGTTGTAAAAACTGCGTTGTAAAGGCATGCGTGGTAAAAGCATGCGTTTGAATTATCATACATCCCCCATGGACTCCTCTCTAGAGGTCACTGTTCGCAAACCTTACAGGCTGCCTAGAGGCGATCCGAGTCGCAACCCATACAGGCTGCCTACAGGCAATCCAAGAGGAAACTAAAGGAATGGAGGTGGTGGAGCCCAGAGAAATAAGTCGAGCGAGGCCAATAACAGGAGGATGGCAACTCTGAACAGGAGCACAATTTTGATATTCGCTGATTGTAGCTATGCCATGCAGCGCAGGAGGAGTCACTTACAGTCAGGGCCATAGGAATTATGCGATTATGCAGCCGCAGCAATTTTTGCATAATTATAGATTTGCCGCATTAGTCACATAATCCACCATCCCCCAAAAATGTTATTCTAGCTCAAACGGGTCAAAAGTTACTAAAAATGCAGCGACATGTGTTGCCGCACAGTGAAAAGTCTTTTTCAAAGTTTGACTAGTCACCTTTCTGTTGCTTATTGCTATAGTTGGGTATTCAATTGGTAATAATGAGGTGCACCCGATGCCCAGACAATGAAAAAAGTACAAAATAATGACGTAATACTATTAAAAAATGTGCTGCATTACGTTGCATAATTTGCCTTTTCTTGTCGCATAATTTACTCATCCCTGCCGCATAATTTCGTCCTCATCCGCCGCATATTTCCAGTGGCCCTGCTCACAACGCACCAAGAAGGAAATAACCGTTCGAGATGGAGACAGGGTCTTCTCTATGGGAAGCTGGTGATGTCAAGATTTCTTACAATGGAGTGTATGTGTGCTCAGGCGGGTGGATGCCATCCTGGGGCTCGGTGCTGTGAGCCTGCAGGGAATACCAGAAACTGACAGCTGGATTTACTTCTTGCTGTGCTCTGGTTTGATCCATGCAAGATTTTGACGTTTCCACCTTGTCACACTAGGTGAGTTTTTAGTAAAACATTCTCTTCCATTACCCAGTAGTTTTGAGGCAAGATTGTAGATTGCTTTCGTTCTCCTCTGCCTTCCTGCTCCCATTGGAGCGAAGAGGGAGGACAGAGATTCTGGGTTGTGATAATGCGATATGGTCATTTCGTTTGATTGGAAATATTCTACGCTTGTTTGAAAAATTATAAGTGATATAGTTAAGCACACTTTGTAAGTGTAATGCTGTAGGGCACTAGGCCCTCATGCACGAATAATCATGACACATACAGTTAGTTAGTGGAACTGGCCCAGGGCACGTGCACCCGGCCCCTTTTATTGGCAGGATCACATGTCCTGTGATGCCTGTGGTGGATGGGTGTGGGGTGGGGTGTAAGGCAGCCCTCTGGGAGTGGCTGGTTCATCGGAACACTAGACCAGTGACCAGCAGGTCACTACATCCCTCCCATACTTTATTCAAACTGGAAACAACAAAGTCCAACCAACCTGTGGTAAAGAATAAAACAAATAACAGAAAATTCCGCTGAGTCTCTTTAGCTGCCTGCAAAGGAAAGATGATGGTACAACAGCAGCTAGGACCACCAGTTCTATTTGGTACAGTTCATTGGTGCCCTGCGGGTCCAGTCCTCTTTTGACTTTGGGCGTGGAAGTTGACACCAATGTCATGCTAGACATAGATCTATTTGTGACGGAGCAGATGGAGTGATGGTGGATCTGATAGATGTCACATTTTCACAATCAGTCCTGGTTGTAGTGGCATCTCCACACAGGCAGCATTGCTTCTCTCTACGGAATGGTGGAGTAGTTGCAAAACATCCTGCTCACTAGTGTGCCCCTCTCGCAGGTGTTCCCCTCTTACAGGATGTCCCAGAGACCCTCTTCACCAGGCTTCCACTGGACTAGGTGTACTTCGCCTTGTCACTCCAATGTCACCCTCTCGGTGTGTGGAAGAGCGCTACGAGTCCCACCTTCAAGTCCCTAGCTCCACCGGAAGGGTAGTTGTTAACTCTTGCCATTTAGCACAAGATCTTTGCCTTCCTGGGACCTGTGGACGAGCAGCTGTAGACTCATCTCTCGTGGTGGGACCAGCTCTTACAGCCGTCCCTGAGGCCTTTGCCCCAGGGTTGCCACGGTCTGGTGTGGAGTGGTCGGATCCTCTTCTTCAGGACGTCCAAGCAGCCTCACCATCCAGTCTCTGGTGTGATCCGAAAGGAGGATGTCACGAATGGTCCAGCCTGCTCACTTCTACAACCACCAGATTTGCTCGGTGTTCCGAAGACTCATTGATGGCTATTTCTCCAGGTGCCACCAATGTTCTCCAGGTCCTGTGCTCCATGCTAGATGTTCTTGCACTCGTTCACCTTTGCCTTCTGGTGTTCGAGTTGTCAGATCATACACTCCTCTTTTCTTCTCTCTTCTTCTCGGCATTTCTTTGGTGTGGCGTCATGCCACACAATTTCTTCCTTCTTGTTCTTGCACTTCGCAATGCAGTCCAGTCCCATCAGGTCTTGCACTTCTTCTCCGACCAGTCCTCTCCATGTGATATGCACTTTACACGGGTCACCCTGGTCCTGTCCTACCCCTAGGACAATGCATTCTCTTCTCTAGGTGACAAGACCTGTCATTGCAAGATTCTTCTGTTCATTACTTCTGACTTCAGGTCAAATCTCGTCAGATCTCTCCTCAGTCCTCTTCCCGAACCTCTCCTCGGTCCTATTGTCAGACCCCTTCTCAGGTCGCCGCTTCGCCAACCTTTTCTCCGGTCGCCACTTCTCCGACTTCTTCTCCGGTTGCCGCTTCTCTGACCTCTTCCCAGGTTGCCGCTTCTCAGACGTCTTCTCAGGTCGTCCCTTCTCTGATCTCTTCTCAGGTCTCTGTTCTCTGACCTCTTGCAGGTCATCCTCGCCGACCTCTTGCAGGTCATCCTCTCTTGAGGACGCGCTCCAGGTGCCTCAATACCACACCAACGTGGCCCTCTCTTAGCAGCCTCCACTCGAGCCGGCTTAACAGGATGAGTCATGCCATGTGACCACCTGGGCCCTCTTCCTGACAGTGCACACTCGGGCTCCAGCCCAGACAATCATCCTCTCTGTGAATGATTGTGGAGAGGTGCGCCACTGGATTGTCTATTCAAATTATATCAACAGATTTCTTACTGTTTTGACATTATTCAAGCCCTGATGAAGTTTAATTCTTATTGAACGAAACGCATTGGCTAGAGCCTGGTTTTGATATCATTGAAATAAAGGAATTTAACACAAAGGATTTCTTGTCCATTTATATCATTTGAATAGACAATCCAGTGGTGCACCTCTCCACAATCATTCACTTCCTGATCTGCTTCGCAGTTTGCACTCAACAACGGCAGGTGTAGGAGTTGCATGTGCACACATCCACTGACTCCCTGATAAACTGATACAAAAGGAACTTAACAGTGAAGTGCGGCTTTCATAGTCCGCCGTTGGTCTGTCCTCTGGCCAATCATCCTCTCTCTGTCTATCTTTGGCGCGCTTCCGACTGTGGCCTTCGTTTGCTACTTGAGCATACTCCTGCTTCTGGTGCCTTGCGCACCCGGTTCTACCTCCTACAGTGCCATCCTTACTTCACTGGAAGCACTTGCTGCGCATTCTCTTCAATCTTTCACTAATGGGTGCTTGTCCTGCTGGCGAGTGTTGCTCACCCACTTCTTTCACTTGCGGTGGTGCTCCTTTCTCCACTGGGCGCAGCTCCTGCACCTTTGGATCAGTCTTGGGTAATTTGGGCTTCTCTCTCGATGGACCACAGTACGTTCTTAGCTGCGTTTCTGCACCTAGCAGTTCAGGCCCACAATGTTCCTGTTCACGCTGACGCAGGGTTATCTTTGCTGCTGCAGTGACCACCTATGGCCAGTAGGTGTCACTGCATCCCTTCACCCAAGCCTCAACAGCCTCTTCCCTTAGTGTTCTTTGCTTGCCAGTGTCCTGCACTGTCTCTTCACCCTACTTGTTTATTTTTCATCTCAGCTTCAACACTTCATTTTACTTTGTGTCAGGCCGCGGTGCCTATTGTGACCTGTAGGTGGCGCTGCCACGTCTTCCTTTCAACTTCCTGGCTACAGCCTCTGCCTGGCTGGGCCACCACAAGCATTCTTTCTGTCTTCCACAGCACTCTCTTCACCCTCATTTGTCAAGAAACTCATGCTGCCGGTGACGTTCCTGCTGCCCTTGCGGTGGATTCAAGCAAGCCGGGCCGAAGACGGCTGAAATGCCAGAAACCGGTCCCCGGTAGCTTATTTCCTTCCCAGTATAAGAATTGGCTTGGTAGTTTGGTCTGCCCTGTTCCCATGATGCACTGGGCCAGGGACAGACTAATTTGCATATAGCCAGGTTCTGAGCTGGGATGGTGCAGTGAGCTAAAAAACGGTGATGGATCAAGCCCTGATCTTTGGACTGGGTAAGAGTGGTCTGCTTAATTCAGACACTCTGTTCATCACCACCCCCTTTTCTGAATCGTCCTTGCGGTGGGGCACACTTGCCTCCAGCTACTCTTTGTCTTTTCTCATTGCCGGAGACTTCCGGATGCTGCTACCTGTCTGCACAGTGAGTCTTTGTTTATTTTATTTTACTATCTTATTATTTTTTTCTTCAGGCTGTTCCAAAGGTCACAGCCACTCTCGCTGTCAACGTGGTGCCTGCACCGTGCCACTATGTGGCCTTGCCACTCTGTTTCACGCCTCCCCTTCTCCATGCTCACGCTGAGCTGCCGCACTCGGTGCTGCCAGTGTAGGCATTTACCCTCCGGACCAGGATGGCCTTGTATCCAACTGGGAAGGACTGCAGACGCTAGAGAGGGTATGTAACATCGACCCGCTCACGGCGCTTTGTATGCTTTACCTGTTCACTCATCAGGGCATTGCCTCGTGCGGGCACCTCACTCGCCCCACCCCCATCATCGCCGGCTGCCTCACCGTTGCCTGCGGCATGCCGGTCCACTCCACGACAGCCTCCTCACTTCTGCTGCTCGTATTTGCCCCAGGGGCTGGGCACCCTCGTCGACTGCCGCAACTTGGCATGGTAGGAGACCTCCTGGAGTACCTCAGCCTTTCCTTCCCCACACGGTAACATTGTTCATTTGTAATTTTTATTTTTTTTCTGGCCATGCCGTAGGGCACATCCGGCCTCAGTAGTGTCTCAGGCGGCCGCTACTCCACATTCTGCCTCCTCTTCACATGATCAGCGGCCGCGGGCCGTACACTGCCTCCTCCATTCTCCACCCCACCCCAGAAGCCTCCCACGCCTCACAAGCTGCGCGGGGGCACTGGAGCTGCTACATGGAGACTGCGGAGCTTGGCTATTTGGCAGTGTCCTTCTTCGCAGGGTGGGAGGTAGCAGGTCGCTACTCCTCTCTCATCCTCCCCTCATCAGGCTGTCTTCACTGTCCCATCTCCAGGGTCGGATTGGGATCACAATTTGGCCCGGGCACTGACGTGGCCCACAATTAAGGGGCATGGCCCACATTCAAGGGGCGTGCCCTTTCATGGAACACCATTTGGTTACTCTTTGAGGTCTAATTTGTAGAGAAATATTTAGTAAATTAAGCCTTTTAAAGCTTACAGAGCAAGTAACATTGGTAAAGACTAGGAGCACTGCAGTTCTGATAACTGATTTACTTACTTGCAGTCTTAACGCCCTGCACAATGCCGTTAGATACTCTTTCCCAACCAGCTATGTCCTAGACTCTAATTATCACATAAATCAGAAATCTAGCACAAAGTCAAGGAGAAAGGGTAAGACTGGAATCTCTGGGAATAGAACATGTAATAACAAAAGTAAGAATTCACAAACAAGGAAAAGGCAGTCTGGGGTGTAAAGAATGCTGGAAAATGTATATGTACAATCTAGTCATAAATGTATTTCACAACCAGCAGGTGATGTCCATATACAAAAAACACAGTTCTATTTATGAGTACCAATTACAGTACACATGATCCGATTTTTTATTTAAGGGCCTGGGCGATGAAGTGATCTGCCCAGAATCGCAGGTTGTTGAGCAGACGCTGGGACTCAAATTTGAATCCCCATCTCTGCAACTCTGGCATCAGGCCACATATGCCTATGCACAGACCAGAGACATTTTAAGGTATGGGCAATGTGGGCTCTGGCTCAGGGCCTCAGGCGTTCATGGAGCCCCTGATAGAGCCGGCTCTGTTCTGCAGAGAATCTTGCCCTAATGACCATGCATACTCCTTAAACAGATTGTTTTAAATACAATTTTTTCAAATTTATTTTTAATATGGGTGATGAGTAAGAACCTAGCACAGAGATTTTGCAGAAAAATGTGTTTATGTTTCATGCAACATCCATAAAAAAAATGCCTTTTAGATCAAACAGGCCATCACATATGAGAAATGGGAGGATGTCACTGAGATTATTTTCATTAATTTTAGTGAGCTGCTACTGTGTTGTAATATTGAAAACACACGTCAATAACCTTGAATATTAGATGTAAATACATTAAGAATTTGGACAAGTATGGTAGCGCTCTGTCCATTGACCAGCTGAAAGAGGGCATCAAAGAGCAGAAATTGGATTATAAATTAAAATCTGTTCCGAACAGGGGCCCAAAAATATGTTTGGCCCAGGGCCCCCAAAATCCTTAAGATGTTTGGCACAGACAAGGAATGAAAGTGAGAAGATACTCTTCTTGTACAGGACACAGGGCCAAGGTGACAATGGCCTACATGCTGAGCAACTAAAAAAACAGCATGGCCACTTTCTGTCACAAAATTATTCGAGCCCTCCAGCGAAGGAGCACCTAATAAGCAGGAAGCCCCTGCTATTATTAACCTACTCAGCCCTCCCCAGACCTTCAGCTCAGGAGCACATGAACAGCAGTAAAGCTCCTGCAATTAGTAAATTAATCAGCCCTCCCCAGCCCTCCAGGCCTCAGGGCAATGTCCTGGCAGGGGAGCACAAAACACAGCTGCCGGGTCATCCATGGTAGCCAGGGGGAGGCTGAGGTGAAGATGGTGCAAGTTGCAAAGATCACCTGGCCCCCACTACGAGACCCATTCTTCCTCACCCACTATGCCCTGAATGTGAAGGGCTGTGGGTGAGGTGTTAAAACTAACACTGTTTATGTGCTGCGTGGGCCCCTGGGGGGACGAGGTGAAAATGGCTCAAAGGCCTGAGCAACACCTGGCCCCCAGGGAGGCCGATTTTTGCAAACAATCACCCCCTCCCTAGCCACCCCAGCGTGATTGCTTTGCATGGAAGGGGATGAAGAGAGGCCACAGCGGATAATCGCTGTACGGCGGTACAGTGAAGCTGCATTCATTTCTCTGTCTCTGTCTCTGTCTCTGTGCCCTCTGTGGGCCGTTTTTTTTCTCCCCTTTCCTAGGCCACAGAGAGCACGGAGACAGAGACAGAGAAATGAATGCAGTTTCACTGTGCGGCTGGGAAAGGGGTGAAAAAAAAACGGCCCGCAGAGGGCACGGAGACACCGGCCCTTCGGCCCATGCCCGAATGCCTGCATTGCCAATCCACCCCTGCCCATCTCCCCACTTAGGGCTCATCTTCTGCCCGCTAACTGGCCGGGTTTTATTTCACCTCATGACACTGTTTGCGTTGGCGACCGACGTCTCAGCAGTTCGGCCTCACTCGCATTGCTCCTCTGTCTTCACGGGGCTCACATCATGTCGGATGGCTCAGAAGCAGGCTCTTCCGATGCGTGGTGGGCTCCATCTCCTTCACCTTCACCCTAGGGCTCTTCGCACGCCCGTGGGCACTTAGCCGCTTCCTTCGCCTGCTGCAGGAGGTGCCCTTGACACAGACAGCACTCTCCCCCTCAACCACCTCCACACACATGCGGGCTCAGTCCGCTCGTCTCCAATGTAATGGTGTAAGACTCTAGGCCCTCATGCATGAATAATCATGACACAGACACAGATAGTTAGTTAGTGGAACTGTCCCAGGTCACGTGCACCAGGGCCTTTTTATTGGGAGGTTCACATGTCCTGTGATGCCTGTGGTGGATGGGTGTGGGGTGGGGTGTTAGCCCCCTGGGAGTGGCTGGTACATCGGAACACTAGACCAGTGACCAGCAGGTCACTACAGTAAGTACACTGGCTAAAAAAGGCAAGTCATTCACTAAAAAGCCAAGGCCTGCTCAGCAGCTTTATCATGACGTCACACACACATTGATGGGGCCTGGTGTTTGCATTGCATTGTAAACAAGGCTTGTGGTTTCTCAGATACTAGGAATTAAAAAAATGACACATTATTTTATTAAGTTTACTTTCCAAAGTTTAATCCTGTAAAGCATCAATGAGCCACACAGCACAGATCCTTCCCATCGTCGGTGACACTTATTGTCAAAGCTGCCTTTTAGGGCCAACAGCAAGATGCATTCTGGAGCTTGTAGTTTAGCTTTCTGAGATTAGCTGTTGGCTATAAATGTAGCCCTTGGCGATGTTGTCAGCCATGACAGATATCTAACTAAATATTTTCTGTACTAAAAGGCCCTGGGCAGATGAGGTGCAGAGGGGTTAAGAGGTAGCATCAGATTTTCAATAGCTGGGACCTGCTGAGTGCTTTTAAATTCAATCAATCTAGGCTTTGAAAGCCGCTGCCGGCTTTGTGAACAAACGCTGCAAAATGGGGACAAATCGTTCTGGAGTATGACACATGGCGTGTGAGCTTTTATTACGTATAATCAAGCAAGAGACTGTCACTAGTAGGCACGGAACTAAAGGTTAGCCCTTTAAAAAGCTGTCCAGTGACACTGGGTTGAGCAAACCAATATAGTTCAACAAAGCAGATGGGGGTCTGTCTTTCCCTAGGAACTCATAAGCCCCCTAGTGCTCTGCACGCCTTTGCCACACAGGTACGGACACAATAGATAGAAGCAGGGCCGGACTGGGAACCACAACTGGCCCTTGCAAAATGCGCGGTCGGTCCCCCCCCCAACCTTCCCCCCACCTCACTCGGGGGTGTTGGAGGTGTCCCCGAGCACTTTGCCGGTCCGGTTTTCGGCCGATTTTGGTACAGGGCCGATTTTGCAGCTATGCTGAAAAAACAGCCCTGTAATAAAAAAAAATGCCCCCAGGGGGCCCAAAACCGGTCCCCACCCGTGCGGCGCACCGGGGGATTGCCCGGTGCCACTATGGCCAGTCTGCCCTGGATAGAAGCTGTGACCTTTATCAGCGACACATGCGGTACCAGGGTCAATTGGACAGAACCTGTGTCATCTCTCATATGAGAAGCACTTAGCGCTGCGCGCAGACCTGGAAGTGTCACACTGACGTTACTGCTCACGTCAGAGAGACCGTTTTGTTCCTTGCAGTTTAGAAGTGTAAATTCTAATACAGAACAGTGAGCTATGAACTGTGATCAAAGAGCTGCATGCAAACTGCAAGGTATAGATTAGAGCGTTAGGATCCCTACCCAGTCTTTCATTATCCTAATGTTGCAAAAAGGGTTCACTTGGGTAGAAATCAATTCTTATCAGTATAGTCAACCCCCAACCATGGTGTTATGTTTTAAATTAGAGAAAGCACTTTGAAACTATACTGTCTATTAGTCTGGATAACTTGTGACTCCTACACCTTGTAGTCCTCTGTCTGATGGAACATTTCTTATACACTGATCTACACACTTATGATTTATTGTTGCTGTGTAATGTGTATGCAATGTAAAGTGATTAACACCTTACACTGGTATGAGTGGCACTATTAAACTAAAGAAATGCATGAGAGGGAGATTATGGAGACTTGAGGGGCACTGTTAAAGGGTAGTAATGAGGGTATCCGTGGCAGAGGTGGTCAATGGGAGACACCAACCAACATTGTCGCACCGGGCACTACCAGCACTAAAGCTGGTCCTGACTGGTTCAGTGGGATATGAACGTGCAATACACAAGACTGTTCACTGTTTAGGTCTCGCTTACTGACAGCTTTAGCTAACTGTTGTCGTGAGACCTGTTCTTTACATTACCAATACTTACTATGGGTGCTGTGTTAGCTCATTGCTTATCACTGGCTGCTTTCTTGTCAATCTAATTTTCATGCATTTTATTCAATGACTTTAATTCCTCTCATTGTGTTTGTCTCTTCCTTGGAACATAGCTTCTTTCCATTCTTCTGACTGCATGAGTTGTATCCTTATGGTGCTTATATTTATAGAGCTACTTTTTTTTATTTCTTTGAGCACTCCATGTAAGTGCTTAGGATTTCTTCCTCCATCTCCGTGTGCTGCTTCCACCTCACAACCCCATCCTCAAGCTCTTTGTGTTGCTACCCCACCAGTCGCGGGGGTGGGTAGTCGAGCGGGGGGGTAAATTCAATAATAAAATTTTTAAAACGTACCTGTCGGCCGGCCGGGCCCCGTAATTTCATGGGTCCTGCTCCTGCTCTCCTGCCCAGGGCCGGACTGGCCATAGCGGGCACCGGGCAATCCCCCGGGGCGCCTCGCTGGTGGGGGCTGGTTCTGGGCCCCTGGGGCCGTTTTTGTTACAGGGCCGTTTTTGCAGCATAGCTGCAAAATCGGCACTGAAACAAAATCGGCCGAAAACCGTCCCGTCAAAGAGTTCGGCGGCACCTCCACCGCCCCACACCCCCGAGTGGGGAGGGGGGGCCAGCCGGGCACTTTGCCGGGGCCGGTTTTGCTTCCCAGTCCGGCCCTGCTCCTGCCTCTGGCAGGAATAGGAAGCATTATAAAGTAAAACAAAAGGGTTTTCCCACTGGGGAGTATTGTAACCTGTTCCTGGATCAGGATTCAAACTCACAACCATAAATCACACCATTCATTTTGTGGAACTAAAAAACACTTACCAAGAAGGAACATATGCAAACAAGTTATAAAAAGGGTACAATTTATTAAAAATATTTTGGTTACAAAATTTATCAACAAAATCATCAATTAAAAACATATATTGCACAAAGATACACAAAAATATAAAAACACAGTTGGGGCCACCTAACGTGGACGTGGAGAAATTAATCTAGAGAGACACTACTATCTGTCATTGTCATTTCATTTCGGACATCTAGTTTGTCAACAATGGAAGGAATGTTGTTCCTTTGAACCAGAATTGTTGTTGGCAACGCCGAATATGAATTTAAGTTTTAGCGTCGACGCGTTTCGGAAGCTTCAACTTGATAAAGGCTTCCTTACTCAGGACCAATTTATATTTCTATTCTCCACAACGTGAAAGAGTTAAACCTAATGCACAAAAAATACAATACAATGCAACTGTTATACTGACATGTAGTGTTATATGAATCACATGCAGATCTTTTTGCTGTCCTGAGGAAGGAAGCCTTTATCAAGCTGAAGCTTCCGAAACGCGTCGACGCTAAAACTTAAATTCATATTCGGCGTTGCCAACAACAATTCTGGTTCAAAGGAACAACATTCCTTCCATTGTTGACAAACTAGATGTCCGAAATGAAATGACAATGACAGATAGTAGTGTCTCTCTAGATTAATTTCTCCACGTCCACGTTAGGTGGCCCCAACTGTGTTTTTATATTTTTGTGTATCTTTGTGCAATATATGTTTTTAATTGATGATTTTGTTGATAAATTTTGTAATCAAAATATTTTTAATAAATTGTACCCTTTTTATAACTTGTTTGCATATGTTCCTTCTTGGTAAGTGTTTTTTAGTTCCACAAAATGAATGGTGTGATTTATGGTTGTGAGTTTGAATCCTGATCCAGGAACAGGTTACAATACTCCCCAGTGGGAAAACCCTTTTGTTTTACTTTATAGTACATTGGCGCTCTATTTCCCTCTGGGTAATTAAGAGCCCCTCTCTTCTTCTTTACACCAGGAATAGGAAGCAGACAGCCTCCCTCCGTTACCCTGAACCAATCACAACGCTGCAATTACAGCTTGGTGGGGATGCCGCCCAACCAGGGGCTTACTGGGAGGCCATTTTCTCCATGTAGGCTGCATTGCAGCCTGCTTGGAGAAAGGGCAAAGTGCGCATGACTGGTTTGGGCAGCCCCAGAGCGCCGACCAAACAATCATGGCACCCTCAGGAGTGGGCACATCACTCCTCCCCTGCCCAGCCCTGCCACTCTTCCCCTGCCCAGCAGCCCTTGCCGCCCGCAATCAAACCCTTCTGCTTTCTCGCAGTGTGAGAAGCAGAAACAAAAAATGGTAGTTATTACCATTTTATGTTTCTGCTTCTTGCACTTCGAGAAAGCAGTGGGGCGACGCTCCTCTGTCCTAGTGGAGGAGCCGCCCCTGTCCCTCACCCCCACCCTCAATTTCATCATTTGCTTTCTAGGTTCCTCTCTGACCTGCTTGGCTATTTTGTTTTATCTTCAAATCTCCTCCCCTCACTTTTTAGTTGCTCTCTGGCCCCTTGTTGATCACTGCCGATTGGCAGAGTTGAGCTGCTCCCCAGCTCCACCATTGCCCCCTTGTGTCTTCACATTTTAACTGTTTTAAAAAAAAAAATTACTTTTTTTGGAAGGCCCAGCAGCATTTGCACCCAGGCTACTCTTTTCTGAAGCAGTGACTTGCATACATTTTATATTTACTGCTCTAAAGGTTGCACTAGTTATTATGTGCTTTGTGGGCACTGGTGAATTTCCGGGGTGTGTCACATTTGAGCCATAACCATACCTCAGTTTTTAATATATATATTGTTTGAAATGGGTAACAGGAATTGTAGCCCACACTGCCATTGTGTGTTTATAAGTCCGTATAATAGTAAGTCCAAAAGTTTGAGAGAAAGAAAAATATGTTATGTATTATCTTTCTTTGATCTTCTATGGAAAAGTCTCTTTATTCACTTGATTATAGCCATGACATTCCAAAGAGTTGCTGCAACATTTTCATTATATCACCGATCTCAACATCAATGTAACTGCTGATCTTAATCTCAATGTAACAGCCAACACATGTTTCGCAACTCAGTGGCCCTTTCAGGGCTGTTAAATAAAAAACAACTATTTGTGTGAGTGCAACAAATATCTACATATCGGCTATAATAAATTAAAAACAAATGTACATAACACAATTAAGTTTCACATCTAGTTATAAATTAAATTTGCCCTTCAGTTACATCAATACATTGCAAAAAACACAGCACATTAATTTCAATATTGTCCAAGGGATCCCAGAATGAAGCTATATTACTACACATCAACAAAGGTTCTAATACGAGTGCAATGTATTAAATCATATGCCATTTAATGTTTCCTTTATATATCAGTCAAATTACACGCTTGAATGTACATGTGATCCGACCTCGGAAGTTATGTAACTGACTTCCAGGTAATCTGTAATTTTACAAACAAACATTGCCATTATGACACTTCATTATATCTCCTAATCTAATGTCTATTTTAAAAGTAAAAAAATATATAAACCCAATTATAAATTCAATGAAAATGAATAGAAGCCTTCTTAATAGTTAAAACCAAGGGTATTTCATGAAATTATGCTTAGTTACTTATGTCTACTATCCCTCTGGGGTATAAACGATCAACCAGGACTCTCCAACCATCTCTTTCCTGGGCTTTTCTTTCAAATGACTCCACATGCAAAACACCTCCTTGCAGTCAACCATGACTGCCTCAATGCAGGGTGTTTTTTTTGGCCCTCCTCTTTTTCTTTTCCCTTGAGTGTGCCAGGTCAGGGATTGCCTGATGGTGTTTTATGCAGGCTTGCGTCGGTTATGACCTATCCAGCCCCAGCATCTTTTCATGATTTCGTCATGAGTCGTGAGTTGGAAAGTATGCTGCCATAGGTTGTTGTTGCTGATGGTGTTTGGCCAGCAGATTTGGAGGATTAGGTGTTGATTAAGGTCTGTACTTGGTTGGTAGTGGTCACTGTTGTCATGAAAATTTCTGCTCCATACAGAAGGACACATTTTACATTAGTGTTAAAAAGTCTGATCTTGGTTTGCAGTGTTAGGTCCTTGTAGCTCCAGATTTTCTTTAGCTGACTAAAGGCAGCCCTTGCTTTGCCGATTCTTGCCTTGAAGTCAGCGTCTGTCACGCCTTGCTTGTCTATGACAATGCCCAGGTAGGTGAAGATTACGACCTCTCCTTGTGCATTGCCTGCAAGAGTGACTGCCGTTGTAGTGGCCATGTTAGCCGCCAGGATCTTGCCTTTTCTCGTATGGATATTGAAGCCAAGTGGTGCTAATGTGGCCACCACATTGTCAGTCATCTCTTTCATTTGCAGATGGGTATGGTAGATTAGGGAAAGGACGTCTGCAAAATCCAGGTTGTCAAGTTGTGCCTAAGGTGTCCACTGGATTCCATTCTTTCTCCTTGCTGTGGATGTCTTCATGATGCAGCTTATGACCAGCAGGAAGAGAAAATTCGAGAGCAAACAACCCTGGCAGACTCCAGTCCTCACTTGGAAAGCTTTTATGAGTTGTCCTGCATGGACTATCTTGCAGGTCCTTCCCTCATGAGAGTTCCTGATGATTCTAACAAATGTATCTGGCACACCATAGTGGCGGAGGAGTTTCCAAGGGTCGCCTTCTCATAGTCAATGAAGTTGACATAGAGGGGGGAGTTCCATTCCATCGACTGCTCAATGTTTATGCACATTGTTGCAATCTGGTCTGTGCAAGATCTATCTTTGCAGAAACAACTTGCTGGTCTTGCAGATGAGCACCAACTTGTTCTTTTATTCTTTAGTTTGTGCAGTTACTCTTTCTTGGTGTTCTTGATAAAATATCCCTCTTCCTTTCAGTCTGATGGCACCTTTCATCTTCCCAGATCCTTACAAACATAGTGTAGAGCATTTCTACTGATGTTTCAATTTGTATCTTCAGTGTCTCTGCAGGAATGTTATCAGGTCCTGCTGCCTTCCCAATTCTCAGATCTTTGATGGCCTCTTGTATTTCTTCCTTTGTTGGTTTGCTGAAGTCCATTGGCAAATCTTTGTCAGCCGCATGTATATCTGGTGGTGACTGCGGCACAGGCTGGTTCAGCAGTTCTTCAAAGTGCTCCACCCAACTTCATTGTTGGACTGCGCCAACCATGATTGTCTTCTGAGCTTTGCCTTTAACAAGTCTTTCTGGCTTGCTGTATCTACTGGAGTGGTTCCTTGTTATGTCGTAGAGTTCTTTCAAGTTTCCATGGCCAACTTCTTATTGGCGTTCTGTGGCAAGACCATTGATGAATCCGTCCTTGTCTGCTCCTAAGCTTCTCTTTTATTCTCTTTGCTTCCTTGATGGTTTTGGTGTATTTGTCTTGGTTTTCCCTTTTTCAGATTTTTTTGGCTGCTGTTGATTGCAGCTTTCTTTTCCTTTCTCTCTTGTACTTTGCAGAGAGCCTTGTGGAGATCCATTATTTATGCTGGTGTTTCTTTGGGCCCAGTACCTCCTGTCATGTTGATGTTACTGCTATTTTGATCTTCTCCTACTAACTTTCTACTGGGTCTCTGTAGTCCTCTAGTTTTTGCAGAACGTACATCTTTTGACTAAGGATGACTGAGTATTTGTTCTGTTTCTGTGAATCTTTGAGGACGGTGGTGTATTATCACTGGATTTCATTTGTCGGCTCAATTCATGCTTTCTTCAGCCAGGCAAGAACAAGGTGATGGTCTGATGCCGCATCTGTTCCTCTCATCACTCTCATATCCTGCAGTGACCTTTGGAACGTCTTCGCAATGCACACATTGTCGATCTGATTCACTATTGAATAGTCTGGTGACATACAACAGAGCTCTGTTCGGTGCTAACTTTAGTATCAGTGCTTCTCCCTGAGTATGTGGGGGATCCTCTTCCTCGTGACCAAAATACAACAGCATTCCTCCTTGAGCCAGTTTTTTCTCTCTGGACAGTGTCCACCTGGTGTCGCTGATACCAAGCAGGGCAAGGTTGTATATTTTCATCTCCGCTGCCATTTGGGCTGTCTTGCCTGTCTCATTTATGATCCTCATGTTCGATGTCTCAACGCTGAAGGTCTTGGCTGAAAGCAGGTGGATCGCTTTGTGGCTTCCAGGGATCTCAGACTTTCACCGCAAGGTGTTACAGCTCTCTGTGAAGGAGATTCCTCTCTCCCCAAGGCTTGATATCTTTTGGTTGATATTTCTGTAGCTACAATTTTTTAACATGGTGGGGTAGCTAGCCCCACTCATGACCCACCTCCTTGGGGCGTCCATGGAGGAGTTAAATGCCATTGTAATGTCAACAATACTCCCACCAGAATTGATACTAGTATTGCTAAACGTCCTCTGTCAATACGAATGCACCATCAATGCAATATTTGATTTCCAATTGTACTACCATGTTTTGAGAGACCATGACCCATCTATTGATTCTCCACAAAGATTATTCAAACATGAATTATTCATGATGGTAATTTAAAAAAAATTCAGAATGATTAATTTTGTTACAAATATAATAAAAAAGGCTTTCTCAAATATAACTTTTCCTGGAAAAAACACTGCTATACTAATTCTTCACCAAAAAAACGACCCTTTATCACCACACTACAAACCTCCATCCAATTAGCAAACCTTACTTACGAACCTCACATCTCTTTATTGCCATCTGTCATCGATGTAGTTGGTCCAAAATCAGTATCACTATTAGCCACTTGTTATTCTGATATTGAGGTCAACCGTCCACCTTAGTCTCATGAGAAATACCTCGCCATGTAGGTAATACTTTTTAGACTATTGGTATACCAAAATTCTGGTATTAGATAAAACCCCTGCAAGTGGCCACTATCCAAAACATGGTCAAAATATATAATCTAATTCCACCGACAAAAAACCTCAGTTTAGAATTCTACATTTTCATGATGATTTAGCATTGCAAGCCACCGGGATATTTATTCCTATTCTTGATCTATTATAAAAAGAATGCAAATTCTCTAAAAAGGTTTTGAAGAAATCCAAAGTCATGGTGCCCCTTGCAAAGATTGTTTCATCCTACATTTGATTAACTCTGTGATTTCATTACATATTTATGCCTGTTCAACAAAGAACTAAAACGAGTTAAATACCTGTGCAACATGTCTTACTTAGAACTCGATGACAACAAACGATCTTAATCAGTAACCCTGGCTTCACAGTAAAGTATAGAGGTCCCTATCTGAATTCAACCCAAATTAGACATTCGAGATACAAGGTGTGGTATTAGATATTTGTAAACTATATGCCGAATATGCATTCATCATCATGTCAACAAATGCTATAGCAAAACCTTTTCTCTCACCTAACATATTTAAAAAAAATGAAACAAATTCGATAAGTCGTCTAAATAGATATGCTGTGTAGTGTTTGAAATGATCAATATATTTTATATATATATTTACCTTTGCAAACGAGACACAAATCAAATTGAATTACATATATAAAAGAACCTGAACCAGGCCAACTACCCTTACCTTAAATCATCCACAAACCACCTATCACCCACTGAATATGCAGTGAATAACTGAAGGGATGTGCTATATACCTCTGTCCAATCGAGGACTCTAATTTATTCCATCACTGCAGGTACCGACAAGCTATATAGTGTGACCGCTACTTAACATTTCATATGAAAATCATTTAAGGGATGATAATAACGTAGCCCCTTCCAGCATATCTGGCCACCATCTCTCCCTCTGACCTCTGCCTGCTCAGTACCATCAAATTTAAACTAAAGTTCTCACAACCGACAATGCAGTAAGGTAACCAGACGAATGGATTAAGATCAAACGAAATACCATAAAGGGACCTACAGAGTTGTTCAAAGCCGCCAACTAACTGAAAACCATAAACAGTGTGCCTATCTCTCACACCTCTTTACTCATTTCATAACCGTATCTCAGTGGCCATCCCTCATCAGATGGAAACATCCTTCCAATAACACGCCCTACACTGGTGTAGAACGCTACCCGTGTAGGCTAGCACTTCAGCACCCACATAGGAGTAGTAAGCACTATATAAATGTTACAATACAATACAATACAATCTACTTTTAGACTGAATTCTTTCGTCCAGTCAGTAGCAGTGAGAGGCAAACGAGTGACACACCATGTTATAAATACACTCTGACTTGCGGCCGTTTGTATAAAAAATACTCCCACTCTCTTGTCACTATTTTGGTAATTCATTATTAAAAGGGAATGAAAGATTATATTTCAAATTATAATATCCATCATGATTTAATGTTTCACTATATAACAAACCTATATATAGAATTAAATATTAGGGTATCACCTTGTCGACGTGGATTATATAAAAAACCTACGCTTAACGAAGAACAGCAGATGAACAGCATGGGGGGCTCCATGGAAGCCAAAGCAGTGGCTCAGTGTCGATATTGGCAGGCAGAAGCTCACTGCACCATCTTTGGCAATTGGAGATGGTGGAAATATGTCAAGCATTTACTGGCCAGATAATAGAACACCTACTGTAGACCTTTCAGGACGCACTTATGCCAGGGATCCTGCCATCCACTGAGGCAGGAGATCATTTCTATGATCCTAAAACTGGGAGTGGAAGGAACTGTACTCCTCATCATACCAGCCAATTACAATGATTAACTCCGACACTAAAATACAGTGTAAGGCTATAGCGACTAAGTTGATTCGTGTTGTGAGGGGACAAGTACATGAGGACCAGTATGGTAATACGGCCATGAATATGAGGCATCTGACACATGTACTGCACTTGGTCCAGGATAAAAACAAAGAGATGGCCCTTTTAGAGATAGATTTAGAAAAGGCCTTTGATACACTCAACCGGGACTATCTGTGGGAGGTGATGATAGGCATGGGACTAGGCCCTGTATTCTGTAAATGGTCCAAATTACTCTATGAACAATCCACAGCCAGGGTGGGAATGGGTAGACTGGTATCAAAAGCATGGACCATACAGGGGGAGACGCGACAGGGGTGTCCACGATCACCACTGTTGTTTGTGCTAGCTATTGAGCACCTAACACACTACATCCGATCTGAGGGAGTGGAGACTCATGGTGGAAGACAGGGGTGGCTCCTCTATGTGGGTGGAGGAGCATCGCACCACTGCTTTCTCGCAGTGCGAGAAGCAGAAACATAAAATGGTATTATGAATACCATTTTATGTTTCTGCTTCTCGTGCTGCGAGAAAGCAGAAAAAAGGGTTTGTTGGAGTCAGGTGGGTGGACAGTCCAGCTGCAGGGCTGGGGAGTAGTGGTTTGCCCATTGCGACTGGTATTTTTTCATTTGGGATGCATCAAGCCCAAAGCAAATCACAAAATATGGAATCGCAATTTTTGCGATTACCTATTTTGCGGATGCATTTAGGGAATCGCAATTTGCGATTCCCTAAATGCAATGCAGGAAGCATGAAATAATTGAGACCCTGCGTTAAGGAATCGCAATTTACCACCAACTTTAAGTTGGTGGTAAATTGCAAATCCTTAGAAAAATGCACTTTTTTGCATTTTTCTAAGTGCCATGTGGCGCACACACATGCCCTTAGGGCATATATGTGCGCCACATTTACACACATACTTGTTTTTGGGGTGCATCAGGGTGGCCTTTTGTCCCTCTATCACCCTTGAAATTGCATTTGCAATTTGCGAGTACCTATTTGGTACTCACAAATTGCGAATTACTTCCCATTCATTCCTATGGGCCAAGAGGCCCATAGGAATAATTGGGAAGCCATTCCTTAATTGTGAATCGCTATTAAGGAATATGTAGGAATTGCTAATTGTTTTGCGAAACCTACACGCATAGGTAATTGCGACTCCCTAATAGCGATTCCTTAATAATCGCTATTAAGGATTCGCGATTCCTTACTATGATGCATGTGCCTCTAAAGGCAGTAACTGGCATCTGACTGGATCCTGGCCCACTGCAGGGCATTCAGGGAGTGATTCCTAAGTCAAAGGGGGAAAAGATGCATAACAAATTCTAGAGCCTAGTGCTTATATTAACTCGTAGAAGGGTCGCGATCTGCTGGAGGAGTAGCAGGACCCTCCAAATTCCAGAAGGTAAAGAGATGTTAGGGAATGGACCCTAGCAGTTGACCAATTTATTAATTTGAATAGACGTGATGAGAAGGAGAAGGAGCTGCAAACGGGCGGACCCGCAGGACTGCCTCACATGTGGGGAGGAGGAAGTGCTGGGACTCCCTGGATGAAGGAGTTCCCCACATAGTGAACACACCGGCACTCCTCCAGATATCTCCCGACAACACAAGGGAAACAATCGGTGCGGAAGGTGACTTGAAATTCGGCTAGGGGTGCTGATGTTTTGCATCAGGTTTGTGATGGAGGAGGGGGGGGGCTAACATACCTGTTAGGGACTGTTCTGTCTGTGTCATGGTCGAATTTCATACGGAAGGGATTTGTACTGTAATGTGTACTCTGCTATGTCATTGCTGTTAGATAAAATAATAAAGAAAGGGTTTTTTTTAAATGGTTGGATTTTGGGATGCCATAATATCACTATGGTAAATGTTTCTATTATGTTTGACCAATGTGTATGTGGCCTTATGATTAAGCTTAAGTTTTCAGATAACACTAAGAAAAAGAATTCTAGATCTATGTTTTTGTAATGATATTAAGCAATGAATCATAACTCAAGCTCATTCAAATTAAAATCTGTATCAAGATTAGTAACTGGGATTTCTAAATTGTGGTTTTTACTGAATCCCAAACTGGAAATCACAATTTCCATTAAAGGAAACAGAACTGGTTTTAAAAAGAAAAGTTTATTTCTTTTTTTGTATGTTTAAAAAGATGAACTGTTCATGGGGACCACTGCCTGCTCTTCAACAAACTTCTTCTTTTTACATTCACTAAGGGAAATGGGTCCCCAGGAAATTTCTTCCCATTTACGAATATGTTACCAGTACACATTTATAGTCGGGAAACTATTAATGTTTAGTGACTTAAATTTAGTCACAAAACATTACATTCCGATCTTTTATTCATAAGGGGCGTCCCTTCCAAAAACCAAATCAGTAACATGTTAGCAGTGTGGGTTTCTTACATATGAAAATGCTTTTTTTGCAGTTGTAAGTAGGCTGATTCTGCAAATCGCCTAATTGGGAATGCAAAAAAGCTTAGTACATCTGGCCTTATGTCCTCAGTCTCAGTCTCGCCGTAATTATGAGCTTCCAAAATGGAAACCAGCTGTTTCCAGGTGATGGGAGAGTAAACACTTTTTGGGCAGTGAACACGGGTGTATTTAGGAAATGCACTATAATTTGCTAGAATTTCATTATTACCTACCAGTCAAATGTTTTCTATGCAAGGAGAGATGATTTAGGGTAAGGATGGTTGGGCCGTACCATTTTTGAGATGGTATTTAATTTGATTCATGCATCATTAAGAAGAATATAGCTATATTGATTGTTTCAAGCACAATAAAGTATTGAAAGGCTATTCATATTTGATTAGGCGGTAAGATGTTACTTTAAGTAATATCTCTTTACTATTCCATTTATTAGTGTGATTATGCATACATGTACCATAAATATCACAAATGTTACAGATAGTTAATTCAACGCCATATAGACATCTGATTATGCTTCTATTTTCTCAAGGGCTCCATAGATTTATGATATATATTTTAAACTTATTTCAACAATATGTATTGGCCTAATAGGTTTGGATTGATGAAGCTTATTTTGATCTGTTGCTCTGTAATAGAAAATATAGCACAATGTATTAAAACGAATGACTTTCTTACAATGTGCTATTATGAAAAATTATTGAAATTAATTTTCTATATATATGAGGAATCTAAATAGAGATTATTCAGTTTTTTTAGAATAATTCATTGTGATCTGGTAACAGCATTCATAAGCCTTATTTGCTAAAATATCATTTTCCCTGATCACAGTTCTCTACAATAAATGGCCAGGTGTTGTTGTATGGCGTTTAGAGCTCCGAGTGAATTTTCCCGAATTATGCCCTTATATAGGTACAATTCACATTACTCTTGATTAGGCATAGAAATCCATCCCTTATTTAGGCATAGCCCATGCTACCCAAATACAGGCATGGCTACTTCCACCCGTATCAAACGTCACAACGATTTCTTGGAAAATCGGCTTAAAGCAGTTAGGGAACTTCCCCTTACTTGAATATTGATTTATCCAAGAACTCATGTACTTTGAAGAGAACAACTATTCCCTAGGGGTTCTTTCCTGACGTTCATATGCCTGACTTTACGTCAAACTATAGCATTCCTAAACACCTTCAAGGTATAAATATACCTTCACTTGCTCTAGCAAGACACAGTGGTTCTGAGCAGTTCGACTATCTACTTGCCCGATGCAGCTCGCTACAGCAAGTGCCAAAGGAAGTCGACTCTCCAGCTGACGCACTGATTAAGAGGCTGCCCTTCTCCTGCAGAGAATCCAGCTTCAGTGTTTCCAAGCTCCCCTTGCGGGGTGTTGGGAAATCGTGTTTCAAGACTGAGAAACCAGACCTCCTTCATTCTAACTAAGGTATGGAGCTGTTTAGTACCTAGAGAAACCTTTGGTAGATTCTTGGCAAAGAAAAACTAAACCTATGCTACACAATATTTACTTCTTCCCGTGTACTAGACTTAGGTTAGATACATTGGGGTAGGCGTATTTTAGAAGCACCAGTTGAGTACTATAGCCTGTATATTTATGTATGTATTTTTTTTGGCTTAGAAACCATACAATGATTTTACAGTATTATTTTATAATACTATTCTTGCTGTACGCATTATATTTTGCAGTCTGCATAAAGATTGTAGCAGTTCACTTTTCTTGTATAAGAAAGAAGACTTTTCAATTAACCTTTTTATTGAAAACGCCCGTCTCTCTGTTTCTCTACAACTCTGTTAAAACGAAGCATGCACGATTGACTGAGTTAAATACTTATCTATTGTTTCTACGACTCAGAGATATATTTCTTATTCTTGGGAAACAAAGTTGTCATGTTTATGCGGTTGTCAGAAACTAAACCCTTCTTGTGAATTCGAGAAAGTTTCTAGTGACCTCTGAGCTAGCTGGCACTCACTATTAAGTTTAGTAAATTCGATAGAGACCTAGTCAACCTCAGTTCCACATCTAATCTATAGGATGTACTATTCCAATGAGCAGAGTCTATTGGGAATATAGGAACTACACTACATAGTGCCTAACGTTTGGTAAGGCACCAATTTAATGCTAGATACTAAAGTAACTCAGTCGTGCTTTTCTGAAAAAAACCTTTTTCCCGCAAAATACTCCAATAGACATCTCGAGTGGGTAAAGGGATAAAATATCCGCCATAGCTGAGTAGGACGAAAATCCTATGTATTAGTTTTTGGTTTTTCAACGTTGAAGGATACAGTGTTCCAAAATATTGTGCACCTTATCTTTGTTTCCTTGAAAACTTGCTCTGCTACTTTCATTAAACAATGTTGAATAACGGCAACAGCACCGAGGCCGGTGGAGCTACAGACGAAAACGCTGTACGAGCTCTTAATGCATCAGGGCTTAATGAAGCCAACGACGATGATGCTATAGGCATTCCAGAAAATTTAAGGAGAGCCATCACTGTGAAACTTATAAGAAATGGTTTATCAGAAAGAGGTGGTAGGGTAGCTTTTGTGATTGAGGCACATGAATATCATCAGACAGAGGTCTTCTATTCATGGATAGTCTTCCCTGAAGCAAATCCAGTAACTAATTGTTTCACTTCTACAAAGAAGATGAACCTCCAACGGAATACATTCCTTTCGAGGATGTTGAAATTCCACTAACAAACCAAGAGCATGCGCTCTGGTTTAAAGGTGCCCTAAATCATATAAATCACGTTACCAGGCTCGGTCCACTAGGTATACCAGGAGCAACATGGCCAGTATTAGCCAGCTATACACCACATCCTACCATTGCAGAAATGACAAATGAGGAATTATTAGTTCAAATAAAGGAGCTTTTTTAAAATTCACAGACAATTGGTCCAATATGTCATGCGGACTCTTACAACCCAACCGGCAATTAGGATTCCCCACCACACCCCTTACCAGGGGAACACAAATAAAATTACACCACAGACTGTACAAATCGGTCATTGATAAATTACCCGCACAACGGGAACAAATTCCATTCTGGATAGCTCAAAAAATGACTCACCTCGAGACAGTATTTCCTGATACTACCCCTCATGAGAAACACAGAATTCTAACAATCTGTTTACCAATGGGGATCGCACCACTTCTGGAGGACTGCGACACTTGGGGTACAGTCTTTGCTGCAATATACACCAAAACACATGGTGTTCCATCAATGGCTTTAATACCAGACGTCCTGAAACAGATTCAAAATGAATACAGGACAGAGCCTGCTTTAAATCTAGGTATGAAATTACTGAAGGATTTCAAACAGGTCTCAACAATAATATTAGCTAATATTAACGGTGAAGCAGCATCCGTGGCGATCCGCCAAAAGTTAAGAGAATTTGATGTAACTGAGCAACCTCAAGAACTAGCCAGAATAATTGAAAAATCCTATGAAGAACTAGGTAGAGACAGTTTGGGTGGTAAACCAGTGAAACCCCAACTGACTGAAAGTCCTGAAAAGGTATTTATTAAAAACACTCCTACTACTTCTACAATGAAGTTTGAGAACACTAAAAAAACTTCTAAAGATAAGCGTTCTCAATTCAGAGGTAGGTCTCCTCAAAAGGAGCCCTCTGAAAGGAGGTATAACCTCAGGAATAGGAATAATTTGAGAAAACTTGATAGATATCAAGATATTGATACACGTTCCTCCCGTACCTGTCAGACTTCATCACAGCAATCCGAAAGAAGAGGACGGCCAGAAAATAAAGAAGAACGCATGAAGTCCAAAGACGATCAACACGTTCCAAAAAATAAGAAAACTCAATTCACCAAAAAGAAGGTAGCAGGTCTAAAGATCAGACATGCCGAGGATCTTGAGGACACAACTCAAGAGCGGGCGGGGAATTGGCTCAAACGATGTTGGACAGTGTAGCAGAAGTCACCATAGCTCGCAAGAACTTGAAGGATCATCTGGAGACAGTGGATTTGAATGAGTACATCCAAGTTGAAACTACAGACAGCAGAGTTAGTGTCCCACATAGGTTATATGAATTAACACTCCGGATGGAGGGGGACATAACTAGAAAAATAAGAGCACTCTTTTGGGAGAAGCTCTCTCAGGGTTATTACATCCTTCTAGCTGAACAAGACTGGCCACCTGAATTTATCAGGGAGTGCACACATGTCGAAAAACATCATTATGCCAGCATTCTCCAACCATATTCCAATTCATTTGAAATACACTTATGCCAGGAAATGGGCAGTAGCCCAGGCTCCAGCATTATACAGAAATCATGTACGATGGGATGAGGATTCTCCTCAACATAAAATCCAGTTAAAAAATCAACCAACTACACAAAGGCAGTATCCAGTTAAGCAAGAAGCTAAAAAACAGGTCAGGGAGACATTAGATCAACTTGAATACCAAGGGGTGATTGAAACATGCACCTCGTCCATGAACAATCCTTTGTTTCCTGTCTCCAAACCAGACAATACATATCGTCTAGTTTTGGATTACATACATGTAAACTCTTGTTGCAAAACTTTTGCAGTACAAAATGCACACAGTGCAGCACTAATGAATAATATTGTGCGTAAAAAATATAAAACAAGATTAGATATTTCCATCGGTTTCTTCTGTCAAAACATTGCACATGAAAGTAGGTATTTGACCGCTTTCTCAATTATGGGGACACAGAATCAATTCTGTCGTCTCCCCCAGGGATTCAAGAATAGTCCAGGGTTATTTTCAGACACAGTAACAGAGTTACTACAAGCCTATGATGAAGAGGCATTATCATATTCGGTGACATCTATCGAACAGATGATGACTTGGATAGGCACTTGAACAGGGTGAACACCATAATATTGGGCTTCGCCTCTGAAGGGAACAAATTAAATTTTAAGAAATCAAAAATTGCCCACCTCAATGTCCTTTTCCTAGGATATGAGTTATCAAGTGAAGGCAACAGCCTGTCAGCAAACCATTTAGAAAAGTGTGCGCTGCTCCAACCTCCAAAAACGCTGAAAAACTTACAGTCAATTCTAAGTTTCCTAAATTTTGGAAGAACATACATTCTAAATTAAACACCAAGGGGTTAAACCTCTCTACGAACTAATTAAACCTGATTTTAAAACAGTTAATTGGACTCAAAAACACACAGAAGTTTTGCGTTCATTGCAAACAGACATGTTAGCAACAAAACATTTGCAAACACGCGTAAACGTATGCAACTTAGTGATCCGAATCATTCCAGAAAGATGCAGATTCACTTACTTAACCTTTAATGAAGGAGAAAAAGTACCAATAGCTTACAAATCACACTTGTACACACAAGCAGAAATGAAATGTACTTCAACAGCAAAAAAATTCTGACAGAGGTTCAAACTGCAGTATCGAAAGGGAGAGCCCTCGCACAAGGTAAGCGCATAATGGTTGTTACACCTGTACCTGCCTCAGAGGCAGTGACAAAAGCGAGCATTCCGAATGCTAAAGCTTTACATCCGAGATGGATACAATGGGTTAATTCTCTTGCTGCAACAGACGTTGAATACGTTTTTGACCCATATTTGAAAACACAAGAATTTCTACAATATGAAAAATAATGTCCTCTGCCTACTGAGATTCTGCCTCTAGAGCAGTATGAATGTATAATTTATACTGACGGGTCAGCCCAACCCGCTACGGGAGGTAAACAAGCTTATAGTGCTGCTTGCGCGATTGTTAAAGGTCGCTGGCGCAATGGTAAATTCCGACCTGTGTTCACTAAAACTCAATCTCTAGGAGATTTTACAGCTCAGCGAGCTGAACTACAAACATTCAAGATGGCGCTTGAATATACTGATCGCCAATTCCCCACACTTATAGTGTGCGATTTATATTATTGCGTTCAATATTACAATATATACTTGCAGAACTGGATTGAAAACAGTTTCAAAGATGCAAAAGGTGGCACAATCAAGCATAAGTTGCTTTGGGAACAAGTAGTTCAGTTACAACAAGAACTACAAAAGGCTCACGTGATACATACACTGAGTCATCAACGTGATGGCGTTCACGTTGCAGGGAATTCATTGGCTGATGAAGCCGCGAAGGCAGCTGTGCAAACGGTTTCCGTAGCTGCAATCACTCGTTAAAAAACGAAAATAGAAAGCGAAACAATGCAAGCTGTCAATGCTTCAAGCAAAGACAGTAGTAAAACATTACCAAAAGGCTTTCAACTCATATACTCATATATAACTGATGCAAACAATGTTCCGTTTGCTGGAATCCCTGCAGTGGGGATAGAGTAATTCCAAACATAAAACATAGAGTAGGACAAATCTTAGCAGCACATGAAGGGCTCCCTTCTGCACATGCATGTGTTTCCACTACAGTATCATTATTAAAACAGAGATACTGGTGGCCGCGCAAGAGGAAGGAAACCAGAAACTATGTTTTAGAATGTGAAATCTGCCAAAAGATGAAAGTGTCTACAGTGAAGCGTCCTGCGCAGACGCCCCTATTGATTTCAGACAAACCATTGGCTTGCGTTTATCTGGATCACTGCGGTCCCTTAGAGAGGGATGGTAACTATAAATATATCATGGTCGCAGTGGATTCGTGCTCAAGATTCATTTGGATGTGGCCTCAGCACTCTGCTGACGCTCGGACTGCTATAAATGATTTGTGAGTCTTTATTGGCACATACGCAGTCGGCACACTACATTCTGACCAGGGTCCTGTGTTTAGCTCTCGAGCTTACAAGGAGGTCATAGTCCAATCCGTCCTGAGGGAAATTCGGTAGTGGAGAGAAAAAAACGGAACATAAAGCAACCTATAACAGCCAGGGTATTAGGCTCAGGTGATGGGTGGGTCAAACATCTAATAAGTGTCCAAAGTAGTCTTAACAATCTGCCAAGAAGCTCTCTAGGGGGTATCACTCCATTTGAAATCCTTGTTGGAACTAGAATGACTGTGCCGGACCTCGATTGTCACACTACAGTGGTAGAACAAAAACCCTGTGATATCAAAGAGCGTTTGGCTGTTTTGCAGGACTTAAATGAAACAAGATCCAGACAAAGTACTGTACTCCTGAAGCCAACAACCACTGAAGAAAAAACATCAGTCCCAGCAAGACCTGTCTAGATTCCAAAGATTGGGGATCTAGTCAGAGAAAAGATCGCGGACAAGAAGGAATTTGGGCCTTCTTACCACCAGTACCTGTCCTAGCCATCCATGGATCAAGAACAGTATTACTGCCGCCCCTTGCTGGTAAGAAGGAGAACAGGTTCGTGTCCATCGACCGTGTAAAACCACATCATGTGGCCGATCATAAGCAGTAGGTCAAGTGAACTCCAAAGATGTAGCAGATGCCCTAATCTAGCTCCTATCCAAGAGGTTCAAACTGAGAGACTCATCACCTTTGAAGAATCTGCAGTGCGAAAAGAAGGACTATGCAACAAAGCCATGGAACTTGTACCTCTTGAGACCCATATAACAGTTCGTCAAGAAACGCCTGTCTACAATGAAATAGCATCTGACTATACAAATGTAACAAGTGATCAAGTGGTTCCAGCAAATTTAATGAATCCTGAAGCAATCCCTACAATTGACAGAACTGCCTCTGGCTATTTCTTTAACTTTGATACGTTTTCCGAGGATCCCACCGAACCTGAAACAACGCCAGCTGAAAAAACTTTTAAAGAACAAGCAACAGAACTTTTTTATCAACTGGAAAAAACTTATTTGCTTTCACCATGGATTGAACTTTGGATTGTGTTAGGTGTACTTTTTCTTCTACTTTGGTTGACTCTTGTATTTTCTTTGGGAATGCTGATAAATGGAAGATATGTTCAAAAGGACACAGCAAGTAAGAACATCAACTTACTCCTCAAGCCACACAAATCATCTCATTGTGAACAAAAAGACATGTCATCAGTGACCATCACAGCCGTTCCTATACCTGGTGGTATAGCTTGGGACAGAACTGAATTTGACATTCTTGGTCCGGCGGAGCTGTTGAAAATACCACACCAATTCAAGATTTCCTTGAGTGACTTTGTTTCATCTAGTACCTTTTCTGATGATTGGGACTTCAAGACTAATAATATGATGTCAGACTTAAAAATGTCTGCAAAATTTACAAATCATGAATACTTAGAAGGTTCATCAGATTATGAACAAATGTACTGCTATAATCACTATGGTCATCATTTCTTGCATAAATCTGCAAATCCTAGAAATGTATTAACTTATAACCAATGGGAACAATGTCCTACGCCACCAAAGTGTAGCTCAAAAACTCTTTTTGGCAAATTTCCATACTTTTCAGGGTATAATGTTTCAAATCTAGAATCATTTTACTTTAAAAATGTTAATAGGACAGGAATGAAAAGTATGTTGACAAATAGAAAGCAAATTTATTTTGCGGTCTTTTATGCTCAGCTGTCTACATTAGGTTTTGACTTTTGGAAAGACACCATTGAGACAAAAACTGTCTGGGGCACAAAAGACTTGCAGGTGCAGGGATTAGAAGCTTTATTTAGAGCCTGCATCATCCCAGAGCAAATAATGTTTTTGAATGACACTGTCCAACAGACATCTTGTCTTGGGTTAGCCAAGATAAAAGATTTAAATAAACCATCAATACCTACACCTACACCTGATAGCAGTAACACTTCAGAGGGGGAGGTCGACGTACATACTATTTTGTTTCACAACAGAACAGATAATGATTGGAAAAAATTGTTAATCTGGCCCACAGACACAGACACCTGTCAAGATAGATTCCTGAATAAGACACTTGGGTTCACATTCACTAGGCCAGATCCAAGATATATTCAGAGACAGCATCCAGGGATAGTAACATCATAGAGTGTAGGGAAACTGTGCCTTGAGTGGCTACACAAGTCTACATTGAAGGAAGTAAAACAACACTTATCTTTACTTAAAGATGGAGCTGACCTGAGGGACTTCTTACAAGGACCTACTAAACCACACCATAAACGTTTTATATACGCCGGTATCTATGCTCTATATAATGAAGCGTGGAAGATTACGCAAGCAGAGACTGCAGAACGATTACGAGAAATTGATCGTATTAATTTAGAGAAATCTCTCTCTGTAGTTGACAATGGGTTAACGACTCTGTCGTCCAGGATATATTCTTTGGACAGCATAGTATCCTCTGCCCTAGACATAATTGAACAGGACTTGGTCATGTTGCAACATGGTCAGTTACAATTACGTTCTATAATGCTATTAGGCTGGACGTTACAAAACCTTCGTTCAGGCTATGTGCCTTGGCGTTTAATCAACACTACGTCACTGTTTTCAGAATTCAATATCGCTGATAAACAGATCACACTGGCACAGAGGGGAGCAGACTATACGGTGCTGAGCATTGAAAAACTGGAAAGATTGCCATTTACAGTAGCTGAAAAGCCAGCCATTCAATGGATAAAAGAGGGTACAATCACTCAGCCTGTTACAATTTTCCATTTTCAGTATTGCTTAAAACGTATACCAGCAGGCCTATATGAAAGGTTGGGTAAAGAATAGATCAAGACATCCTGGGAATTACCATACACACACAAATGTTGCAGTGGGGGGAAAGAAGTGTTTCTTAGTGGTAAAATTGTGAAAACGCACTAAGCGGTTCTCTCCTTTGTCAGGGTATTAATTTACACAGGACCTACGATGGTTCCTCTAACAATTTATCCTGCCACCAGCAAGGTTCACCAGCTGCAGTGATTGATCCAATTTTTAGGCAGCTTTCTAATGGAAGTTACATCATGTTGAATGATCACAGCTGCTGTGGCATGTTGCCAGGTTTAGCCTATCTCGTAACTCTGTCAGCCAGGGTCACATGCTGTATGCAAGTATTGTTTCCAAAAACCAAGACAGACCGGGAGTCGCTGTTATGGCCTTTACTGAACATCTCTTCTATACGAATTGATACTTTAAGCAGAATGAAAGCCATTCTTTTACAAAAATCTGTGCCATTAACCTCAGCCACAGAAACCTAATTTCTGCAAGTCGCAAGGACTTCTGCAGAGATACAAGACCCTGTTAACTACAAACTGCCTTGTAAATTTCTCAGAAATGTTAGGTCGTATCTCAAACATGTCTGATACGAGTGATATTATACATGTATTTAAGACGATTTTTTTCGGGACTGTTAGCACCCTTTGAAGCAGTCCTAGGAATATTTCCGAACTTCGTGCAATCTGTGTTTGGCGGTCTGCCTCTCGTTTTGGGACTCGCAGCAGGGATACTATTTTTGCTCCTTCCGCTTAGGTATGGTAAGCCAAATCACCAGCAATACCCAGTTCACAGTGGAGACCTCTCTTCTGGTGATGAAGTGTCGTGAGCGCATAGTCCAAATGTTTGGATTAACTCGTTTGAGGGAATTAAACACCACATGGTTTATGTCATTCAGACCAATCTGGCAAGATTGCATCTTACCTGTTCTACGATGCCTGCTATGTGGAGAAGAATGCGTGTTAGACATCTGTCTCACTCCCATCAGTCATGCCAACGGATGTTGATACCTTGCTGGACCCAGTAATGGCCCATGCAAAGTGTTGTCCCCAGTGGCTACCAATTCTGATGACGGCATTCATTGAGATCTCACAGACGCAAAATGCTGACGGTGAGGTACGAGAGGAAAGCGGCACACAGGTACCATCTAATTCGAACATTGCTAATGCAACAAATGCTGACGGCGATGCTTCACATCTATGTACAATTAATCTTCTTAACGAGGTAATCCAACTTTCACCTACAATGGTAGACAAATTCTTTTTAGACTTAGAAGACTTGATGTTTTCTCCATACAATAACACTGACTTTTGATTTGGCACGCAGTGTTCTGAAAGACTCTGAATTCGACCTTCGTTTTTTCAAAACAAGTTTCTAACTTTGGAACTCTATTTTTTTTCCTCTATGATCAAACTTTTGTTTTTCCAAATGTATATTTTTTCTTTTTTTTTGGCACAAAGTAATCTGCTTAAAGTAGAACTATTCATAGAGAACTAGAATTCTTTGAAAAACTTCCAAGAGACAATATTCGACCTTGTCCACTTTCAACCAGTTTATATAATCTGCCATGGAATGGTCTCGGCATTTTCTTCTGTATTTAAGAGCCATTTCATAAATTTATTTTCGTGATTGATTCGGATATCATTTAAAAAAATGTCATCTATATGCTTTGAATGAAACATTGCTTTAAATGCGTACAGCACATTTGTTTTTTCTTGTACAACCAGTACCAATGCATTTTTATGTATTTTGGGTGGGTTTTAACACATCATGTTTAGATATGTTTTAATGTGTTTAGAACTTAGTAATGTCATACATAAGAAAGTGGAGTGGGTGTTGTGTGGCGTTTAGAGCTCAGAGTGAATTTTCCCGATTCATGCCCAGGGCTGGACTGGGAACCACAACCGGCCCTGGCAAAGTGCTCGGCCGGCCCCATTCCCCACTCGGGGGGGTTGGAGGTACCGCCAAGGTCTTTGCCGGGGCCGGTTTTTGGCCCATTTTGGTAGAGGGACGATTTTGCAGCTATGCTGCAAAAACGGCAGTGTAACAAAAATGGCCCCAAGGGGCCCAAAACCGGCCCCCACCCGTGCGGCGCATCGGGGAATTGCCTATTGCCCGTTATGGCCAGTCCGGCCCTGTTCATGCCCATATATAGGTGCAATTCACATTGCCCTGATATAGGCATAGAAATCAATCCCTTATTTAGGCATAGCCCACGCTACCCAAATACAGGCATGGCTACTTCCACCCGTATCAAACATCACAACGATTTCTTGGAAAATCAGCTTAAGCAGTTAGGGAACTTCCCCTTGATGAATATTGATTTATCCAAGAACTCATGTACTTTGCAAAGAACAACTATTCCCTAGGGGTTCTTTCCTGACGTTCATATGCCCGACTTTACCTCAAACTATGGCATTCCTAAATGCCTTCAAGGTATAAATATACCTTCACTTGCTCTAGCAAGACACGTTGGTTCACACACCCGCCACCAGCTTTATTAAGTTTCGGGTTGTCCCAAGGGACTCCCCTGCCCATCAGAAGGAGCTCTCAAAGGGAATGAGGGCTGTAATCGTTCATAAGCAGGGATTGCTCCCAATTAGGCTCCTCATCAAACCAGCTGACCGCGGCTGTAGCTGCATTGCCGTATAATCCAGAAACACATCAGGGACTCCCAGCCTACCTTCCAGCGAAGGAGGATTCAGGGTGTCAAGTGCCCCCGACTGTGCTTACCTCCCTACAGTAATAAGTTGGACATTTGATCAAGTCAGAGAATTGTAGCGGTCGGAATCAGGTACATAACATTCTTCAGGCCATATAATCAGCGAAGAAGAGCTACCCTTTTGGCCACCAATATTCGGGGCATTAGAGAAAGCGGTCATTTTATCTAAAACTTGATAGAGCGGTCCAGTCCCCTATGGTATATCTACGCCTGGCCATCTTAGAACCCCCAGAAGGAATGAGTGACTCCTATTAGTTGAAGGCCTAACACCATAGCAAACATTTCCAGTTCCTCTTGGAGCGGGAGCACAGACCACTCCGGGTCTTTGAGATAAACTAGGGCGTCTGTGTATAGGGAGACTCCATGCATCCTGCCATTTAGTTAAATACTTCAGGGCCCCAACCTCATCCGCGATCAGCATGCCAGTGGTTCCACCGCCATTTCAAACAGCACATGGTACCGCAGGCATCCTTGCCTGGTCCACCTACCCAGATTCCATGAATCTGATACAATGCCCCAAGTACTCACCCTGGCTGCAGAGTCAGTGTATAATAATTGCACTCACTTAATACAGTTAGAGCCGAACCCCATACCCAGCAGAACGGCCCACATATACTGCTATCTGACCCTATCAAATACCCGCTCCCAAAAATCTTAGAAACTATATTGACGTGAAAGGTCCTAAATGTAGCAAACTAGCATGTTTTGAAATCATGCTACAGCTGTTTAATGTGATATAAAAAGTACAACATCACGTGGCAGCTGACATGTTTGAATGAATGAAAGCGCAAAATTTAATGGCGAAGTCCTCTGAATTGGTGAAGTTTATTGAACTGGTTAAAGCAGTGACTACTAAGATTATCACATAAATAAACAGTGATTATAGTATATTTGGGATCTGGGGCACATTTGAGAGCAATTGTGTTGAAAAATGTGTTGAGTGATGAGAAAAGCATGGATCTATAACCACCAAGTGGCCGAATATGGCACGTGCCATAATACTGCAAAGATATACCAACAGCGAATATTGCTCAATACTGTTGTAAAGAGGACCATATCTTCAGCACGATGAACCAGTAATGTGTTTATATACGAAGGAACTCCAACAGTATTGCGAGACCATGTCATTGAAAATAAAGCGCAATACACATATAATATAGCATAATATTACATTGAACATGTGTTATCTGTCGGAGCTCTGGCACAGTAACTGGACGAGACTATAAACTCCTGCCATAGTTAAAGTTTTTGACCTGTTGGTATAGTCTCCACTTACAATGTTGAGGCATTCACCTTCATTAACACATAATGTCTGGCTAGTGTTAATGGAGATTGTGCAGTTGGAGTTATTTTAGTGGACATTCTCTACGATTCATCATATAAAGCAACAAAATGTTGCTGAAAGGTTGGGTTCACTGCGGGGCAGCAGCTGGAATTTCTCACAGATGGTTGGTAAGCAGGTCTATTCCTGTGATAAGGTAACATACATCAAACAGTTAGGGTCAGGTCGCAAAATATATGGTCCAGTGATGGGGGGGAATTTAAGGAATCTCTTTTGAAATGTCCTGTTCATCTAAATTAGACAATATATATAATATGCAATATGTTTGACAACTACTGAAGTTCTGGTGATTGAAATGGTGGGAGGGGTGTACAAACCCACTGTGCTGCATCACTTATTTTGTGCAGCAGTGTGCCTGCTCATATTTACAAGGCCGCAAAAAAGTCACCCTGCGTGGCCTTGTAAATGTGGGCGTCTTTTACGCATTACTTTGTGTGAAAGGCGTTCCCAGGGCTAGACTGGGAACTGTAACTGACCCTGGCAAACTGCTCGGTCGGCCCACAGGGGGTGCAGCCGAGCTGTTTACTAGGGCCAGTTTCGGCCGATTTTGTTTGAGAGGGCCGATACTGCCCTCCCAGTGCCCCTTCTGAAGACTCCCTGTAACAAAAACGGCACCGTAGGGACCCAAAAACCGTCATCACCCTCGCAGCCCAGCGGGGAAACGCCCTGTGCCAGCTATGGCCAGTCTGGCCATGGGCGTTCCTTGGATGTTGCTGTGGGTTTTCCCATGCAAAATCCATGAAGACTGACACACTTTAGATTTACAAAGTGCTGCAAACCTATGAATGCACTACGCCTCCCCGGGGGAGGAGTAGGAGTGTCGCAACGAGGAGAAATACTTTTATCTCTCCTTGTTTTTGTTCTTTCTATGTGTTCTGCATTCTGCAGCACATATAGAAAGAAGAAAACACCATCAATGATTGTTTTTGTGCAGGTAGGTGTCCCTTACTGCACAACAGCCATCGTCTCTCCAGTGCATGCGCTGTTGCACAATGGCACTAGGGTGTCTGAGATGGCACATTGCTACTCTTTGTGCGCCGGTGCAGAGGAGAAGGACAATAATGTGCCGTATCTTGTACATTGGGTGCATTCCTGCCCTTTTATTTTGTCAATCGGCAGAGCAGCAGGAAGGCTTTCTATGCAGCTGTGTGCCAAAATATAGTAAATGAGGCCCAAGGTTTTTAAACTTGTATCATTTAGTTGTGAAACAGCTAAGCAGGTCATCCTTGCTATTGTTGGCTTTGCTAAACAGGATTCTACTGAAGAAATGAAACCTTGCTTATGAAGAGGTCTAGGTAACAGACATGTGTTACAAACCTGTGACTATAGGGGTGTGATGTTCCTTGAAAGGGGGATTTGTGGTAGGAATTTCACTATGTTCAAGCCTGGCAGCTCCGGTGAACCTCAGCAAGAGTCAGGCAGTCATAGAGTCATTTCATAGTTGTTAAAGGTGACCAAGGCAAAGTTCTTATAATAACAAATTGGCCTTTTATGCATTAAAATGGCTACCTACAACTCTTGATAAGCAGTGCAGCCGTTTTTGAATGAGTGTCTTCCTTATACCTTCCAAGAAATAAGTGGCCAGTAGAGTTCCTGGCTTGGAAACACACAAGTAAGACACCTGTATATGATTCCATGGAAGCTTCTATGTGTATCAAGGGTGGCAGCGAAAAAGACTGTATGTTCTTCTTCTACAAAAAGTATGCATTATTTATTGTGAAAAGTATATGTTAAAGCCATTATGCGTTTTATGGTTGAATTGTTATTATATTGTTTTGAAGTGTGTGGGCAGGTGTTTCATTAGATGGAAATTCGCCGATCATCATAGCAGGCAAGGGATTCGGTGTTGGTCATAAACTTTGACAACCCCCAGGGCTAGAAGATTTGCACTGTAATAATCCCCTCCAAGCCCTCTCATGAGGGCTTATGCATTCTTCCGGCAAATATTGCTTTGCGTATAATTGTTACTTTATTACTGTATGCCTATGGCTACCTTCTGTGAAAGGTTATGCTTAGTATATTAAGTCTCAGTTAGTTATGGTGACATACTGCTGGTAATGGCTATAGGACTGATTGTACCAATGGAAAAAGTTGAGTGCAGTGGCACAGGCTTAATCTATGTATTATAAAAAGTTATATCAAAAGAAGTAGGGCTGATATATTCTAGTGAAAAGCATATGCTAAAACCATTAGGCCTTTAAGGGTGCATTAGTATTACACTTTGTAAAAAGCCTTTAGCAAGTATTTTGTTTCATGGAACCTCAACAATTAACGTAGAACGCAAGGGCTTTTGTTTTGGTTACCCTGCTGGCAAACCCTGTGGGTAGAAGATTTAATGTGAGAATTCTTGATTGGTCCTCTTTAGGGGCTGTATATTATTAGGCCAATTGCGATATAGTACACATTTGTAATTGTATTAATGTTAACACCCTGCTTTAGCATAGTCAGTTCAGCTCAAAGTTTGAGAATATTTAGCAGTGCTATACAGTAGATTTAGATCCATCTCTGCTGCATTATCGACAATCAGTGTTACCTCTATTACCACAGTATTTGCCACCATTTTGGAAGACTCCTTTTGAGATCCATTGTTTAACATAGAGTGTCTTTTGCTTATGTAAGTGTATATTGTAATGTTAAAAGGTTTGTAAACAGCCAGTAACAGCTGCTGCAAATAAAAAGTGTAGGGTGGGGGGATGATATTAATTTTAAAAAGAATTTACCTGACGTAGCAGGCGCCCTCAGTGCTCCTCTGCTCCTAGCAGTCCATGAGCCCCACATCACAGGCTCCCAGAGTCCCCACCTAATCCAGACACAGCTCTCATGCTATTAACAAGCATGAGAGAAGCGTCTGGGTTGGCCTGAGCAAGCTTAGCATGTGCCTTTTCTACCCCGGCTTTGCAACACAGCTGTGTTGGAGAAATATAAGTGTGCATCTCTGCTTGACTGGCCTAAGAGAGCTGGCCAAACTGACATGCCCACCACTCCTCTTCCCTGCCACTGTCCAAGAGGTTGGCCCAGCTCTGCCCGCCCTAGACTACTGTTGGCTGTCAAGAAAATCATTATAAGATTGTTTTAATATCATTTTATTTTTCATCTGCTGGATTTGAGCTGGTGAGCGACACTCCTCTGCCATTACGGATGAGCCGCCGCTGTAAACATCAGGCCTCTATCATGGAGTCTTTCAATTTACTGCCCCAAGATGAGAAGAAGAAGGGCTTAAATTGTTGGCCACCAGTATAGGACCTACTCGGACACGTAATAGTCATGTAGCTTTGAAGAGAAAGGTTGTGGCGTTCAAAAGCTTATGTTTTAATTTTTTTAGCTACTGCTGCTTTATACCTCAGCATCCCAGAAAGTTATACTATAGTGATGAGAAATTAAAGGTAATTGAACCACCTATGTTTAGGACTTGCGTAGGCACTGCCTGCGCTGTCCCTTCGAGACATGCTGTATTCAGGTTTGAACTTGAAGCTCTGCCAATTTTCTGCGCATCTTTTCAATTGGCTCCTGTTACTGTCCTTTCTAAATGGTTGCTGTTGATTCTTCAATTGGATTAGTAGTCCCTCCTTACTACTGGCTTTTCTACTTTTGTAACCTCCCATGAGTACTAGCCCCTTTACATGTGTTGTTACTCAGGATGTTTTAATTACAGACTCTAAGTACTATTTTCTTAACCAACTTTTTTCTTCCGGTTGTTGCAGGCAGGACATGCTCTCCCGCAACTATTCTTTTTTTTTTTAACCCAGCCTCATTTTACTAAACGCTTACAACAAGCAGCATGTGACGGTGGGGTCATTTGTAAGTAAAATAATATATTTTTTCTTTCACAATGCGCCAAACCGCACTTTATCATTAACATGGTGCCCTCTTCCCTTTAATATGCGCGGGCTTTGCGCATTATCATGGCACCCGCTTAATTTAGGTTAATATGCACGCCTGCTGCGCTTGATCACGGTGCCAGTTTAACTTAATATGCTCAGCCTCCATGCATGATGTTGTAGTACAGCGCCCATTTGATAATTATTGGGTTCTTTTTAGAAATCATCAAACACGGCCCTCTCAGTTCCCCTTCTGAAGGCGGGTCCGCTGCCAATGTTTTAATAAATGAAAATAAAAACTGAGCCCACTAGTTAATTTGTCTCATAATGACAGCAGGATGCCACACCACTCGCTGGACTTTACGCAGGCACTCGCTTTCATTAACAACACACAGGGCTGCTTTTTCTATACATTAAATCGTCATCACTTTGTCTCCATTCTTCTAAGAAGCATGGTGCGCAAGCAAAAGGAGTACCTTGCTATTTGCCAAAGCTGTTTTGTGCGAGTACTGCAGATACTTTCCAGGGTGCACATGCATTGTGCGACAACTTGGGAGGTGCCGCGCGCACAGAGTGAAGGATCGAGAGCATGAATGGGCCAAAATGGCAGATACTGTGCAGGTGAGAGGAGGAAAGTAGGAAAAGGATCCAAAGAGGGGCCCGCGAAATGATGCGAGGAAGCAGAATACTTCAGGAACAGAGATTTCCGAATGCACGTAATACAGCGCAAGAAGCAGCAACACATGGCCTCCCCACCTCCCTGTTGTTTGGTGCTCTAGATCTCATTGTACTGTGCACACACCAACTTTAGTAGCCACAGTTAATTTTCCTACGCTGCATTGTAAGCTTTAAGTAGCTGTCCTCATGCAACATTTCTCTTCTTCGATCGAGTCTACCAAACAGCACCAGCTGTCTGGATTAAAAACACAAACTGTTAGATTACCAAAAATCTTTCAAAGCCGACCCTTTGCTCGTCACTGGTTGTCTTTGTCAGACTCATTTGCTTTTTATTTGATAGCTTGCCTTGTCCTTTCTTGAAAGCATAACTTATTTTGCTTGTGTCCTTCCACTGCTAACTTCTAGGGAGCTAGTATTTCGGTCTCGCCCGAGCCAGCGTATGCGCTGCTCGGCGAGACATTTAGTGTGTGGGTTTTCAAAATGCTACCACACGCTTTTGGCAGGCATAGAGCGTGGGATTACGCACACAATGACGAGTAGAGGCGCCATATGGCTTTCCTCTCTGCACCCTTTCCTTGCTCTCCCAAGCGCCTCCTTCCACCCTTCTCCCACCACAGAGAGCGTCCCTGCGATCACGATCACTTTTGCTTGATCGCGATCACTTTCGCTATTACGGCTGCGTTACTTTCACGGCCGCGCGGCCAATGCTTGTTTTAATCGCAGCTCTAAGGAAGTCGTGGTACTTCTTGAGGTGCTGCTGCTTCTGGTATTTCTTGTCAAAAAAACGAAGCAACCAGAGACCTTCCTCTCTTTCTGACACTCTACTAGCAGGCACGGTATCAAAGGTACGCATACGGTAAAATGACAGTGTTAAGGTTCTAATAATGGCATGTTGAAAGAGCCCTGACCTGTTGTGGTTGGCTGGGGTTAACAACACAAAGCTCCGTCTGTCTTCGCGACTGGTACTCTGCTTCTCGTTGCCATTGGTTTGATCAAGTGTTTAGGCCTTGTCCACTTTTTGTCAAATCTCAACTGTGGGCACAGAAAGGTTGAGCTAGAGTAGATTCGACAGTAGGTGTTTGGCGCTCGCAAGAGTAGTTGTTATAAATCCGGTAAGTATTCGATCATGTATTAATTGGGTATGGAACGCTGCATGCAAAAATATAGCTTGATATACTACCGCCGTTTATCTGTGCGCATGCGCAACTTACATCATAGCTTCTTTAAGGTGGCTCTTAAAGGGGTATTTACCTAATACCTACGATTGCCATTCAATCTATAGCTTCAGTTTTCCCCCTAACACACGTAGCATTTATCCATGTAAGTATAGCATCAAAAATTATACCATACAAAATAAAAACTATTAGTTAAGTGGCTGAAGGTGACAGTTAACTGGCTGAAGGTGAAACACTTGGCTGGAGTCTACTTTTTAGCCAAGGCCAGGGTGTGGTAACTGTCAAAAGTTTATCACAAGGTCAACTTCTGTTTAAGTGCTCATAGGAGGCACAGTGAACCGTGAACGTGTCATGCAAATTCCCATTCCTGCCCCATAATGCATAAATGCCACATCGCGTTTCAGATGAAATATTCCGATTTAATTGAAAGAACTTGTCATGGGTCTGGGAAACGCGAGTGCTAGTTGGTAAGTGTGCTATATAAAATAAATAAATTACCTATCTTCCACGCCCCCTTTAATTGTCTGCTCCCTGTAACCTCACAAATTAATCCCCTTATCATACAAGTGTGCTAGCGCATCAACGTAAAAAGCTGTTGCACTCGGATTTCCTCACTCCAAACTGTGTTGGGCAGTGCTTTGAAGTGCAGTCAGGACAACAGAAGCATTATACTAATAGTGTAGGACAAGCCTAGGCTCAACCTAGATCCTTGCTTTCGAGCCTCCAAATAGTTCAAATCCAGTCTTATTTTCAGGACATCCACAATGATTATGTGTGAGCAAAATTGCCATATTAAGAATTTTGCTGGAGATTATTTACTTGCCCGTTCGTAATTTTGAAAACCTGACTAATTTCCTTTTCAGTGTCTGAACAAGTGCAGCCCTATTTTAAGCATAATTTAAGGTAAGCTATATATCTATATGGCAGAGGAACATTCTCAGAATATACATTTAATTCTTTAATACGAAACCTGTTCTATCAGTCACGGGTATCTGTATTTCTTGTGATACCAGCTCCATCTTTATGCAGGCATTAGTCATTGTAAATCTTTGCGAGATGAAGCCCCTCTTCCCTTGGACACTGGTCTATGCCATGTTTTTAGCTCAATTGAAAAAAAACAAATTCAATACAAGTTCGAGGGAAACTGGACATGACAGTTTTTATTATAGAATTTGATTAATCGCCTAAAATATTTTATTCAAGGCCATAAATCTTTTCAAACTCATTTACACAAAAGAAAAATATGAAGGATGAATTACATTGGTTGAAAGCTTAATGACATTTTTTTTGTTGGATGAAGTATTTTATCACATGGAAACAAAGACAGCACCATTGCCCAAATTGTAAAGGTAGATAATTAATTGTTTTATCTGCAAAATAGGTCTCATAATAGTAGCACAATATTAAACCAAGTTGTAAAGTATAGCACACCCAGTGCAAGTATTGAATGAAAAATAAAAAGGAAGGTTGGAAAGCAATACCTAGTGAGTGGTCATGATTTAGAAGAACAAAAGGATGGTGACGAAATCAAATGTGGAGCTTTCGGGGTGAGAAAATAGATGGACTAGATCAGACATCTTTCTGCCACTGAGTTAATGTTGCTGTGTTCAAAGTAACTCGGAACACATTTTACATCAAGCACGTAAACAAATGGCAGTTGGGGATGCTGCTGTACACCAAGGTGTCCTGTTCAGCACATTTGTACCAAACTTGGCTTATCTGTTTCACTGTCTAGGAAGCTCTGACCCCCTGAGTTTCCTAAGATTGCGTTCATTCAGACTAATGACTGCCAGCTAAAGACCAATGTTGGCTGAAACGCTACAATTATAAAATCTGCAGAGCTTGCAGATGTGAGGTGACCATGTGAGAAGATGATGAAAATATATTCACATTTATAGGTGCGTTTAAGCGCATTGAAAGGCTCTGTGTCTCTATTCTAGTTGTTTTTGGGGAATGTGCTTTACAGGGCATCTGACAAGCAGCCTGTCTTTTCGTCCTTATTTACATGTTTAAATTAAAAACCTTACGCGTGTAGGTATAATGTTTACAAAAATATGTTTACTTACATACACATTGGTTTGCAATTTAAAAATGAAAATAGGAACGGAAAAGTCACACAGCTTTTCAGATGCCCCTAAAACACATTCCTAAAAAACACAATTAGAAGAGAGACACTCAGCCTTTCAACTGGCACTATTCATTTAGCCATTGAGCAACCTGGTTGTCACTATAGAAACAAGCTCTGGCATAGCCAATAGGTCTCAAAACGCCTTTGGGATCTTATAAGTGTTTAGCCATGCAACAGTTGGTGTTGTTGCACCAAGGATATTGTGCTGCATAACTAAATACTTATGAGGTCCCAAAAGCGATATCTATTGGTTATGCCAATGCTTGTTTACATTTGAGTAAGAACCACATGATAGCGCATGTTTTCTAGTAGTCTCACTCGTGGTTCTCTCTCTGTGCTCCTTATTTTGCTCTCCCATCTGTGGGCTCCCATCATGCTCTCGCCTGTGCTTCTTTCCCGTGCATTGTGTTGCTCTCCATTGTGCTCCATGTTGCACTCTGTCGCTTGTGTGCATCAGCGCCATTCATCGAAGTGCTTATCTCCTAGTGCTCCCTGTTCTACCGCTTGTGTGCTTTCCTTCCTGATCCGACCCTTCCTCCATTGCACGACAACCCCGAAGTACTATTGTATAATGATTTTTTATACTTAACAAAACCAATCGCTTGCTTACTATTTTTTTTAATTATTAATTTAAGACCCTGTTCCGATCGGTAAATTAAACTAGCATGTGCAATGCACTATTTCTCGCCTTTGTTAAAGTTCGAGCTGTTGCCGTTGAAAATCACAATGTTTTTTACTTTTTTTTTTATTGCAGTGGAGTAATTATATTTGCATTGCACTACTGCCAGTGGTATAAAAAAGCAAACGTAAAAAACATTTCTATTTTCAATGCCTACAGCTCTTACTTTAACAAATGAGAGACCTATTGCATTACAAATGCTTGTGTTATGAAGGGCATGGAAAATCCATGTAATTTGCTTTTGCGTCATTACGTGAAATTGTGGGTAAATGACATGAAATGCAAATTTATTTAGCACTACATTTTAGTGCAAAATGCACCCTTGCATCAATTTTTGATACAAAGATGGATTGCATGCTAAACAAAAGTATGAAAAACACAATTGCCACAAAAAAACAGCTGCTCTAGGTCTGGGTGTTCAATTGCTATATGAATGCTGGCAAAATTACAAAATGTGGCATCATGATGTAAGTTTGGTAACCTAACATAACAAATAAAACACAAAATTATGCAAATGACACAAGTTTAATTTAAAATTTGCTGGGCCTAGTTTTTAATCTTTTAGGAAAAGCTGAGTATTTCAAGATCTTATTTTATGTTGGAAGGCCTAAACACCAGAAGGCCTGGTGTTTGCCAATTTAAGGACAAATACAGCTAACAAAAATTTATTTTCTTACTCAGAGTGAGGTGAATTGCATTGTACATGTAAGTGATGCTAGTGGTACCTGTTCCTTTTCATGATGATTAATGGCCATTTGAGAGGCAGAAAATGCATTGTTTGCCTACTTGGAAAAGGCTTTGGATTGGAGACATACATCTTACCTTTGTATAAGCAGTATGTCTTCTGTATCCACCCTCAGAGGCACCCTCCTCTACAGACCTCCCGGACCCCGAGCCCAGTTCAGCGACTCCATAGCCGACTTCATCAGCACGCACGCCCGACCTCCACCGACTACATCCTCCTTGAGGAGCTCTTTACCATCATGAAGCAACTCTCCAACCCCAGCTCCAACACCATCCCGCCGTCGCAAGCCCTGTGCGACTCCCTCGCCACTTTCTTCCACCGCAAGATAGCAGACATCCACAACAGCTTCAACACCCAGACAGACCCAACAGACAGAAACACAACAATCTCTCTGCACACCATCGACCACGACCCCCTGCTATCCTGGATCAGCGTGAGCATCGATGACACCATCAAGACCATGAGCACAATCCACTACGGATCCCCATCAGACCCATTTCCGCACCACATCTTCAACAAAGCCAGCAGCTCCATCAAACCCCACCTGCGCAACGTCATTAATCTCTCCCTCGAGACCGCGACCATCCCAGAAAGCTGGAAACACGCCGAGAACAATGCCCTACTAAAAAAAAAACAAGACTGACCCTAAAGACCTCAAGAACTTCCGGCCCATCTCTAGGCCTGGTGTTTGCCAATTTAAGGACAAATACAGCTAACAAAAATTTATTTTCTTACTCAGAGTGAGGTGAATTGCATTGTACATGTAAGTGATGCTAGTGGTACCTGTTCCTTTTCATGATGATTAATGGCCATTTGAGAGGCAGAAAATGCATTGTTTGCCTACTTGGAAAAGGCTTTGGATTGGAGACATACATCTTACCTTTGTATAAGCAGTATGTCTTCTGTATCCACCCTCAGAGGCACCCTCCTCTACAGACCTCCCGGACCCCGAGCCCAGCTCAGCGACTCCATAGCCGACTTCATCAGCACGCACGCCCGTCGCCCGACCTCCACCGACTACATCATCCTTGAGGAGCTCTTTACCATCATGAAGCAACTCTCCAACCCCAGCTCCAACACCATCCCGCCGTCGCAAGCCCTGTGCGACTCCCTCGCCACTTTCTTCCACCGCAAGATAGCAGACATCCACAACAGCTTCAACACCCAGACAGACCCAACAGACAGAAACACAACAATCTCTCTGCACACCATCGACCACGACCCCCTGCTATCCTGGATCAGCGTGAGCATCGATGACACCATCAAGACCATGAGCACAATCCACTACGGATCCCCATCAGACCCATTTCCGCACCACATCTTCAACAAAGCCAGCAGCTCCATCAAACCCCACCTGCGCAACGTCATTAATCTCTCCCTCGAGACCGCGACCATCCCAGAAAGCTGGAAACACGCCGAGAACAATGCCCTACTATAAAAAAAACAAGACTGACCCTAAAGACCTCAAAAACTTCCGGCCCATCTCTATGCCTACGTTCCTGGCCAAGGTCATCGAGAAGATCGTCTACAGACAGCTAACCCGATACCTCGAAGAAAACAGAATCCTGGACCCTTCCCAGTCAGGATTCCACAGCAACCACAGCACCCAGATTGCCCTCATCGCTGCCACCGACGACATCAGGAAACTGCTGGACAACGGTGAGACCGCAGCCCTCATCCTCCTGGACCTCTGCCTTTGACACCGTCTGCCACCGCACACTACGCACACGCCTCCATGCTGTAGGGATCCAAGACAGAATGGACCACCTCCTTCCTCTCCGGCAGAACCCAGAGCGTCCGCCTCCCCCCATTCCGATCCGAAGCCTCCGGGATTATCTGCGTATCCCCAGGGCTCCTCCTCAGCCTGACACTGTTCAACATTTACATGGCCCCGCTCGCACCCATCATCCGACAGCACAACCTCAACATAATCTCCTACGCCGACGACACTCAACTGATCCTCTCCCTCACCAAGGACCCCATCACCGCCAAAGCCAACCTCCACGAAGGAATGAAGGCCGTCACCGACTGGATGAAGACCAGATGACTGAAGCTGAACACGGACAAAACGGAAGTCCTCACCCTTGGCTCCAACCCTTCAGCCTGGAACGACTCCTGTTGGCCGACGGCACGGGGGGCAGCCCCGACACCCACCGACCACGCACGCAACCTAGGAATCATCCTCGACTCAACGCTCTCCATAAGGAAGCAAGTCAACGCCATCTCCTCCTCCTGTTTCAACACCCTGATCCTCGATGTACCACGCCACAGCCACAGCCACATCACCCCCACCTGAGAAACCTGCACTGGCTACCCGTCAACAAGAGGATATCCTTCAAGCTCCTCTTCCACGCACACAAGGCACTCCACAAGACCGGCCCAGCCTACCTAAACAAATGACTTTCCTTCTACACCCCCAACCGCCAGCTCCGCTCTGCCGACCTCGCACTCACCACCATCCTGTGCTTCCAAAGGAAAACCACCGGTGGGAGGTCCTTTTCCCACCTCGCCGCCATGACCTGGAACACCCTCCCACTGAACCTACGACAGACCCACGACCTGCTGACCTTCAGGAGGCTACTCAAGACTTGGCTCTGCAATCAGTAGCGCCCCCCCCCTCCCCCCAGCGCCTTGAGACCCCCACAGGTGTGTAGTGCCCTCTACAAATGTTGTTGATTGATTGATTGATTGATTGATATTCATGAACTTTACAATCTGCTCAATGCTTGATGCATATTTTGCAGCAAGTCACACAAGACAGGAGTTGCACTTTTAATTCATAAACTGGATATACACTGCTCAGTTTGTATCAAGAGTTGTGACCTGTCATTTTATTGAACGTGCAACCAATTTTCTGCGCCTTGGGTGAACGTGGGCTTTAGATGTATACGCTATGTTACATCATGCTAATTCCTTCAATAACTATGCCCTGCAGCAACGTTCATTTATATTTTCCCCTTGTCAATGGCATCTTCGACAACAATGCAGGACTATGCATAGCAAGCCCTGAAACTACTTCAGAATGAACCAGTCGGTGTGTGACACAGCTTCGCAAGCCCGTCACATCCTCGACGACAAAGCAGGACCTCTCATTGCAGCCTCACAGCTTCCCAGAACCACCCCTGTGCAACGTATCTGAGGAGGTTAACTTGTGTGCAGCATATCACCTGTTGATCATCAAGGAGGGCGGGAACATATTGAAATGCAGAGAGAGAGAGTTCTTAGAACTAGCTCCCCAGAACGAAGCTGTTGATTGCGATGGCTCGCTAAGAAAATGAAAAGAAATGGAGACATTTTTTACGTAGAGATCGATGAACGGGGATGCCCCTTTTAACAACTTGATTTATCTATAAGTCACGGTAAGCATACACTCCACACATGAGCCTGTAAATAATGACTAATTAGATTAGAGTCAATAATGGGATTTCTTTTAAATAACCGAGTTTAATCTTGGGAGACCGACCAGAATACCGAGTGTAAGAATGGTGAACCTAGCATGTGGTTTGAACACGCTCCCCATTAGAGTATAATAAATGACAGTGGATTAGATATTTAAACGGACATGTTTTCAATAACTTTTAAATTGTAACATGATGATACTGTTATTTGGGCATAGAGTATTCAAAATTATGCATTTGTTTATAATTGTAGATGTTCCTGACGAAGGGAGGTTTCCTCCCGAAATGCATTGGACCGAAAGTAATAAATCGTGACATGGAATGAACCCCACGCTTCTGAGTGCTGTTTAAAATATGAAAACAACAGATTGAATAAAATGAATTGAATCAGAAAAAACATGGTTAAAATGAAATGATATGAATTTAATAAGACAAGATGGTTGAAAACAAAACTTGATTCATTGGATTTAATCCAGACATTGGCTGTGCAAATTTTGTGGATCCGGAACTGGGCCCATCGTACTTGCAGATATTGTTACAGCGCAATGAGACGAGCGCGAAGAAAGTTCATGCACGCCAAAACGTTGAAAGTGTTTCGATACAAATGGGACAATCTTAAAAATGAAAAATCTGAATAGACTGGTGTGCATCTCATACCGATTGTTAATTCACAAACTTGAACTTTTCATCTCGAAAAAAATGAGATAGCACCCACCGAGTAAATATCAATGAAATGACGTTGAAAATAGCAGTAGTGTTAAAAGACTCTAAGCGTACAGAAGGTCCATTGACCGCATGGGAAGAATTACGTGCCACGCCAATAGAGATTTATTTATTTCGATATTGCAGGCATTGCAGTTGTATTTGAAATGTTTTAGTTTATAAGTAGCTATGCCAAATACTAGGAGTAAATGTTTTGCGAATGAATTTATAGTAACCGCATGTTTACAGTATAGGTTTAACGGGGATTAAAGCATATAGGAATGATGCATTCTGGTAGAGTAAATAATTCGTTATTGTGAGGGCTGAGGAGGTTAACTTGTGTGCAGCATATCACCTGTTGATCATCAAGGAGGGCGGGAACATATTGAAATGCAGAGAGAGAGAGTTCTTAGAACTAGCTCCCCAGAACGAAGCTGTTGATTGCGATGGCTCGCTAAGAAAATGAAAAGAAATGGAGACATTTTTTACGTAGAGATGGATGAACGGGGATGCCCCTTTTAACAACTTGATTTATCTATAAGTCACGGTAAGCATACACTCCACACATGAGCCTGTAAATAATGACTAATGAGATTAGAGTCAATAGTGGGATTTCTTTTAAATAACCGAGTTTAATCTTGGGAGACCGACCAGAATACCGAGTGTAAGAATGGTGAACCTAGCATGTGGTTTGAACACGCTCCCCATTAGAGTATAATAAATGACAGTGGATTAGATATTTAAACGGACATGTTTTCAATAACTTTTAAATTGTAACATGATGATACTGTTATTTGGGCATAGAGTATTCAAAATTATGCATTTGTTTATAATTGTAGATGTCCCTGACGAAGGGAGGTTTCCTCCCGAAATGCATTGGACCGAAAGTAATAAATCGTGACATGGAATGAACCCCACGCGTCTGAGTGCTGTTTAAAATATGAAAACAACAGATTGAATAAAATGAATTGAATCAGAAAAAACATGGTTAAAATGAAATGATATGAATTTAAGAAGACAAGATGGTTGAAAACAAAACTTGATTCATTGGATTTAATCCAGACATTGGCTGTGCAACTTTTGTGGATCCGGAACTGGGCCCATCGTACTTGCAGACAACGTATCTTTACACCAGGGCCTCATCTCCGCTGTGTGACGCATCCTTGACGCAAGATCTCGCAACACTCCTCAGCCAGGATTTAAGTTACTCTTGTTTAGCGGACCTGAGTCCCTGTATCTGGCTTGTGCTCTTTCGCAGTTGGACAGAACATGTGACTTTGTCCTACACAACCAGATTACCGCAGTTGGTGTTTTGAGTTTCAAGATACTATTTTTACCTAACACTTTAAAATTGCATATCTCCGGTTCTAATGATTGGTTTCTGTTGTTTCACTTGTTAAAGATTAGACTGCAAAACGTCAACATTATCGGCGCCATCTTGCCCCCTTTCCAGGCCCATTCGTGCGCGTAAGCGGCAGCCATTTTGAGCACCATGGCCTCCCTGCCCCTCACTAATAGCCAGCGCGTCTCTCTCTCTCTTAACCTCGCAAGCATTCCCCCGCACGCTGACAACCCCCCGCTCTCTCATGCCTTGGGTCATAAACCCCTCTCCAGCGCAGCTTCACCACGGAACCCCATCCTGTTCCCAGCGCGACACCTCCCTTCATTCCTTTCATGGCCTCAAACCCTTTTGATGCAAACCCCCTTTTCCTGTGTCCCCGTTTGTCTTCCTCGTTCCCAGGCTGCCACCTGACCCTGCGGATACTGTTTATTACCCCGTACAGTAGGAAGCTTCCCCTCCCCATCAAAAGACCCCCGAACCGATCAAAGCCCCCACCCCATGAGATCCGATCAACCCCACGCATTCCGTGAATCGGCGGAATGCCCTGCTGTGCGACCACCATCACCTGTTGTGACCGGGGTGGGGAATCCAACTGTAAATGTATGTGGGAACGGGTCTGGAGGGGAGATTCCGAGGATGTTCTTTCAAGTATTAAAATATTACGAGAATGTGTTATGTGCAATAAAGGTCGTAAACTCTAGTATAAGAGGCCCGGCCTCAGAGATGTGGTTAGAGCACCTCGTGACGATACTTGCTGTCTGAATTGATGTGTTCTCCTCCGGAGAGAATAAAATCCTCGTTTCCCGCCTTCCAGTCTCCAGCGCCTGCTTCTTCATTGATTAATATTGGTGGGTCATAGAGGCGATACCAGCCGGGCAACATAAAAGGGTCTTTGGTTACCGGTTGTCTTTGGAACCCTTTTTAACAATTGGCGTCCCAAACGTGGGGCCCATCAGCGACTCGTGGATCCAGTGGGAGAGGTCCTGACGACAGAGTGAACGACTGCAACGATCGGAAGGTACCCTGTCCGATAGACCCTCGTCTGACAGCCGATCATCCGAACTTCACTGGTTCCGAACAGACCTCTCTCGAGTGATCTGCGGTCCTGACTGGGAACCATCAGGAGTGCCACGAGAAATACGAAGAGAAGAGGACGATCGGGCGCTGGATTCGGAAGACGAGAAACTGTCCATGCGGTCCGGGTAAGGTCGTGTAAACACGACGAATTGCGAAAGTGATAGATAATTGAAAGAAATTGATAATTGTTGTGAAAATACTAGTATTACTCTTTGTTAATTTATTGGAGATTCACTGTCTACAAACGGAGAAACAACAGGCTCTCCCTTTATAAACAGCGAAGGATAGGTACGCACCCGTCGGACCTATTTTTCTCCCCCACTGAACAATTGCCCCTTCGCCCCATTGATTAACTGTTATAGATTGTTTTCTGGAGATTCTCTGTCTGAAAACAGGGAAGATTAGGTCCCCTCTTTACAGATAGTGAAAGGGTAGGTGACGCGAACCTTTGCGAGCCTACTTATTCTCCCCATTGACCATATTGATTTTTTATTTTTGACCTAACGTTGATTGATTGCTCAGAATTGGTTCATGAGGTATTCACTACGTGCAAACAACGTAGAATAGAAATATTCTGTCTAGTCTTTGCGCGCAGTGATAAGATAGGTAGTGCTGATTATTATCCCATTGTGATCCGTCATGCCTGTCTTCTCCCCACTGGTCAGTAGCCTGTTTAACCCGGACCGCTTATTAGAGATGAACCATCCGGCTCCGCTGGAAGGCACCCCTAATAAGGACATGTTCACAAAGCATGGATTAGTCGCTATAGCCTATAGCCAACTGTGGCATAAATATACGAAAAAGGATCGAGAAAGTCAGTGGCCACTGATAGGATCCTTCGAAGACGATAAAATAATCACACTAGAAACAGCTCTTGGTAAAAACAAGACGACGTCCACTATGCTTGACAGCTTCGGCATGTGGCGAAAAGAAGCCGAACAACGCAAAAAGAGAACTGAGAGTAGGTTGGGAAAAGAGCTGCGGAAAGCAGCCCACCTAGCAGCCCAGAAATTAGAGAAAGAGATAAAAGAAAGAGAGGATACCAAACAGAAGCTAGAAATAGAAACATCAAGCCAGTGCCTGGTTAGAACTCCCTCCACGCTCTACCCTGATTTGCACTCGAAACAGCGAACCAACGATGATCTGCTGCTAGGTCCTCCGATCATCCACATGCCCCCTCCATATGCCCCTTCCCAACCCTTAGCCCAACACCCACTATCCCCAGGTACCAGCGAGAGCAGCCCCGCGGCTTCAGCCCCCATGGCCGCCGTGCCGGCTGAACTCCTCGTATTAGATGTTACGCAAACGACAACGCCGGGCGACCCAGAAGCCCGAAGGGTTGGTCCTGTTAGAACATATAGACTAAGCAAACATGAACGAGCAGGGGTCGATAAGATAGCGAAGATACTGGTAGAGAAGAGGGAGGATGAAGAATCCGTCATGGATGTGTTTAATTCTTATACTGGGAGTCACAGACGACACTTTACTGTACAACTGTGTTACCACATCTTAAACGCATACGAGGACCGATATCAAGAAAAAGGTCCACAGAGCCTAACGACTCTGTACCGGAAGGTTGATATCGGGGATGAGAGTGAGAGTGATGTGACGGACCTCCTTACGCGTACGCTTGAGGTTTTCCGCCACCTCACTGAACAAAAGCCAAAAACCGAATCCACTACCTCCGTAGCAATCAACCCACAAACTGAACGACCTAACACTATGATGCCGATACGAGAGGCTGCCCCTTACTGGGTTCCTCCACGAGGTGAAGGGACTCACGATGATGCAAACAACAAAGACGCAAAGGGAAGGGTAGTGTACAATTGGGTCTACCAACCATGGGACCGGCAAGAGATTCTGACCTTCCGGAAATCTCTGCCAGACCTACGTAAAAACCCCACCGCCTTCTATACTGAGTTGGGTACGGCCCTAGGATCGACGATTATGACTCTAGCCGACATCGACTTGTTTTTCGGGTTATGTCTGCCAGCTGATGTGTGGAAGCAAATCCGGAAAGTCGACCACACTGAGCTGTTTGGACATAACTGGTCACAACTTGATGGCATAGATAGACAACGAGAACCCGGACAAAAGCCTTTAAAAGCCATTTTGGACCTCCCGGATAAAATTGTGCAGAAATTAAAAACCATGATCCCAGAAAAGAAAGTGGACTGGTCGATAGTAACGGCTTGTCGCCAGAAACCCCAGGAAGATGTATCGGAATACTTCTCCCGGTTTGAAACGGTGTTCTCCGATTACAGCGGCCAGGACCTGACCACTGCAACCGGACACCATCTGTTTGTCCAGAATTACGTTAAGGGCTTATCACCTGAGGTCTCGCAGAAACTGCAGGCCAGTGAAAGTAGTTGGGCAGCCTCCAAACCTACGGCTATCCTTCAGATGGCCCAATATTATGAACATCAGAAAAACGAAAACGACAGAACTACAGAGAGAAAGAAGAAAGAATTAAAGGAGAGGGTGATGATAGCACAACTGCAAGGGGTTACTCTGGGACGAGACCAATACCGGGGAAACCATCAGATGAACGTCCCTAAAACGGCACCTCCCAAAGACCGTGCTTCAACTCCCCACATTGGACGTACAGACATTAGGGAAGACCAGTGTGCCTTCTGTAAAGGATCGGGCCACTGGAAATCACAGTGCCCGGTTCTTTTGGAACTTACCAGAAATAGGGATCCTAGAGATTCAGCAAACGAACCAAGAAATAGGGGACCACAGCGAGGGCCCCCAAACAACGCAACTAATGATAGATCCAGTAGACCGAACACATTTGATCGACCCCGACAAAACCAATGCCAGCAATCTGACTACGATGACGTTCATGACTTTGCATAGGACTGCCTAGGGCAAGGGAGGGATCCAGTCGAGCTCCATGTTGACCAGCAAGGCCCTTATGTCACTGCTAAGGTCTTGGGTACAAAGTCACCATTCCTGGTAGACACTGGCGCAACACGTAGTGCATTATCTAAACGACTGATTCCAAGGGCACCCTTGTCTGGCTTACTAATAACATCGACAGGTTTCGATGGGACGCCCTCCACTAACCCTTTGTCCGCCCCAATCCTCTTTGACTTAGAAAACAACACCACTGACACCACGTTTTTACTCTCCTCCAATAGCCCTGACGCAATTATGGGACTCGACCTATTGAAACACTTCCGAGCAACGATTAGATGTTCTCAAGATGGAGTCCGAGTTTTTCTTTACGACAATCCTGTTCTGCTTAGACAGTGCCCCCCCAGACACATGTTTTCCATCACCGACGCCGACACTTCCCTGCTCGACACTCTGCCTCCGTATCTGTGGGCCAAAACGGATTCGGATGTAGGGCGCATGATGATCGACCCAGTACACATCACTGTTCGACCAGATGCAACACTCCCAAAACTTCCACAATATCGAATATCACCCGAGGGCGAGAAGGCATTGGTAGAAATCATCCAATCACTGATAGACGCAGGAGTGGTAGAGGAAGTAGTTAGCAACATTTGCAACAGCCCAATCTTGCCCATCATTAAGAAACAGGGAGAAGGAGATGAGAAAGCATACCGCTTCATCATTGACCTTCGAGAGATCAACAAAGTGGTGGTACCCCAGTACCCTGTGGTCTCAGACATTACCACCATCCTGACTTTGATTCCCTCCACTGCCACCACCTTCACTGTCATTGACCTCAAAAATGCATTCTTTTCTATCCCCATCCACCCAGACAGCCGATATCTCTTCGGCTTCACCCTAAAAGCCCGCTCATATAGGTTCTGCCGAGCACCCCAGGGCTACACAGAAAGCCCTAGCATCTACAGCCAGGCCCTCAAGAGACAACTGGATCAAGTCCAGTTACCCGATGGAGTGGTATTAGTACAATATGTCGACGACATCCTCTTGGCAGCCGACACCACTCCACTAGCTGTCACAGCCACCATTCAACTCCTGCATTTCCTTGCAGGAAATGGCCACAAGGTCTCTAAGAAGAAGTTGCAATTCTGCCAACCCCAGGTCACTTACCTAGGCCACCTTTTGTCCAAAGACGGAAGGAAACTGACTCCTGACCGGATCCAAACCATTCTCGACACCCCCGTCCCTAAGACCCAGAAACAGGTCCGCTCCCTACTAGGCCTCACCTCCTTCTGCCGACAGTGGCTGCCCAACTTTAGCCTCGTAGTAAAACCACTGCTTTCATTATTAGCAAAGGACGTCCCTCTCCCACTCCCTTGGACCCCTGAGTGTCAGGCTTCTTTCGTGCAACTACGAGATGCCCTCTGCTCAGCCCCTGTGTTGGGTACCCCCGATTACACAAAGCCCTTCTCCCTTTACACCCATGAGAGGGAGGGGTGCGCTTTATCTGTCCTGACCCAGTCCATTGGCCCAAAGCAACGACCATGCGCTTACTTCTCAGCCACTCTTGACCCCGTAGCCAGAGCCCTGCCTGCTTGCCTTCGAGCCGTAGCTGCTGCCGCGATCTCTATCCGACAGAGTGAGGGGATCGTGCTCTCGAATTCCCTCACAGTACTGGTACCCCATGCAGTTGACACCCTCCTAAACCAAACCAAAACGCAACACCTGACAAGTGCACGACTGACAGGGTACGAACTGACTCTGCTCGCACCCCACATCACACTGAAGAGATGCACCACACTGAACCCAGCAACCCTGCTGCCCTTACCAGAAAACGATCCCAATGCGCACCCTGTACACGACTGTGTGACCCTCACAGATGAACAGACCAGAAGTAGGGTTGACCTCAGAGACACGGCTTTCCCCGACCCCGACGGAGAGCTGTGGGTGGACGGTTCTTGCATCAAGCTCCCCGATGGCACCACTTCGGCCGCCTATGCAGTCACCACGGCTCGAACTGTAGTCGAGACAGCCCGCATAACGCAACGATCTGCCCAGGCAGCGGAACTGATTGCCCTGACACGAGCCTGTATTCTAGCAGCAGGTACCACAGCAAACATTTACACCGACAGCCAGTATGCCTTCGGGGTGGTTCACCATTTCGGGCTCCTTTGGAGGGAGAGGGGATTCTTGACCTCACACGGCACCCCCATTTTGCACGGGGACCTAGTCTCCGCCTTGATCGAAGCCGTCCTTCTCCCCAAAAAGCTTGCAGTCATCAAATGCCAGGCACACAAAAAGGTGACAGACATTATTGGACAGGGAAATGCACTAGCCGACCTCACTGCCCGAGCGACAGCTGAAAATAGGACGACAACACGCATGTACGTGACCAGGTCACAAGCAGAAAAATGGACTGACGCTAGGGACACTATCAGAGACATTCAAATGGCTAGCACACAACACGAACTGACTGAATGGACACGGGTGGGATTGAAAGATGACGAAGGCTGCTGGCGGACAAAAGACACAGACAAATGGTTGCTACCTGACTCGTATCTGATTCCCATACTGACTATGGCGCACTCCCCTGCCCACATAGGATCAGCCCCCATGATTGAACTTGTCTCCAGAGTTTGGCACAATGATAAGATCACAGAGTCCGCCAAACGCTTGGTCCAACAGTGTTTGATATGCCTGCAACACAATCCCGGGAAAGGAACTGTAGTACCCCGGGGAGGGTTTGGAGTCCCAAATCACCCGTTTGAAGTCCTGCAGATGGACTACATCCAGCTAGACAGATGTCAAGGCCTGAAATATGTACTTGTGGTGGTATGCGCATTTAGCAAATGGGTGGAAGCATATCCAACCCGTGACAACACTGCTATGGCCACAGCAAAGGTACTGTTAAAGGAGTTTTTCCCCCGTTACGGCCTTTGTCGAATTTTGTGGAGCGACAATGGCCCCCACTTCGTAGCCGAAGTTATCCAACTCATTTTGAAGGGGTTGGGTGTAAAACAAAAGTTCCACGCAGTCTTCCACCCCCAATCTGCTGGACTAGTTGAACGACATAACGCCACACTGAAACTAAAATTGGCCAAAATAGTAGCTACCACAGGACTGAAATGGCCAGACGCACTCCCCCTGGCATTGCTCTCAATGCGTTCCACCCCCACCAAACACCACTTGACACCATACGAGGTTGTGTTCGGCCGGCCTATGAATGTTTGGTCTGCGCCGAAACCAACTTCCATTCATGACGTCCCGGACGTCCTAATGTCTGATTACTTATGCCAGTTGACTAAAACACTGTCTGTTATCCATCAACAGGTGCTGCATGCCATCCCTGACGCTTCCAGGGGTCCCGGACACACCATCCAACCTGGGGACTTCGTCCTGATCCGGAACTTCCAGCGTGCCAAGAGTCTGGAACCCCGGTGGACGGGCCCCTGGCAAGTCCTCATCACCACCCGAACAGCACTCCGGGTGGAGGGAAAACGCAACTGGCTGCATGCACACCACTGCAAGAAGATCTCCTCGACCCTGACCTCGACCGAAACCATCAACAGTCAAGAAGAGCTCCTGAACAAGGACCGACCGTCACTATCCTGCTATCCCGATACCGAAACACTTGAACTTTCAAAATTCTCTGATCCCACAGTGCCATCAAGAGAAGGGTATTTCCTGCGTCGAAAGGAGGGAGTTACGGCTAAGTAGACCACAGACTGAGTTAAATCTCAGAACGGTGACCTAAACACTACCGAGGGTTACCCGGAGAGAAGCAAAGCAAAGTCTGTGGTTCTGCCCGCTACCGAGCCCCTTGAAGATGATGGAAGCGCCAGATAAGAAGATGATGGAAGCGCCAAATAAGAAGATGATGAAGGAAACAGGAAATACCCACCGCAGGAACCCAAAAGCAGACAGACTCCATAGCCCAAAGACTATTGCGCTCTTCATCACAATCCTCTTCTGCTTTCTCCTCATGACCACACTCTGGATTGTGGAAGAAAATGCACCTGCTCACGAAACATTCCTGACCACTGTCCAGCCTACCACCATGAAGGAACATTATCTGATCTCGCTCTCTCCCCAACTCAGAGAGAGGCGAAAGGAATTTTGGAATAACTCCTTCGTACAACTACTTCACCAGCACAACCTTGCCACCAATGCCACCAACTGTTGGATCTGTGGGTTGCTACCCCACGCCACTGGACACTCGATACCATTCATCCCTTCACCTTTCTCAGTTCACGGTTCCTGTCTTGCCTGGCTGATGCTTCTGCAAGAAAGCTTTAAGGACAATGCCACCTCCAGCAAAACGGTAACGCATTTCTACCACGGGGTCTGGCGGAACAGAACAAAGACACACTTCTGCCCGCAGACCAACAACAACACCATCCACTTGGACATCCCTGCTAAAGAACAAGTTGAAATGCAAGTGTTCAATAATCCAACCAGAACCACCTTCTCCTACCTGCGAAAACGAACGGCTGCCACTCTGACTGTGGCCCTGTCAGTCATCAACGTCACTGGCCACATGTGCTTGGAAGGGCTTGGGACTCAGCTGGTAGGCCACAGTGCCTGCCGGTTTTCCAGAACTCTGGACTCCATCGACCCGCCTTCCTTTGTGGCATCTCCAAACACGTATTTCGTCTGCGGCACAAAGGCTTACACCTGGCTCCCCAAAGGCTGGGGGGGCACTTGTTTCATTTCCTTCATTCTTCCTCCGACATATGTGGCACCAGCAAATCATCACAGACAAAAACGAGCCAAGGACATCGAACAAGCCGATTCAACAGGAGCGCAATTCATCGATGCTATGAAAGGACTGGTCCCCCTCTGGGGCCCGATGGCAAACAGCCGTGCCATCCGACATCTGACTCAAGCAGTTGAGACAACAATGAACATCACGGCTGGTATCCTTGCTAACAACACCGCTGAACTTCAAGCGGTCCGCTTGGTGGCTCTCCAGAACCGCCTTGTCCTGGATGTGGTTCTTGCGGACCGTGGTGGAGCATGCCGCATCATTGGGTCCAGCTGCTGTACATACATACCGGACAACTCACCCTCAGTGTACAAAGCCATCGAACATCTCCACAGACTCTCTTCAGAAGTACACCAGGAACAAGAAGAATGGTCGCTTGGTGGTTGGTTCTGGAACACCGTTAAGAACTGGGGTTGGAGACTGTTCACCATTATCCTGATTCCTGTAGTTGTGATATGCAGTCTATGCTTAGGAATTCAATGTCTGCCACCTCTGTGTTCATTATGTGCAAATTGTATTTGCCCTAAGACTGTGGACTTTGAAAACGAACGTATGAGAGCAATATATGATGCCGAGGTTAGGAATTTGATGAAGATTGACATTGAGTAAGCAAGTTGGCTAAGATATGTTGAAAAGGGAGGACTGTTAAAGATTAGACTGCAAAACGTCAACATTATCGGCGCCATCTTGCCCCCTTTCCAGGCCCATTCGTGCGCGTAAGCGGCAGCCATTTTGAGCACCATGGCCTCCCTGCCCCTCACTAATAGCCAGCGCGTCTCTCTCTCTCTTAACCTCGCAAGCATTCCCCCGCACGCTGACAACCCCCCGCTCTCTCATGCCTTGGGTCATAAACCCCTCTCCAGCGCAGCTTCACCACGGAACCCCATCCTGTTCCCAGCGCGACACCTCCCTTCATTCCTTTCATGGCCTCAAACCCTTTTGATGCAAACCCCCTTTTCCTGTGTCCCCGTTTGTCTTCCTCGTTCCCAGGCTGCCACCTGACCCTGCGGATACTGTTTATTACCCCGTACAGTAGGAAGCTTCCCCTCCCCATCAAAAGACCCCCGAACCGATCAAAGCCCCCACCCCATGAGATCCGATCAACCCCACGCATTCCGTGAATCGGCGGAATGCCCTGCTGTGCGACCACCATCACCTGTTGTGACCGGGGTGGGGAATCCAACTGTAAATGTATGTGGGAACGGGTCTGGAGGGGAGATTCCGAGGATGTTCTTTCAAGTATTAAAATATTACGAGAATGTGTTATGTGCAATAAAGGTCGTAAACTCTAGTATAAGAGGCCCGGCCTCAGAGATGTGGTTAGAGCACCTCGTGACGATACTTGCTGTCTGAATTGATGTGTTCTCCTCCGGAGAGAATAAAATCCTCGTTTCCCGCCTTCCAGTCTCCAGCGCCTGCTTCTTCATTGATTAATATTGGTGGGTCATAGAGGCGATACCAGCCGGGCAACATAAAAGGGTCTTTGGTTACCGGTTGTCTTTGGAACCCTTTTTAACAATCTGTCAAATAATTTATTAGATTTTACTCTTGTTTTCTTAATTTTTTGTGGGATTTTTCTTGCGTTGTGTTTCCACTTTATTGCTGTTTGAAGTGCCTCAAAAATTATACATTGCCTCTAAATTAAACCTGACTGCTTTGTGCCAAGCTACCAGAGGGTTAACCATAGATTAATTTGGGGTTTGCTTGTGTTTCACCCTGGCAAAAATTGTGGTTACTGCTTGGGAAGGGTTTCACCACCTCATCTAGTAACCCAATTTCCAACAATGGATCACTGTCTCCTTCAAAATATACAAGTCACTGATACCAAACATTACTGCTACTCACATCTCTTAATACCAGTGGTCCCGTTCCCTCTCAGCCACATGTTTAGCAATAGCACAGAGTCACTAACTCTACTAGTTTGGATGTTTTAAAACAAAAACAAAAATTAAATGTGAAAAACATATTTAAAAAAGTAAGTGTACAGCATTGGCCAGACAAATTAAACATGGTTTCTGATATGCAAGAGGACATTTCAATCTCGACACCCTTAACCGAACTTCAAATGATGGGCAAGCAGCCTTTAGGCACAGCCGGACCCATAAGAAAATGCTAACACACAGGTTGCAGAGAGACGTTTGTGGTAGTGCCTCACAAGTCCCGGAATACATTTTAAAAACCAGAGCCAAACAGTCTGCCTCACTCATACTGCCAGTCTGACAAACAAAGTTCATCAGAGTAGTGTACAGTAACCAGCGGCGGCTCCTACATTAAGGCTAAGGAGCGTCACCCCACTGACCTCTGAGCAGTGCAAAAAGAAAAATAATTATAACCTAATGGTGTTATTTTCTTTTTCAGTGCTGCACTAGTTAAGGGTGGTGCTCTGCCAGCAGGGAGGAGGAAGATTGATGAGCACCATAAGTGCGCATGACGGTTTGGCCGGCCATTTTTAGGCCGGCCAAATCTTCATGCACACTTAGCATTTCTCCACCCAGCTGTGTTGCATAGCCAGGCTGAGAACATTCCCAGGCTCCCACGCACTTTCTGAGCGGCAAACCAGGCCGTTCAGATCAACTATTTATTTATAAAGTTTCATATAGCGCGAACATGACACTATTACCAGCATGACAGTAGCGTCATGATTGGCGTAGAGGAGTAGGGGAGCCTGTGAGCTGCCGGGAGTCAGAAACAAAAGAGGCCGGAGGAGAGGAGGTGGCCGGCAGGTAAGTGACTTTCTATCTTTTCTCCCAAATTGCCCGCCTCCACTGTCCCACCAGTTTTTATTAGTGGCAGTCACCATTGACAGTAACACACAAAGCATGGAAGGATAGGAGTCTTCAATGCCGTCTCAATATTGCATGTCCACTGTAGATCTTAGAGGCAGTGGAGCTGGCAGACAAGCACTGACAAAAAACACAATTAAACAATTTTTCACAGCGAACCCAAAAGTAAATTGAGAGCAGCCTCTAGGTCTGTGCCTGAGGAAGAGACATGATCTAGCAACAAAGTAATACAAAAAAGTCATTAACTGTCCAGTACGGTCTGCCAAGCCCCTTATAGGGTTCATCTATCAATCGCATAGTGCTTGGCTCTAGTGGCAGTGTGCATGGGACCCACGTCGAGGCATACCAGCCCTACTTAGGGCGTCATACTGTAGTATACAAAAATGTGAAGGATGGAATGCTTGAATAAATCACAGCCAAAGTTAACCACTCGGGCCGCATCCCGGTCTATCATTATTTTGCACACACCTGAGTTTGGAACCAGTCATATGCAAATCAGTCTTGACCGGATCCGCTGACTCGGGATCATGAAGATTAGCAGTAAGTAAGTAAACCATTAGTAAGGGACTTAAAAATGAACAGTACTCAAGTACTCGCCCTAACACTACTTATTATCTTTCTCTGAGGCACACTAGCCATCATCCACGTCTTCTCGGCCCTTGCTTCCTTCCTTCGAGCATCTCTCTCTCAAGCCCTCTGTCCTATTTCTCCAGCTCTTGCCTTCTCTCTCTGGTTTCTCTCTTCCCCTCTCCTCTCCCCAGCCTCCCATGCCCGCCCCCTTCTCTCCCTGCAGCCTTTAAAGGTCACTTGCCTCGCCGCTGGCGGCCCCCGCTGGGATACGCAGTAATCCCCGGGAAAGCGGTGCCCGCAGAGCGCTGCCCTTTATTCAAAGTCCTATAAACGAGCCGGTTATTAGCCCTGCAATTAGCGCAGCGATGAAACAAGGGCCTCGGGCTCAGCTCACGCGCGCAGCGGCAGCAGGGCCGGCGAGGGATCCATGAAGCGCGGGCCTCGGGTAGAATCCAACGGGAAGAACTGTGTACATGGAATACAAGCAGGAGCGAGGGAAGGGAAGTGGAAAGAGAGGGAAGGAAGGAAGGAAGGTAGAATGATAAAGGAAAGAGGGGCGACAAAGGAAAGGAAGACGGGAAAGGAGGAGGACAAGATGAGAGGCGAGAAGAACGTAGGGAAGGAAGGGTAAAAGAAAGCAATGCGGAAGGGAGAAAACGAAGGACAGGCGAGAAGAACGTAGGGAAGGAAGGGTAAAAGAAAGCAATGCGGAAGGGAGAGAACGAAGGACAGAAAAAAGAAAGGGGAAGGGAAAATGATTGAGAGAAAAGAGGGGAAAAGAACGGACTGAATTACATACATATGAAACAGATGAGGAAATAAGACGGGGAGGGGAGAAGGAAACGAGACATTCCCAGTAGCCGTGACCAGACTGTGCTGGGCACGGTGTCGACCACGTGCCACATTATCAGTTTAACCCGAGGCGAAGGAAGAAGCGTTCCAAAGCAATACTCGGGACCCCTGTCGTGTCGGCCGTGAAGACGTCCTGCAATGAGCCAGCCCCCCTCCCCCTCCCCACACCCCCCCTGTTTCAGAGTTCGTGAACGGGGGACCACGATTTGTGACGCATCTGAATTATAAATGTGTTGCTTGGTGTAAGACAGACTTCCACCCTCCTGCACTAAGTAGAGAATTATTCTAGGGACTTAGGACACTCGGAAACGTGGCCCTTTTCAACGGCTCTGAAGATATATAGGGTCTGGTTAGCACAATAATCTGAAATGTACTCTAGGAGGCCTACTCCTACGTTTCGAATAAGTTTATATTTTTCTGGCATTCAAAGACAAGTCCTGGAGTACTCCGGGAACCCTCGATAAGGTTTCCAAGTGTCCTCACTTTTGTAGATGGCCATACAAGCGTAAGACTAGCAGGCATACATTTACACAAAGATAAATCCAACTTAAAAGTTCACTCAAGTAAAATATTTTCTTTGAGGATAAACCACACCCTACTACTTCTAGCTGTGTTCCAACTCTAGTTCCACCTGGATAGACACCTACTCCTGCCATTGCTAAAAGTGGATTTTCCATCTATGGTAGGAAGGTACCTGCAAAAAGTTTCAGAATGTCCACAACTGGCTCGTTTCTGGGTGATTACCGAGGGAGGTAGGCATTGCCACCTGGAACCACCATAACCCGCAAATATGAGCAGATCTGCTCACGCTTAGTATTACGTTTAAATATGGTTAACATTAAGGACAAGGGTGCTGTTTAAAATCCTGTGCCATTTGTACATATCTGGGACAAAACTGAATCGTCGCCCATCGGTTTACGGGTTGTGGCATGACGGGAAAAGTTATCTATACATGATAGGTATGCCCTGAGGCTGAAAAATATTGGGGGGAAAGTAGGCAGGCACTGAAAAAGGATTGTTGAAACAACTACTGGATTAAATACTAAAATGATTCCTATGGGCATTTGGGGAGATAAGTCACTGCCTGTGTATAAAAGAATATTGTGCAACATGGGAATTGCCATAGCCAGATGAAATATACAACGTTTCTGGGCTGCGAAGGAGATACCAAAATTCAAACACTGGCTATCAGACATGAATTGGCGTAGGGCTGTAGCATTTGCCAGGTACAAGAAAAGAGGGTGCCCATACACCCTCTTTCTATTCCGACGAGTGGTGAGTGAGCTGAGCAGACCAAGCCGTACCGCCCGTACCGCCATGGGCGTAGGAAGTGTGGGGGACGCGGGGGACGTATCCCCCCCAGATTTTCTAGTGGGGGGGACACGGGGGACAAGGGTGGGGGGATGAGGGGACGAAATAACTTGTCCTCTCTCTCCTATTAGTTGCTGGGCCATTGACACGTAAAAATCACTAGTGCTTTGACGTGCCAATGGCCCTGTACTTAACCTGTGTGACTTTACCCTTTGTGTGCTGCAAAGCTCCAGCAATCATTTCACACCTCGTTCTCGCTACCCCGGCTGCCTGCAGTCTGCACTTCAGGACAAAGGGAGAGAAGTCGTTTGTTTATTGCTGTCTGCATCCTGCCCTTCCCCAGCACCGACTTGACCTTATTTTCACACTACCTGCGCAATTCAGTCACTCAAAGGCTACTGTTCTGCTTAAATGTTTATTTTAAGCAGTTGAAACTCACCTGACCCTGGAACATTAAAACAAATTAGCATTAGTCGTAGTCTAAGCACGTATCTGGGTTACGTTGTGACAGAAGATATTACCACTAATCAAATGGGGCATTACAAAGTATGCAGTCACCAAGTAGGTAAGTTTTGGGAAGAAGCCTTTTGCTTATTACTATGATTAATATGAAAATGGAAGAAACGGAGTGCAAAGGAATAATGTTAGATTATTTATTTGTATGCACATCTATGGGATAGGTTGTTGAGTTGGAAAAATAGTTCACTTTAAGTATCCTGATAGCAAGCAATGTGATTTTGTCCAACGGAAAAAAAGGAGAAAGTCGAAGTTATCTCTTGTTTGAAAGTCGTCTTTTAGTTAACATTAATAAAATACCAATTCCACAAATGTAATAATTCATAGCAATAATTTCATGACTTCAAGGGTCCGACTGAAATATAAGGATACACATCTATTTTTTGTACATACCTGCTGAGTTAAAGCATATCAGAGTGCATTGATGTGGCAAAATCAACTTCCCATATTGGTATTGCAAACTTCCTCAATAAAACTAGTCCCATTAATGACCTTCCAGAGCCCACAATAAGCTACGCACCACATCTATATGAACAGGCCAAGCCAGCATTCACTTAGTGCAAGTATTTTCAGGTGCTACCCCAGTCGTCACTGCTATGATTACATAAAACTCTCTTAGCATACATTACCTATACATGTGAGGCATCACAACATACCCAAATAGTTTTAATATCAATTTGCCAGGAACTAAAAACATGATTAAAATGTAAAATATGTAAATTCCACATTCATAATTGTAGACAATCGAGGGATTCCAGCCTTTTGAGTAGTTGATAGAGCATCAGAATTATCCTACAACAAATCAATGAGCCGCTTTTAGGGGGCGTTCCTGCGCCGGAACACCCCCCTCCTGAGCCAGAACGCCTCCTTCTGACGCAGGGCTTTACAACATGACGCATCTCCCAGATGCATCACGTTGTAAATATCCCGCACCATGGCGCATCTTTTCTGCCACCGCTGCGTCACAAATGTGACGCAACAGCGGCTTAAAAGAGGCGCACAGTGCTTGTAAATCTGCCCCTGAGTGTTTATATCACCTTTTTATAATATGTGGTATTTACCCTGATATTTGTTGCATGCTTTAGTGAAGGGACTGCAATAAAATACTGGGAATGTTCGCATGCATTATTGGAGGGACTGCAATATAAAGTTGGATTTTATACCTGGATAAACTTTTATACTTTTTAATATGTGGCATCTCCACTAGACTTTTTTTCATAGATAATAATAACAGCCTTTTTTGGCTGTATATGAATTCTAAAAGTAGGTTTTATAACTAAAATTAGGATTCATATTTAGTCGCTATATGTGCTTAAAACACCTAAAAGTAACAATATAGGTTTCAAAATTGGGCTTTTTACTCAATAGCAGGCCTTTTAGTGATTCCATATAGCAGTTATATGTGTGCTTATAATACCAATAAGTAACACCTAAAACCAGTCCAAAATGTTTAACACAGTTTTGGAAATATGAGCCCATTTGATTGGTCTATTTTTCGTTCGGCGCCCATAAGGAGTAAGGAAGTTCTCGATAGGCTGTCAGCAGGCCTTGCAAGGTAAATGCAGGTGTATTTAATTCGTCGGTGCAAGCCGAGACGCCACACAGAGGTGCGGTAGCAGCATATTTCTTTGAGGAAAGGGGGGTAAGAGGCTAAGTTGGAGCGGGTGACTCTGTTTAAGGGTAATGAGACATAGATAACGAGTACGCTCGAGTACCATACGAGCGTTTAGCCAGGAGGTGCTCAGTATTACGGCAAGAAGCTTGTTGGTTCTGGCAAATACGAGGCAGTTTGCATAACTAAACGCAAATATTGGTAAAAATTACTTTTGGAGCTAGTTAGTCTCAGTATTTTTATTTGGGGGTTAATGACATATGCAGGCAAATGAGTTGTTTAGTACCACGACAGGAAGCCTGTTGGTTCTGGAAAGTATGATGCATCTTGCACAATTATACGAAAATACTCACAACCATTGCTGTTGGAGTGAGTATGCCCAGCAACCTCTACTCTCAGACAGGCCACCTAACTCAGGGGTCATTTATCACCTCTTCAAAGAGCCAGTCCATCCATTTTCCTCTGACAAATCAAGGCATGGCACTAGAGGGCTGAATTGTGGCTTGCAGACAAGAAAATCCTATAACTTCTTGTCTGTACATTTTAGAATAAATTCAACAATACCACATTGTTGCATTTATCATTAACATTCTTCTGAGTCCTTTAATCCTAGTTGTATGGCTTTCCTTTCTCCAGTTATTAATTAATAACCTCTTGCAATGTTAATCTATGGGCCGGGGATCTGCAATGGAAAAATTAACTGGCCAATTTCTCTGATACCAGGGCATGTATAAGGAAGGATCCGCCTTATACCTGCAGGACCCCCACCCCTAGAATACATAGGAAAGACTTTAGGGGTTCTGATTATATCAAAATATTGCAGATCCTCACTTCACAGTGCTCCGAGCACAAAAGCCATTTTTGGGAAGCACTATACTACAATGTAGGCAGTGAAATGTGCAATTTCACTAAACCCAGGGCATATAACACTCATTTTATAAGGGCCTTCCTTGTAGATACCTGATCTCTAACCCCTAGGACACCTAGGGGAATCCCTGGGGATACCTAATATGCCCCAACATTGTAGTTTATCAATTTGTAAGTGCCCTAAACCCAAAAGTCAAGATTGGGCACAATTTGCATTTTAAAAGCAGTCCTCCAACACGGGTCTGCTTTTAAACTAACCTCAGGCTACAGCAGTGCACACATGCAAGAGCAGGAAGGGGTGCTGGCCTCTAAACCACTATGCCCTAATATATACTAGGGACTTTAAGGTAGTTTCAATACCCATGCCCTATTATGTAATAGGAGAGGTCATGTCAATCATGGAGGTACCCTAACCCATAGTTCACCCTAGTGTATGTAGGTGTTTTTACTGTATTTGTAAGTGTCTCTTTCAACATAGCATTAGCCCTGGGCCTGGTTAGTCAGAGGCCAGGGTCAGTCAGAGTCAGGTACCACCAGTACCAGTCAGCAAAAAGTTGGGGAGTGCCCAGGGCACAGATGGCTTTACAACACTAGAGAAGCACAAATCCAGAATTTAAAACATAACACCATGATTGGGGGTTCTCTTTAATAATCAGAATGGATTTCCATCCTAATGAACCCATTTTCAAACTTTAGGATAATGAAAAACTGGGTAAAAATCATAACGTTCTAATCTATACCTTGCAGTTTTCATGCAGCTCTTTGATGAAGGGTAATAGCTCACTGTTCAGTGTTAGGATTTTAACTTATAAACTGCAAATAGCAAAAGAATCTCTCCGACAAAAGTAGTAACTCACTGACCTATTTACATTATATGCATTTTGTGATCTGCGTGGTACACGATCTTTGTAGCGGGCATATTACCCCACTTTGGCTACCTTACCATGAGTCAAAACTTCCAGTACTCAGACCTCTGATCTCTCTCAATAAAGATCATTAATTACCGAAGTTATCTTCACATTTTTATTGTTGCCTGAAAATTTCTGGAGACCAGGAATGCAGCAGCAGGTACTTTTCAAGCCATAATGCACTTGCAATCATGACGCCCTCACCCGAAGTCAGCATCCTTTTTTGCTTGGTGCATGAAGATGCAAGATTCATATACATTTTTTTTAACATTTGGTCTGATTACTATGTGAATGTAAACAACAATAAAGCATACATGCAAACTGTGACTACATGCCTGCTTTTCTCAATATTTCACTTCAAAACGATGCAAATGTATTTGTTTAACGGGTGGTGATTTGTATAGGGTCAATGGAAAATCCACAAGGTTGTCCCTGTCCCCCCCAGAATTTTAGTGTCTCCTACGCCCCTGCGTACCGCCCGTTTGCCCGACCGCCAGCCAGCCAGCCTGCCTGCCCGACCGCGGGAGTGTCCGCTGTGGAGTGCCTGATTTGTGCCTGGGACCCAGCCTGTGCCTGTGGTCGGACGAACGGACGGCCGTGAGCCCGCGAGTTTGCGAGCGGCCAGGCTACTGAAAACGCGGCTGAGCCGGGCTGTGCTTTGGAGTGGAGCCCAGCACCTTCCAGGACACCCAGGACGCAGCGGAGAACTAAGGAGAGCCACGGACTAGGTTCGCGACCCGCATCTTCATAGCGCGGGTTCATCCACGGAGCAGTGTGGTGTGGCGGAGGGAGTTGGGGCCTCGTAGTGCAGCCGGGATCCCCCCTAACGTGCAGCCTGGAATTGCCTGAGATCGAGCCTGCTGCCGCACACGGAGGGCCCATTGGCTCTCTCGGCGATGGAGTGACAGAGTGGTAGTAGAGCATAGCTTTCCAAACTTTTCATGTTGGTGACACACCTTTTTGTAAAAAAAATTTCAGGGACACGGTAACGTGAGGAAGCACAGCGAGCGAGCCCGAACCACCTATGGTGGGTTCGGGCCCCACACACACATACCCCACCCCACACACACCCCACACACAACCCCCCACAGACACACCACCCCACACACACACCACACAACACCCCCACATACAACCCCACACACACCCCACACAACCCCCCCACACACACCCCCCAAACAACCCAACACACACCACCCCACAGACACACCACCCCACACACCCACACACACAACCCCACACACACCCCACACCCCACACCCCACCCACATAACCCCCCTCACACACCCACACACAACCCAACACACACCACCCCACAGACACACCACCCCACACACACCCCCACCCCCACACACAACCCCACACACACCCCACACACAACACACACCACCCCACAGACACACCACCCCACACACACACCCCCACACACACACACACCCACACACACCCCACACACACCCCACATACCCCCACACCCCACCCACACACACCCCACACAACCCCCCACACACCCCACACACAACCCAGCACACACCACCCCACAGACACCCCACCCCACACACACACACCCACACACACAACCCCACACACACCCCACACCCTCCCACACCCCCCAATGCCCCCCACACACACACCCACACCCCCACAAACACCCCACACACACCCCCCCACACACACACCCACCCACACACACCCCACACACCCCCACACCCCACCCACACACACCCCACACAACCCCCCCACACACCCCACACACAACCCAGCACACACCACCCCACAGACACCCCACCCCACACACACACACCCACACACACAACCCCACACACACCCCACACCCTCCCACACACCCCAATGCCCCCCACACACACACCCACACCCCCCCACAAACACCCCACACACACACAACCCCCCCACACACACAACCCCACACACACACACCCACACACACACATCGGGGCCGGTTTGTTACTGGGGGCCGGGTTTGCAGCTGTGCTGCAATATTGCCCCCCAGTTTACAAAAGCAGCATACAAGTGTTTCCAGCCTGCCAGGGCAGGCAGTGCTTCCCCAGAGGCCAGGCAGCCAGCCAACCCCAACACCCCGCCACCCCCACTCCCCCAGGACCGGTACGAGAAAATTGCCAGGGCTGCCTTCGGCTCCCAGTCTGGCCCTGTACACAGCTCTCAAAACATTGACGGCACTCAATGAATAGAAAAAGTATTGTGTGTTTGTGTACGTGGGAGAGGTGATGGTAAAGTGGAGGCGACAAAAGGAAGTACTTGCACAAGAAGAGAGTGAAGTGACAGTGATGCGGAGGAAGGAGATGAAGCGTGATGTATTTAGATGCACAGAACACGCATACAGAAGATGCCAAAGTCCCATATGCAGGAACACACCTACTATATATAGGTATTTGAATTTGAATTTGAAGGGATTTGTATAGCGCTCGTACACCTGGCGGTTTCTTGGCGCTCACTGGTAACAGCTACTCAGTCGGTCGGAAAAAAGGGGGAAAGGTGCAGAATTCAGGATGGGAAGGCTTGGGTAAAAAGGAAGGTCTTGAGATCTCTGCGGAAGAGGGGGTATTGAGTGCAGGTTTTGAGGGACAGTGGGAGAGAGTTCCAAAAAGCTGGGCCCGTGGTAGCAAATTTGGAACCACCCCATTTCTTCCGTTTGAAGCGGGGAACTACGAGAAGGTGATGGGAGGAGGATCAGAGGTCTCGTGAGGGAGTATAGGATTGAATAGCCGAGTTGATGAAGGAAGGGGCAGAACCTGTCCTGGCTTTAAAGATAGTGCAGCCGAGCTTGAATAGGACGCGCTGCCGGACAGGGAGCCAATGGAGGGAAAGGAGAAGAGGAGTTACATGGTGTGATTTAGAGAGGTTAAAAACCAGCCGAGCGGCCTGATTTTGAACCAGCTGGAGGCGCCTCATGAGGTAGTCAGGCATGCCGTGGTAGAGAACATTGCCATAATCTAGGCGAGATGTCACCATGGCCAGAAGAATTAGTTTGAGCGCGTCTGGGGCGAAAAATCGTGAGACTCTGCGGATGGTCCTGAGTGAAAGAAAGGCTGAGGAAACCACAGCAGAGACTTGGGAGTGTAGGGAAAGTTGGTTATTGATTTTGAAACCAAGGGTTTTGACAGAGGATACAGGAGTGGGTGGGGGACCTAATGATGGGGGCCAGAAGGAGGGGGACCAGGGACTGGAGCAACCACCTGTCAACACCAACTCCGTTTTATCGGGGTTGAGTTTCAGGTGGTTGAAATTCATCCAGTCCTGGATGAAGGTCATGATGGACTGAACCTTAGATATGGACTCTGGGGCAGAGGAAAGGTGGAAGATGAGCTGGAGATCATCTGCATAGTTGTACACAGAGACCTCCAGCTGCTGTAAAGCAAAGATAAGGGGGGCGATGTAAAGATTAAATAAAAGGGGGGATAATGAGGAACCCTGGGGGACACCGCACTGGATGGGTAAAGGTTCCGCAGAGAACTCTCCCAGACGAACCGCCTGAGTTCGGCCGCTCAAGAAGGAGGACAGCCATAGTAGGGCTGTTCCTCGGATTCCCGCCGCCTCGACCCGTGAAAGTAAGATGGTATGGTCCACGGTGTCGAATGCGGCGGAGAGATCTAAGAGGATCAGGGCCTGATGTTGATTGGTGTCCATTCCTTGTCGGAGGTTATCCAGAACCGATGTTATGACGGACTCAGTTGAGTGGGCTGTGCGGAAGCCGGCCTGTCTTGGGGCCAAGACACCATGACTTTCCACAAAGTCACTCAGTGTTTTGACCACGTGTCGTTCCAATACCTTTGCCAGGAAAGGCAAGAGGGAGATTGGACGGAAGTTGGCAGAGTCGGAAGGGTCCGCTCCCGTTTTTTTTAGGATCGGTACGATCACTGCCGATTTGAGTGCTGGGGTAACGATGCCCTGAGCCAGTGAGCTATTGAGGAGCACTAAAGGTGGTGAGGGGCAGAAGGTGTAGATCTGCTTTAAGATGTAGGCAGGGCAGGGGTCCAGCGGGGGGAGGTAGAACAAAACTGAGGAAATAAAGGGACCCAAAAATGCAGCAACACTAATCATTTTTATAGAAATTAATGTCTACAATCTGTTACAGAAAGTGAGGAAAGCACGTGACTAGAAATGTTTTTCTTCAACAAAACGAGTACTCGTAAAAATAGAATTAGTTCCTAATTTTCGGTCATTTCTGTCATAGGGCACTTGGCCTAAGCTCACCTTCTGCTCGGCAAAGAGAATACCAAAAATCTTGACCTGAGCAGTGATGGTGTAAAAAAAAAACAACGGGGGACCAAAAGACAGAAGAAAATATAAAAATATAAAAAAGCCAGTAACATCTAAGGCCTAAATGTTACTGCCTTTTTTATACAGAGATATGCAGGATCGACAAATAATGCAGATGATGCAATGCCCTCCCTCCCCCATTGGCATCACAGGGCATCAGCCCCCACTCAATCCCCCCCCCCCCCCGTCGTGTGTGGCCTCCCGGGCCCGCTCACAGCCGCACCCGAGCACTTCACAAGTCGTTAAAGACCATGTGCATGTTAATGGGGCCTTGTTGTTGTTTCACCCCTTCTAAGAGCCCCTGCAGCTGGACTCTGCCGATTGCCGGCAGAAGTCATCTCATCCCGCGACACCTACGGCTGGGGCGCGAAACAGTAATGTGTCGCGCCACACAGTTTGGAAAGCTGTGTAGTAGAGCACCATCAGCGGAGTGTTTCAACTTGGCAGGGGCAGGAATCCTTGCATCATCCTCCTTTTTCCAAACTGTAGGACCCCTTTGCATCATCTCCAAACCATCTCTGACTTGACCCAGTTCAAAGTTTGGTCAGGTTGGAGGGAAGAGTGAGAGGCTGGAGGCCCAGAGACAAGGGGTGAGTTGGGGGAAATTGTCTCAAGTACTTATGTTGATTCCTCTGTTGATTTGAATCGTGCCTGCAAAAAAAAAAAAAAAACTTCACCGCATCTCTGTTGCTTTTATATAAACTATGTCTTCCCCACTGCGTGATAACAGCCGTACTAGCAATTCGCCACTTGTCACTTGTTCTTCTATGCTCCTCCATATCGGACAGGAAACTGCACATACTACAATTACTGTTTCCAAATCCAGACTTGCATCCATTTCAAGCCTAATGCCTAGGCGCTTGTTTGACTTCCATTGCCCAGAATAAACATGCGGACAAGGAACGCAGGACTTATTCAATCTCAGTCTAATCATCGCCCTCATAAGTCCGCAAGACGACAAAAAGCCAAGATGCTATACCCAGTGGGTAAAGACAACACAAGGCACAAAATAACCTCACAGGATAGGACCCCTCAGGATGGGTAACAATCGGGAGAAGAGCTGATAAATCCCCCCCACCCCCCAGTTTCTAGGTTAGTTCCCGGGACGGAAATTAATAACATAACCACAATTAAAAAGGGGGCCACATGCATAACAGGAAACCTGAGTATTCATGCTGAAAACGGTCAACAGGTACCAAAATAAGAACTCAAATAGTAACAGTATCAGTGCTCGCAGTAGCAACAGTCCCAACGGCAACAATGACATCAGGAATTACTTTAAAAAATGCCCAAAACAAGGTAACTCCATTGTTAATGGAAAATCAACGACATACTTTTCGATGCAACGAGACCGCACACTTATGGATCTAACGCTAATAAACCACCATGCATTACCAAATATGAACAGATGAATCAAAATTTTTCGTTGGCTGTCCCTCTTTTGCCAAAGGTTCTGATTGTGAAGGGCAACAAAACACAAGCTGAAGAACACCTAATCGACCATAACCTCTCCAGAGCTAATTATCCAGGGATCAACACATTGGTGCCTATAAATTCATCTAACGATCTCCGAGAGGTGCAACTTACTCCTGCTTTTGAGGGAAGTGAAATAAATAAGGAATCTTACACCTTAGTAGAACATACCGTGAACATCAAGGATAATTGCCTACTCTTGCAATCTCAGTTGGGTTCTTTGATTGCTCCGTTTTTGCCCAACAAACCTGGGGACGACGACGTGGCCCTCCCACCAAAAGAAAGTCCTGATTCAGACTTGGATCTAGATCAAAGTTCAACAAACGCAAACGAACCTCTGCCGTTCGCTTTCCACAAAACAAACTTGGAAGCCACTTTGGCACCACAAAGGATAGAAAACCACCTTACATTAATCAATGAGGCCCTGATATCAATGGGAAATGCAACAATAATGCATGCAGACAAACTAGATATCCAAATAAATATACTGCAATCTGTAGAAAGCCTGATTGCCAGAGTGGATCTAAAATTAGAACACCTAAACTCCTTGATACGCAGAGCACAGGCAGATACAAAGGTAACAATAAAACCTAATGATTGCGGGTGCTCCCCGATACTGCAGTCTTTGGGAAAACTCCTGGAAATAATGAGCTCATTAGTCACGGACCTACAGTATGAGGCAAATAGAAGGATGAGCAACACAATATGCTCCTTTCCTCAAAATCCAACACAGAGAGTAAATGCAAAATTTACACAAAAAGAGAAAAATATGACAACAGCCACACATTCACCTTCAAGGCCAAGGGGTGATCCAACCAACAAAATAATTATAAGTGACACTAAGTCTATTCTAGACTTACATCAATGCCCACAGGGCAACCAGGACAGCATAGTGAAAACTCAGGACACCTCCAGCAACGATAGTAAGGATTTCAAAGTCCCTTTGAGCCCCAATATATTGGCTCTAAATTCAAATTTACAGACAATACCACAATTATGCCAAACAATAAAAATAAAGTCCTGGCAAGCCGGACGAACCATCTCCCTTAGCGTTCCAATCTTTATCAAGGAAAAACAAGAAAAAACGGAAAAAGTTAAATAAAACAAAAAATGATAAAAGTTACACAAAAGGGAAAATTGCAAGCCAGCCCATCAAAGACAGTAGTAGTGAGAATCAGAAGGGCAGTGATCAAATCACTATAGATCAAAACAGGGATATACAAATAAATTGAATTGCCACTATTGCAAAACCTCTTAAACGCCTCTCATGCCCTTAAGCGAAAACTCTACTAAAGTTCAGATTGAAAGATCTTCCTCGCCCAGTGGCTGCATGAGCAACGCACAGAACACACAGGGCCCACAGATCATCGAGCTCGGCCAAGACATTAAGCATAAACTCAATTCTGCAAAGGCAATTGCCCATAAGGACTCTCAAACTGAATCGACATTTAAAGCTCAACAGGAGAAAAATACTATCCGAGCAAGCCTTAAAGATCGCCAACTTCTCCCGAACCGCACTATTACCTCTATGATTGACCCACACACCCGTATTGCAAATACAAATTGGACCGGGGGGGACTTGGTCCCACGTGATAACCCCGCACGGAACCTAGGTGGGCTACTCGAAACGCCCATGGTGCCTTCCAATGCACTTAATCCCTTCCAGTCGTCTGCCCCCAACCTTGAAAACTCCAAAGTATTGCTGTATCCTGAATATATTTCACAAGGGAGCTGGGACATCCTCAACAGAGGGAACCTTTTGAAACTCTGCGAAAGTATTCCAGGCCTGGAGAATATAAAATCATCAGACATTGAGAGGGTGGCTTTCTCGGGTCCAGGGCTCAGTGAACAAAACAAAATGACCGAGATAACCTTCTCTAACCTGGCTATGGCGAAGACTTTGAAAGGATATAAAATACAACTGGACAACGGGGGCATAAAAATCAAGCTTCCCCTTCCTACAAAATATCCAGAGATCCAGAAAAACAAAGGGCTAAACCACCAACAGGGGGATAAAGATTCGAAGGGACAGAAAAGTAAGAACAACAATTACCTAACTTCATCTGCCAACGGGTCCATTCTACACGGCTCCATAGGTGGCACTCAAGCAATGCAGTGGAGTAGCAATCTAATCCAAATTTCCAAACAAACAGAAGGAGGCAACCGGTCATGTTCAATTATGGGACGGAGTAGCAAAGACTGGTCTTGGCTCCCCCAGGCCTTAAATTCTTCTTCCTAATATTAACACTGGCTATTACCAGAGCAACTATTTGATAACAACAAAGACTACCACGGACGACTTCCAGCAAAATAGCTCTACTATGAGTAATATTAAGATCGGCCACATTCCAGGCAACCATCAAGCCCCAACAAATAGCTCCACTGGGAATAACCAATCCATCAATTTATTGTCTTAGAACGTCGCTGGGATACATCAATTTCTGCAAAGCCCCGGAGCTGTTGCACTCCTGGTCGGAGTGGATATAATCTGTGTACAGGAAACATGGGCTACTGCTTCAACACCAATAGGGAACTATGCCGAATATTTTAAACCTGCTAAAAAAACTAACATTTTCAGGAGACCGTCAGGCGGCATTTCAACTTATGTCAAGTATGCACTGAAAGTAAGCTTCTTAACAATACAGAACACCTCAGACATGTTCTTGGCCAGAATTTTGAAAGGCCTTATTACGATTGATGGCCCGACATCAATACTCCTTATTAAAGTCTATTATAACCGCCATGGGCCGGACCCAAATGACAAACTGAGCCGCCTATTAATTGAGATTGAATCTCTGTTAGTACAGTACGCAGGTATGGATTCAATTAATTTGGGCGATTTTAATATGCACAACTTTGGCAAACAATTGACGAAAACCACCATAATGGAAGCACCAGAAGATTCAATGCCCTAATGCGGGTCTATAAGCTGACTACAACACACTGTCTAAATACAAAAAACAACCCAACAGCATTGATACCCCCAACCTATAATAATCAGACAACAATTGATTACATTCTTCTAAGTGAACGTTTACAAAACTCCATGTTACATTATAATGTTCATCCCCGGACTGAAAGTGATCACGCTATTCTCACATTAGAGCTGTCCATTAGTGTGAAAACATGGCATACTCTCTATTGCATTGGAGCTACAAAGGGGGATGAGTCACACAAACTCCTTAGAAGGATCAAATGGAGACCGCTGCCGACCCATAAGTTTGTCTCATGGAAATCAACCTGGAAAGGTTGGTACACCGGCTGCAACGACCAAGGCAGAATTGGAGAATGGAGCACACTCCCATATGACTTAGCTCACCAACTTCAAGCGAGTGACAATCGAAGATCCTATGATAACTCCACTTATAAACTGGGATTCCAACCAGCAATTAAGAAATGCTCAAGAGAACTCAACTCAAACGTAGAGTCTATCGATCAACCAGATCGCTGACTGCAAAATATGAACTAAAAGAGGCGACAAAAACTCATGCAACAGTGGTCTGGCAAGTGCAACGTGAAGTAACAGAGCATAAATGGCTGAAGATCTTTGGGCTGCTCGCCCCCAGTAAGACCCAAGAATTTTGGCAATATATAAATAAGGTAACCCACGGAACCTCAAATAGAGAGAACCCACTTGATGCAAGTATCTGGTCAGCTCATGTAAAAACTCTCAATACCAGCGACTCAAAGAAAAACTCAACCAAAAGAACACTTCTTGAAGAATATCCAGATGAAGAATCGACTGAACCCACTGCCCTTTCAGCGAACGCCACCTTTGCTGAAAGAAAGGTACTGAGAGCAATTTTGAGAAAAATACGCCATAATGGGGCCCCGGGGCCAAATGGTCTGCCTGGCTCCCTTTTTAGGGAGGATATTAATTTTTGGGCTGAGAACCTGGAACAGCTATATGCGGAGTGCAGGCGCCTGGCGGACGTCCCATACTCCTGGAGGGGATCCCTATTATATCCAATCTATAAAAAAAGGGCCAAACTCAGACCCTAAGAACTACCGTATGATCGCCTTACTGGATGTGGAGGGCAAGGCTTATGCAAGCCCTCTTCTTACGGAATTAGCAGATTGGGTCAGCAAGGAGAATTTGCTTCCTTTTTATCAGACAGGGTTCCGTTCGGGAGGTTCTACCTTGGATAACATCATAGCCCTTTCATATTTAGTACAACAATCAAAGGCTCGGGACGATTAACCGCTTTTTGCCTGCTTTATCGATTATACAGCAGCCTTTGATGGGGTAGACCGAAACATTCTATGGAAGAAACTGGCCTGCTGGAATATCTGCCCAAAACTATTACAAGCCATCAGATCACTATATACTAAAACGTGGGTAAGAGTCAAACTATCGTGCGATTCAGCCACAGAAAAAATCAGCACAGACCATGCGCTAAAGCAGGGCTGCGTCCTTGCCCCGCTCCTTTTCAATTTATATACAGCAAATCTGGGCAAGGCATTGAATGGAGCAACTCTGGCGAATCCAAGGATTGGGGGAATTAGAATCCAATTGATTCAGTATGCAGACGACCTGGTCCTTTTGGACCATACCAAAGTTGGCCTTCAAAAAGGATTAACAGCATTAGCAGAGTACAATGCCAAAAACAAGCTGGTCGCAAATCCAACGAAATCGAAGATTGTGATCTTTGGCCGTTACCCAAAAAAGAAGTTAATAAAATGGAGACTGGGATCATTAATATTATCCAGCACACAATCGTATAATTATCTCGGTGTATGGCTTAGTGAAACAGGACGGCCACAGGTCCATCGACTCAAGCTCCAGCAGTAAGACGAAATGGTTACCTGTGCCATCTGCAAACTCAATGCCAATTTGGAGAGTCTAACCACTACGGCCATCCAACGTGTTCTGAGGGCAAAATTACTACCTTCCCTCAACTATGCCATGCAGGCGTTCCCAGGCAAATTGGCGCAATATCTTGAAAAAATCAACTGTGCAGCTTATAAAAAGTTATTTTGCCTGACGTCATGCACAAGGAACTCTCTAATTCGCTTGGAGATCAATCTTAACAGGCAATCTTTGGAAGGGCTGGCAAGTGTGGCAAAATACTTTTACCTAACCACTTTGGCATCAGAGAACTCAATGAAGTCTGTCATAAATAAAATATTTAAAGACCCGGGCAATCCGTGGTCAGCAGGTCTGGCTACAGCCAAAGACCCTTTGAATCTAGCCATAGAGAACTGGGACCCTAATACAATCAAATATACAACTATTAAAACTGCAATAAAAAAGATCTTGTTCTCGAAAACTGGAAATTGAAGCTTTGACAGCCATACAAATGTCAGAAGATCTGGGAGAAGTGGGGTAAGATTGACAACTTGACTAACCTATAAATAACTGTGTAGTGCTATTGAGAAGGTTCATTTGGTGGAACGTGACTAAGATGATCATTGTCCAGATCCAATGCAGAGATATGTCGCAGATCACTCGATGAACACTGCCACCTTACGTATTGATGTGTGATGCATGTCCAAATCACAAGATGTACTTCTACAAGTTGATGTAGTGTATGTAATAGTGTGGTGCCATATGTCCTGACTTGATTCATGTATACAAAAAAGTGATTTATTGGGGGAGGAGCCTAGCCTGCAACCATGATGGCCGCCTAATCCTTCGGCTCCGCCGACCCTTCCGCTTTCCTCCCGTCCCGTGACCTATCCTGGCATCCATCCTGCTCCTGAGTCGAGTTTTCGGGCATGGGAGATGACCCCGACTCCGATGGTGTGTCTCTCTATGCGTTCCCTGCGGTGGAAGCGGTGTGACGTTCTCGCCTTCTCCCGGACGCTGCCCGGCACTGAAGGGTCTTTGTTCCCCGGGATCGGCTGCCTTCACCCACAACAACAGCGGCCACAGTAGACGGGGCAGAGCCGGCCGACGGAGTGCAGCGGCTGAATTGGGTCTTTCCGCTGCTACTTTATATTCTGCCTCGCTTTGCTCCTCTTTACGCGGGGGGCATGCCGGCTGCGATCGCAACAATGTATCACCGCCCAGACTTGTGGATGCCTTTGTTCGCTTCTTGCCTCGCTGTGTGATGCGGTGGGAGCCATCTTGAAGACCGAGCAACCGCAACTTGTTTTTCACGATCCCGGGCTGCACCTGGTGACACGGCCACTGCTGACGCTCTGTTTACACCTGCACAGTGCACGATGGTCTATGTTCCCTTTGTGCCCCCGGCCCGGCGATGCTATGTGGTGCACCGGCGAGGTGCTCAGCTTTGCGATGGAGACGTGGGTGACCAGTCTGGTGGGCTGCCACGAGTTTCCGAGCCCCGTGAACAGGGAATTGCTACATCCTTCCCTCCTAAGGCACCAGTGCGGATTGCCGACATTCTGGAAGCCCTGGATACTTTTCGAACTGCTTTACGTGACAACGCCTGTGACCTAGGGCACCGTCTAGATGCTGTTCTCTCGGTTGTGCCTCTACCAGACCGGGCACATTCACGAGTGCGGGACGCTGCGCCACATCTTGTGTCCGACTTCTGTGGACTACCTGCCCAGGTGTGCTCGGAGGAGTTGGAGGTATGTGATCCCGATATCCTCGAGATGCTGTCTGTGATGGAAACGCAGCGGTCGGATGTCTGTGTGCTGATTCAGGGGATGGGGTCTTATCTACGGACGCCATGTTTGGATACTCCTTTGTGGTCTATTGGAGATGCGTCCTACGTTATTCTGCAGCTGCTGCCACTGCCCTGGCCGGGTGGACTGTTACAGTGCGTTATCCCCCTTTACAGCATTGTCGCATGCATGGCATTGGAATGGACAGACCTTGTCGGACAGCATCATACTCTACTGGGGCCACTCCGTTTGTTTGTCCCATTCACGATGGCTATTGTGCAGCTGGACCACGTCGAAATTCCTGATCGCAGGGGCCAGGGTTGAGTTCCCCCCATCAATGACTGCGGTAGTGTATGCTGTTGGGGCTGCAGGGGATGGACTGTGGAGCTGACTGTTGTTTTCTTTGGTTCGGGGATCCGGGGATGGGCGGCCGAGGACTTACATGCTTACTGTTTGAGTTTACGTATATGGCCCTCCTCCGGTCTTATGTGATACCTTTTTCTTTTTCTTCTCTTTTTCTTTATCTGTATTTCGGGTACTCTTTTGGGGCGACAGACACACTGCTAGGGGGGGGGGGTAGGCCATAGCCTCTGCATGCGTGTAGGGTGGGGGTAGGGGGGTGGGGTTTTTATTTTGTCCGTTTCAGTTTCTATGGGCCTTTTTTTTTTTCTCTTACTTTTTGGTTCTCTTTCCCTTTCTCTTTCTTTCTTGGGTCAGTAGGGTGGTTCGGTGCGAGGGGGGCGGCGACTGGCATGCAACATATCCTGCTCTTACTGTCTTGTCGTATTATTATCATGCCGCTAGCCTGACTACGTTTTTTGTTACTCGGATTTCTTCTGTTTGACGTTGCCCTCTTGTGTCATTGGTGGACTGTTGGAACTCTGATCCTTCCTATTGTTTATATTTTGGAATCTACTAAAACTAAAAATTTAACCTTCACTTCTCCTGTCTCTCGGTAGTGCGCACATGCCCAGTGTAACCCAGATTGATTGCTATTTTATGCTCAGATGCTATCGAGTTATCACTTTGCTTGCTAATTTGCGTCAACATGTGTCGTGGCCGGCCGGATGGTTGTAGGCCCGTATTTGTTTTGCAATTATTGTGCAATAAAGGTTTCAAAAATTAAAAAAAAAAAAAAAGTGATTTATTGTATTTTATGATTTGTTTTACAATTGAAAATAAAAAATACAAAAAACCATGAGAGAATATTTTTATGTATTTGAAGCTATTTTTTAAAAAGGACTAATAATTTAATATACCTTTATGCTTTAAAATTTGTACATAGATACTAATTGTATTTTTTATGCACGCAATCACACACACACAGACATATATATATATATATATATATATATATATATATATATATATATCATAGAAAAAAGAGAGGTTACGGGGACATTATAGTTAGGAGATAGAAATAAAAAACATTAGAAATTCACTGGAAAAATCAAAGGTTACTGGGACATTATAGTTAGACTCAGATTTCACACATAAAAAACATAGAAATTCAGCAGTTAGTTATTTGAGCTAACTATAACTTATGCCCCCATAATGCACTGCTTACGACCTCACATTTTACATGACCTATTATATGGTCAGTGACAGCACTGATGACGTCTCAGATTATATCACTGATTACATCATGCAGTGATTGTGAATGTTTTCTAAAATTTTATGAGTCTCAAATATATATATATACTGAGCTACTACAAAAGTTAAACTAAGATACTTTGTCTGCTACTGAAGGATACTACTTCTAGCATATATTATGTGAGTGGCTGTGTGACTTTGTATATCCATATGTGAGTGGGTGTTTCAGTGGCTGTATGGGTGTGTAAGTGGGTGTGTGAGTGGCTGTATTGGTGTATAAGTGGGTGGGTAAGTAGCTGTATGGGTGAGTAAAAACCACAGTTGATGGACAGAATGCAGAACAATGTCATACATTCACCCAAGTACAGAGATCTGGGCCTAAATCCATCGTTTTTTTGCACTCCACACCACCCCAGTTCAGACATGGCCATATGCAAATCAGTCTTGACCCTGCACTCCACACCACTGGATTCAAGCAAGCTGGGCTGAAGACGGCTGGAATGCCAGAAACCGGTCCTCGGAAGCTTGTTTCCGGTCCAGGGAGGACCTGGCTTGGCAGTTCGGGCTGGACTGTTCCCATGAGGCACAGGGTCTGACTAATTTGCATATGGCTGGGTTCAAACTGGATTGGCCTGGTGAGAAAAAAAACCGATGGATTTAGGCCCATATCTCTGTACTTGGGTGAATGTATGACATTGTTCTGCATTCTGTCCATCACCTGTTGTTTTTTGTATGGGCGAGTAAGCGGCTGTGTGAGTGGGTATATAGGTGTGTAAGTGTGTGTGTGAGTGGCTGTATGGGAGATTGAGTTGCTATGTGAATGGCTGTATGAGTGAGTGACTGGGTGTGTAAGTGGCTTTATGGGTGAGTGGGTGGCTGTTTGAATTGGTGTTTGGTTAAGTGAGTTGGTGTGTGAGTGGCTTTATTGGAGTGGAGTGTCTGTGTGTGTAGCTGAATGGCTGTATGCATGTGTGAATGGATATGTAAGTGGTTGTGTGAGTGACTCAGTGGGCGTGTGAGTGGCTCTATGGATGAATGAGTGGATGTCTGAGTAGTTGTATGGATTTGTAAATGGATATCTGAGTGATTTTGAGGGAGTATGACTGGGTGAATGAGAGGTTGTACATGGCTGTGAGTGCTTCTGTGGACGATGTCATCAGTGATGTTATCAGTGATGTTACTGACCATATCAAGAGTGATGTAATATGTGAGGTTATAAGCAGTGCATTGTATGGGCATAATTATAGTTTGCTCAGGTAACTAGAACTGCTGAATTTCTATGGTTTTCCTGTAACCTTTCTTTTTTTCAGTGAATTTCGAAGATGTTTTATTTCTGTTTCCTAGCTATAATGTGCCAGTAACCTTTGTTTTTCAGTGAATTTCTTAGGTTTCTTAATGTTATTTCCTAACTACATGTCCCTGTTACCTATGTTTTTTTCAGTGAATTTCTAAGGTTTTTAAATTTTATTTCCTAACGGTAACCTTTGATAGGTGGTTTGTGAGTTACTGTATTGGTCAGTGAGTATGTGTGTGAGTCGCTGTATGGGTCATTGACTGGGTGTGTGAGTGGCTGTATGGGTCTGTGAGTGGTTGGGTGAGTAGCTGTATGTGGAGAAGTGTGGCTCAATGGTTAGAGCAGGCAGACCTCGATGCAGAGCTCTGGCCAGGGACCAGGGTTCGATTCCCGCCTCGGCGGGTCTCTGGCTCATTAATTCCCCTGACCGGATATTCTCGCCTCAGTGCCTATTTTGATCATGGGTCCCACGCTGCAAATCTGGGCAATAGCTTGGTTAGTCTCCACAGTGGCCCCCACAACGCGAGGGATGCCTGGTCTGCACCATGGGGGTGCCCAGGAGTGGACACTTCACAGGGAAAGCCAGGAAGGGTTCCCTTTCGGTATTCGTAGAAGCGCCGGGAAACGCACTGCGGGTAGCTGTGCGCTATACAAGTACAAAAAACAAAACATGGGTCTCTGAGTGGGTGTATGAGTGGCTAGATGGGTCTGCAAGTGAGTAACTGTATGGGTCAGTGGGTGTGTGAGTGACTGTAGGGGTCTGTGAGTGGATGTGCGAATGGTTTTGTAGGTGTGTGAGTGGCTCTATGGGTCTTTAAGTGGATGTGAGAGTACCTGTGTGGGTCTGTCAGTAGATTTGTGAGTGATTGGGCAGAGCGGAACCTCACCTACCCCTTTATCCAACAAGAGTCCACCGTTTTGCACAAAATGTCTACTCAACTGGATTACTTTCTACTAGTAATGTAGTAAGTGCTACCTAGTCAGAGCAGAACCCCATCTGCCATTTATCCAACAAGAGTACACAGTTTTACACAAAATGTCTGCCCAACTGGTTAATTAGTAAGTGCTACCTTATTAGGTAAATGTGTAGTGCTTCTTCTGCACTTCAGCTGCGTAATGGACCACAAGGAAGTGTCTCCACAACCTTGTGTATGTTTCATTTTAGCACTGTGATTCTCCCACGTGCGGCTTCATCCGATAGAGAAGACAACAAGACTATAAAGAGGTAAATCTCCACCAAAAAAAGGTCCTTCCTCTTAACTATGTGAAGTATGGGCTTATTTGTTTGGTGGAGATTTGTTCATATTCCTCACATCATGAACATGTCACCATAATCGGCGGTAAATGCGCTGTGGGGCCTCTTGTTAATCTGTCCATCATCATGGCAAAAGGTGTGAATACCTTTGCATATTACAAAAGTGAATGTGGCAGGGCCAAATGGGCAGAGTTTCGAAGTGATTTGCACATTTGCATATTTGTAGCAATTTAAAGGGAGAACCATGGACTCTGCTCTCACAAGGAGAGGCCACAAAAGAACCCACTTGTCACAGTCAGTACAGATTACGCTCCAATAGATCAACAATGCATTCACCTCCACCAAGAATTTCAGATTGTTTTTAATCTAGTCCCAGTATAAGTCCCAAAATGCTGCCAACACTTCAAGAAGGGTCCGCACCTCAAGATATACAAATTTGTTTTTCCTTTAATGTCTCGAAAACTACTAGACAGATTTACACCAAATCTCAAAAAGGGCTCTTCTTAGACCAAGTAGACCAAGAGCTACCACTCTGCCAACTTTGGTGTAAGTCTGTCCAGCAGTTCAGGCTATAGTTGTATCTAAAATCCCTATGGAAAATTGCATTGGAAATGCACATTTGTTGACTCCCCCCTTTTTCTCAGCTCCCGCTTGACAGATCACTCCGAAAACTTTCCATGCACAACTAGACAAAGTGGGGCACCTTTTTGGAAAATTTTGTAAAGATTTGTCTAACTGAACCAAAGTTATAAGCAAGTCAAAAAACGCTTTTCCTATGGAAACTAGGTCCAAACTATAACTACCTACTAGCAGACCACCAGTAGGTAGTAGTATATATATATATATATATATTGGCGGTCACCACAGGTTAGTTATAGTTAGACTACCTTTCCATAAGAAATAGCTTAATTAAATTGGTTGATAACGTTGGCACTGTTTGACAAAGGTTCATGAAACATTCCAAAAACTGCTCTTCACAGCTCAACTATCCTGCGGTTCTCCTGCGGGAACAGAGTAAAAAAAAAACGGTGCTCTTATTTGTTATAATAAAGAAATGACCCCTGGGGTGAGCCGAGGCCCAGTGATCAAACAATATTATTATTTTTTTAATATGTGGCGAGGGCTTATGTGGCCCCACCCCTCCCTTAAACGATTTTGACTTCAGGAACACCCTCCTTTGGACCTGGTGCATTTTTTAAAAAGGAGCATGGTTCCCCTCCTTCCCCCAGGGGCCTGGCACATTTTAACGAGAGGGTGCGTGGCCTCCTAACCAAAGCCAATTTCAGCCTTGGGAACTCCAACCCCTGTAGCCTGCCATTATTGTAACAGGGGAGGCGAAAATGCAGCTCCACTCGCCGTGTCACTGATCAGCACCCGGGCCAATCTAAGCAGTGTCCCAGGGAAACCCATCCTCCAGGACACTGCTGTTTTCTGAGAGAGTGCATGCATAGCTTGTCCCCACTCTCCCAGGCAGAAAACACATCTTTGCTGTGGGGGATCTTGAAGTTACCCCAACGGGCCCCAACATTTTCTTACATGTGGTTGCACCAGGTAGGCACTAGGGCACCCATCAGTAATCTAAGTGGCTTGTTCCCAAGGGAAGAAGGGGCTACGGGGGCTTTGGGGGCCCCCTGTAGCCCCCAACAATGAAGAAAGGTGTTGGTGCTGCGGGTGGGCATCCACCTAAAATAAAAATGTTAAAACATGGTGGCTCCTGCGGCTGAGGTGGCTGGAGTGCTAGCAAGGGCCACAAGGCCCTTGGGCTCCACATGCGGCCCTCAACATTGAAAAAAGGTGTTGGTAACCCAGGTGGGCACTGAGGCACCTACAAAAGTTAAACAAAGAAAAAAAAGGAAAACTAATTGAACAGCAGAAGCCACTTATTTAGTATTCAATGCTCCATGCAAGGAGCACCCCATAATGCCCTCCAGGGGTTTTGTAATTATATGTTTTGGAGCTTGGTGGTGTCCATAGAAGAGGCAGGGGTGCCACCAATTTATTTTTTATGTTGTGGCGTCAGCAGGGATTGCCCAGCCCACCAGCTACATTACAAATAACACAGTAAGTCTCCTGGGCCATTAAATCCATGACCTCTGGGGAACTTACTATATTTTGTATGCACTTCAAGCTGGAGCTGTATGCTCATGAGGTGGAGTGCAAGGCCTCCTCATGGGTCCTTCAATGGTTGCACTTTGTGGGCTGAAAAATGTTAACAGAAAAACTCAAAGATAAGTTGATTTATTTTTATAAACATTTATTAAAAAAAGATGATACTCACTTTTAATAAGCATTGGAATGTGTGAATTTATATAGTTTACATCAATTATAATTACTGGTGACTTTTTCGATAAATATAATAGGTATCATTCGTATATGTTAATATGCTGACCTCTTCATAAAACTAATAGGCTCACTTTTTAAAGAAGCGAGGCAGGGGCAGAGCCTTAACGGAATATGTACAGTGTATGATGGGTAGGAAGCTGCTAGTCGTTGTAGTTGTTCTCTGAAGCAGCAGCTGCTTCCCATAACATCACGTACCTTTGCTTCCGGGTTCCCTTGTGAGTCGAAGCATCCTGCTCTTGTCTTCTCTCATCGGGCTTGATCTCACCAGGGCCTCGGTTGGAATTGAGTTTTGAATCCTCCTGCTCCTGGAGTACTGATGACATCCTACTGTGCTACTGCAAAAGAAATAAGACAAAATTAAAGTAACAAGACAAGCATGCATTCCTGGTAACACACTAGTACACTAATTCATTGCGAACCCAGAGTCTTGTTTTAACTGAATTTTACTTATTTGACTTTCTTCTCCGGATATTATTGACTCTTATGATTCTTCTTCCTACAAGGAAACAAAAATGAACAGTATTATATGCTGCAACATTGTGCTCTTTGAATTCCTAAAGCACTTCTGATGTTTTTTTATTAGGCTTATTTTTGTGTTATTATTTTTGACTGGGCAATATGGCTAACATATTGGGTGCATGAAGTAATACGCTACATTTATGCGCACATATGTGTTTGTTCTTTCCTATGTATTCTCCCACCATTCCATACAAAGCCTACAGTTAAGAAGAGATAAGTTACATTGGAGGTATGCCATGTTAGTTATTATGTGATAGTCTAGAAAACACTATATGTTTGTTCAGATATGTACACATGTTTCTCTTTCTCTGTCACTGAGCATGTCATGAGTGAAGTAATATGTGACATCATCAGCAGTGCATTGCGTGGGCATGAGCTATAGTTAGGCCTACTAACTATAACGGCCGAATTTCTATGGTTTTGTATGAGGGAAATCTCCAACTAACTATAACGTCCCTGAAACCTATGGTTTTTTTAGTGAATTTCTAAGGTTTCTTATATGCTAATTTCTAACTATAACGTCCCAGAAATCTATGGTTTTTTCACGGAATTTCAAAGGTTTTTTAAATGTTAATTTTTAACTATAACATCCCTGAAACCTATTGTTTTTTCAGTGAATTTCTAAGGTTTTTTAAATACTAATTTTTAACTATGCCTACAACGGTAGGACATGTGAAAGAAGAAGAAGAAAAGCGCAGAAAGAAGCAAGACAAATGCAGAAAGAGGCAACAGAAGTCCAGAAAGACAAAGAAAAGTGCAGGAAGAAGAAGAGATGTGCAGAAAAAAACAACAGAGGAGCAGAAAGTCCTCCTGTGCCCCCAACTAGTCCACCAGGCACCTACAGTAAGCACCACAGAGCTGCGTTGCAGAGAGGTGGTCTAAGGCCATGCCCCTTTTTTCACCTCTCAGCAATGCAACTCTGTTGTGGTTACTGAAGGTACCTGGTGGGCTAGTTGGGCCCTAGGACCCTCAGGATACAAGGGGACTTAATCCCCCAACTTAAAACATGCCACAGACGTGTTTGCACACATGTCACATCAGGCCCGCCCCCTTTCTTCACCACTGTACAAACGTTCCGTGACGCGTTTTAAGCTGGGGGGTTAAGTCCCCTTGAACCCTGAGGGTCCCTGGGGTTCACCTAGCCCACCAGGCACCTCAAGTAAGCGCCACAGAGCTGAGTTGCAGAGAGGTGTTCAAAGGAGCGTGGCCCCTTTAAAAAAACAAACATGAACAGGAAGGGGTCATGTGGGCCCCCCTCCCGTGGCTGATTCTAGCCCCTGGGACCCCATCCCCCGGGGCATGGCCACATTTATTTAATTTTTTAATGAGGGGGGCTGCGCGGCCCCCTCCTGAGGACTCTACAGGCCCCGGGGACCCCATTCCCTGGGCAAGCCTTTATTTATTTATTTTACATTTTGGAGGTGGGGGTCCACATGGCCCCCCTCCTGGGCCACTTCTAGCCCCAGTGGATGGCCACATACATTTTTTTTTTATGGAGGGGGCTGCATGGCCCCCCTCCTGAGGCCATTATTGACCCCGGCGACTCCAACCCCCGGAGTCGGCCTTTAGTTATTTTTTATTATTTTTTAGGAGGGGGGCTGTGTGGCCCCCCTCCCAGGCCACTTCTAGCCCCGGGGACCCCATCCCCCGGGGCTGGCACTATCTGTTGGGGACATGGGGGAACCCCAATTTCACAACGGTTCCGCAGGCTCCCCACGTCCTGCAGGAGCCGGCATTGCTTTTCTACATGGGGAGCTGCTGACATGCAGCTCCCAGTGTGGAAAAGCAATCTGCGTTGGATTTCGGAAGAGAGAGCAGGTTTCCCTACTCTCGCCTCCAAAGTCCAAAGCAAAGCCTCAATTGTCCTGGGGTGGGCACCCAGGGACACTGCAGGAGCCGGCCATGATGGGTGGCGGTCCCCAGGGCCACCAAGGGCTCCAGGAGGGGGGTCCACGTGGCCCCCCCTCCCAATGTGATTGAAGCCCTGGAGTCATGGTGGTTCCTGGTGCTCTGTAACGGACCCCTGCATCTGCATTATTAGTGCCCGAGGGAGGTGGCGGTCCCTGGGGTGTGTGGGGGGGCTCGAGCCCCCATACAAGTTTATTATTTTTTTAAATAGAAGCCCCGGGGGGTGGCACCAATATTTGACAAAAGCCCCGGGGGTGGCGCTAATATTTGACAAAAGCCCCGGGGGTGGCGGTCCCCAGGGCTCAGGGGGCCTTGGAGGCCCCCACAAAAATAAATGAGCCCAGGGGGTGGCGATCTCTGGGGCGGCGGGGGCCCCCGCTAATATATTTTTGCAATGCCCCCGTGAGCTGGCCCACCCGGGGGCCTCAATTAAATGAAGCGCGGGAGCCCTCGCTTCATTTAAAAAAAAAAATTACGATGGGATACGCTTCCCACAAATCGCCCCATTTTCTTGTTTAAAAAAAAAGTCACTGTTTCCTGGTTTGCATTATTGGCAGCCAATCACAGTGAAGCTCATGCTCGGGAGGGGTTGCGACTCCACTGCGTCACTAGATATCGAAACTTCTTTTTCAAATTTCTCAGGAACTACTGGACGGATTTACACCATTAAAAAAAGGGCTCTTTCTGAATAAAGGGCTACATTTTTGCCAAATTTGGTGTAATTCCGTTCAGCAGTTCGGTCTGTAGCTGTGTCTAAAGTTTTCTATGGAAAATTACATAGGGAAAACACTTTTAGGACCCCCCTTTTGTCTCAGCCCCCGCTTCTCAAATCACCCCGAAACTTTCAAGACAGGAGCTGACCGAAGTGAGCCACTAGTTTTGAAAATTTTGCAAAGGTTCTTCAACCGGCACCAAAGATATTAAGAAAACAAAAAACGCTTTTCCTATGGAAACTAGGTCCTAACTATAACTACCAACTGGCAACCGCCAGTAGGTTATATGTATATATATATATTCACTGAAAAAACCATAGGTTTCAGCCACGTTATAGTTAGGAATTAGCATTTAAAAAACCTTAGAAATTCACTGAACAAACCATAGGTTTCACACATGTTATAGTTAGGTGGACATTTCACTCATACAAAACCATTGAAATTCTTGCGTTATAGTTAGTTCAGCTAAATATAACTTGCGCACCCGCAATCCACTGCTGATGACGTCACATACTACATCACTCATGACATGGTCAGTGACATCACTCATGACATGACCGATGACATCTCAAATTTTTAAATGCTAATTCCTAACTATAACGTGGCTGAAACCTTTGGTTTTTGCAGTGAATTTCTAAGGTTTTTTAAATGCTAATTCCTAACTATAACGTGGCTAAAACCTATGGTTTTTTCAGTGAATTTCAAAGGTTTTTTAAATGATAATTTTTAAATGTATTAATTGTTATATTTTTTTATACTGATTTACTGCATTGTTTTAAACTATTTATTTTTAGATATTTTATTTTTTAAATTATATTACATATTTTTAATATAAATTGAAAAAAAATGTTTTTAAAAATATTGAAATTTTAATATTTGTTTTTTTTATTTTATATTTTTTTTAATTTCTATATATTTTATATAGCAGGCAATGATATCCTATGAAAGGAAATTCAAGTTACTGTAAGTACGGTTAGAATTACTTTACAGAATCAGTAGTGGGCTAAAAGATGCAGCACTGAGGTCTCTCCTGATAACAGGTGAGTAAATCGGAATTCGTATTTCGGCTGATTTTAGAGGAATTTTTTAAAGTTCCAAAACTCCACACTTAGAAGAATTTCGAAGTAAAACCACTCAATGTTACCCAAGGAAAAAAATTCACTTAGCAGGTAAGTCGTGTTATCATTACTTTTTCTTACTCAGTGGTGGATCCTGGATCCAGCACTGGTGCATCTCCTGTAAACAGTTGAAAGAATGCGTTCAAGTCATACAGGCGATTTTTAAGGAATATTTTTAGTTTGTGAAAATAGACACTTATATAGATTCCTATGGAAGGAAATACAAGTTACTGGTAAGTACGGTTAGAATTACTTTTCAGGGTCAGTGTTAGGCCAAAAGATGCAGCACTGGGGGCTGCGTTGCAGAGAGGTGTAAAAAGGGGCGTGGCCTCTTTACACGTCTATGCAACGCAGACCCCTGGCACATACTGGAGGTTCCTGGTGGGCTAGTTGGCCCTCAGGGACCCCCAGTATTCAAGGGGAATTAGTACCCCCTCTGCAAACGCGCCATGAGGCGTGTTTGCAGAGTGATGCAATCCGTTACCTCAAGCCCTGCCCCCTACCTTCACCACTGTGCAAACACGCCCTGTGGCGCGTTCTAAATTGGGTGATTAAGTGCCCTTGAATACTGGGGGTCCCTGGGGGCCAACTAGCCCACAACATACAAAGAGTTGGCATAGTCGATACGAGAGATTACAAGGGCCAGAGTGACCAGGGTCAGGGCCTCAGTGGTCAAGAATCGACTGATCTTTCCGATTCTGCAAAGATGGTAAAAACAGGCAGAAACGACCGAGCTGATTTGAGCTTTCATGAACAGGTCGCTACTGATGATAATACCTAAGCTCTTGAGAGACTCAACTGGGCGGGGAGGACTGCCCAGGGCAGGGGGCCAGAAGTTGGAATTCCATGGGTTGGCAGTTCCTCCCGTGAGAATAAGATCGTTTTTTTCAGGGTTCAACTTCAGCTGGTTAATATACATCCATTCACAAATGAAGCTCATGGTGGATTGGAGGTTGATCAATGAGGAGGAGGAGGAGGAGGAATCGATGTTAAAAACCAGCTGGAGGTCATCAGCATAGTTGAAGGTTTCAACCATTTTAGTGCGCAGAGACCAAATTAAAGGAAGTAAATATAAATTAAAAAAGAAGGGGCGAGAGGGAGGAACCCTGGGGGACTCCACAGTTCAGCTTGATTTTCTGGGCAGAAAAATTGGCAATGCGTACTGCCTGGTATCAGTTGCTGAGGAAGGAGGAGATCATTTGCAGGACCAGGCCCTGAATCCCAGCGCAGCCGACACGGTTGATCAGGAGATCATGATCAACTTTGTCGAAAGCAGCAGACAGATCCAGGAGCACCAGGGCCTGGGTAAGTCCTTTGTCAGTCCCCATCCTATGCTCATCCATAACCGACAGAATAACTGACTCCGTGGAGTGTGCGGGTCTAAAACCTGCCTGGTGGGGGTCAAGGAAGTTGGACTGTTCAATAAAAGAGCTGAGGCAGTTAGTGACATGGGTCTCCAGGATTTTACCTAGATAGGGGAGGAGGGAGATGGGATGGTAGTTGCCAAGGATCAGAGGGTCGGCATTAGGTTTCTTCAGTATAGGGACAATTTCTGCGTTTTTGAAGATGTCAGGATCAGTGCCTAGTTTGAGAGAGTTATTGAGAAGATAGAGAACCGGGTCTGGGCAGGCGAAGAAGGCTGCCTGCAAGACGTGAGGGGGGCAGCAGTCTAAAGGGCAGCCTGAGCTAACTTTTTTTAGAAGCTTAAATAACTCATCCCTAGAGATAAAAGGGATTTGATCAATAATGAAGGAGTTATTATGACTGGGGGGGAGTAATAAGAGGGGCCGGGGGTAGGAATGCTGACCTTAATGACGGCAATCTTTTCAATGAAGTAAGAGTTAAGGGAGTCTCATAAAGATTGAAAGGGGGCAGATTTCACCATAACTCTATCTGGTTGTGCAAGTTCATCAACGATGGAGAAAATGTCCTTGGATTTATTGGCTGAGTTCATGATTTTGGAGGAGAAATAAGAAACTTTAGTCAGAAGAATGGAGTTTTTGTAGTCTCTAAGCTGACTTGTGTAAGTGGCCTTTTTATCCGAGGAGTAGTCGTGTCTCCAACGGCATTCCGCTTGCCTCAGAGCCAATTTCTTGGCCTTGAGGTCATCGGAGAACCAGCATTGGGCGTCGTGAGGTCGTTTGATCTTAATATTCTTAAGTGGAGCAAAGCTGTCACTGGCTGATTCGAGCCAGGATTTAATGCTATTAACCTGTGTGGAGAGTGATTCGTGAGAGGTGGGCATTGTGGCTTTTAATTGTGAGCAGAAATCATCAATGTTGACCTGGTTCCAATTTCTGGCCCGGTGGTTTCCTAACTGGCTGGTTTTGTTTGGGTAGGCACAAGCCAAGGTGAATGTGATGAGATAATGGTCAGACCATGTACATGGAGAGATTTGTAGCGTGGAGATTTCTAGGTTGGATGTCTAAACTTGATCTTAGATGTGACCTTTTATGTGGGTGGCGGCCGTCACATGCTGGGTACAGTTCATCCCTAAAGTTAATTCCAAGGAACTAGCACTTTCTTGTATATCATTGGGCCAGTAATTAAAGTCTCCAATTATGATCATTCTGGCATGTTTGATAATCAGTGGGGAGATCATTTCACCAAAAAGTTGGGGAAAAGAGGGCATGTGGCGTGGGGGGCGATAGAGTAGGACACAGATAAAAGAGGACTGAGGTGATTCAAATTTCAGTATGAGGCTTTCGACTGGGGGTATGCTCATAATCCATAGTGAAGAGAATTGGAGTCTTTGATGAATGATGGCAGCAACCCCTCCCCCGATCTTCCCTGAGGGGCGATTAGCCTGAAGGATATAGTAGCCTGAGGGTATTGCGGCTAAAATGTCGGGGCCGATTCATCAGTGAGCCAAGTTTCAGAAAGTAGGAGGATATCAGGTTTCTCTGAGTCTATGAGCTGGAAGATCTCTAGTTGGTGTTTCACCATAGAGCGGGTGTTAAGGTAGCTAATAGTGAGGATCCCTCTCTTAAAAGAATCGGGAGCAGGAGACACAGGTGATCTCTTGGCGGGAGTAGAGGGATCCCTGTAGTTCGGAAGGTGGACGAACTCAGGGTGTCTGTCCCAGTGGGCCAAGATGCCTGCTTTTTTAACGATGGCCCTGGTCCTGGGGCTGATGGGGCAGTTTACTTGCAGTTGTTTCAGTTCTGAGGCAGAGTATGATAAAAATTGGCATAATGTTTAGCCCCTGGCACCAAACGGCCGCGGACGGGCGCAGACGGGCTTGCCTTTGGCGTGCCCGCTGCGCGAGTCCGCTGCGCGAGGAGAATGACATGCCCTTTAAGTAGCCTGTGGGCGTTAGAGTGCTAGGTGAATGCTCCGCCCCAGCAGCCCCCAAGCATCGACGCCGGCACCCTCCACAACAAGCGGGGAAACCCCGTGGTGGACCGGGATGCAGGCGTCAGGACAAGCAGCAGTGCGAAATGCAGGTAAGTGCGAACAGGTTTAAAAAGGGGTATTATTAAAAGAAGTTCGTGAATGAGCAGTTAGCAGTAGCACAGGTCAGCGTTTAGTAATCAAGCGCTTCTAAACTTTCAGCAATGTTAATCTTGTGTCAGCGCGCGTCCCTCACCTTCACCATTGTGCAAACGCGCCCCGTGGAGCGTTCTCAGTTGGGGGATTAAATCACCTTGAATACTGGGGCTCACTGGGGGCCAACTAGCCCTCCAGGAACCTCAATTATGCGCCAGGGGGCTGCGCTGCAGAGAGGTGTAAAAAGGGGAGTGGCCTCTTTAAACGTCTCTGCAACGCAGCCCCCTGGTGTATACTCGAGGTTCCTGGTGGGCTAGTTCGCCCCCAGGGACCCCCAGTATTCAAGGGGAATTACTTCCCCCTCTGCAAACGCACCAGAGGGCACGTTTGCAGAGTGGTGCAATTCGTCATCTCAAGCCCCGCCCCCTACCTTCACCACTTTGCAAACGCACCCTGTGGCGCATTCTAAATTGGGGGGTTAATTCCCCTAGAATACTGGGGGTCCCTGGGGTCCACCTAGCCCACCAGGAACCTCCACTATGATCTAGGGGGCTGCGTTGCAGAGGGGTGTAAAAAGGGGCGTGGCCTCATTACACCTCTCTGCAACGCAGCTCCCTGGGGTATACTGGAGGTTCCTGGTGGGCTACTTGGCCCTCAGGGACCCTCAGTATTGAAAGAGAATTAATTACCCAACTTAAAACGTACCACGGGGCGTGTTTGCCCACTGATGAAGGAAGGGGGCGTGGCCTGAGGTGACATGTCTGCAAGCAGGCCCTGTGGCGCGTTTTAAGTTAGAGAATTAATTCCTCTTCATTCCTGAGGTCCCCTGTGGGTGAACTAGCCCACCAGGTACCTCCAGTATGCGCCAGGAAGCAGCGTGGCAGAGAGGTGTTCAGAGGCCACGCCCCTTTTTACAACACTCTGCAACGCAGCTCCATGGCGCTTACTGGAGGTACCTGGTGGGCTAGTTGGCCCCTAGGGGACCTCTGGATTGAAGAGGAATTAATTCCCCAACTTATAACGTGCCACAGGGCGTGTTTGCACAGACATCACCTCAAGCCCCGCCCCCTACCTTCATCACTGTGCAAACGCCCAGTGGGGCGTTCTCAGTTGGCGGATTAAATCCCCTTGAATACTGAGGTCCCTGGGGGCCAACTAGCCCACCAGGAACCTCCAGTATGCGACAGAGGGCTGCGTTGCAGAGAGGTGTCAAAATGAGGCGTGGCCTCTTTACATGTCTCTGCAACGCAGCCCCCTGGCGTATACTCGAGGTTCCTGGTGGGCTAGTTCGCCCCCAGGGGCCCCCAGTATTCAAGGGGAATTACTTCCCCCTCTGCAAACGCACCAGAGGGCACGTTGGCAGAGTGGTGCAATCCGTCACCTCAAGCCCCGCCCCCTACCTTCACCATGTTGCAAAGGAGCCCTGTGGCGCATTCTAAATTGGGGGATTAATTCCCCTAGAATACTGGGGGTCCCTGGGAGCCAACTAGCCCACCAAGATCCTCCACTATTAGCTAGGGGGCTGATTTGCAGAGAGGTTTAAAAAGGGGCGCGGCCTCATAACACCTCTCTGCAACGCAGCCCCCTGGCGCATACTGGAGGTTCCTGGTGGGCTACTTGGCCCTCAGGGACCCTCAGTATTGAAAGAGAATTAATTCCCCAACTTAAAACGCACCCCGGGGCGCGTTTGCACACTGATGAAGGAAGGGGGCGTGGCCTGAGGTGACATGTCTGCAAACACGCCCTGTGGCGCGTTTTAAGTTAGAGAATTAATTTGTCTTCATTCCTGAGGTCCCCGGTAGGCGAACTAGCCCACCAGGTACCTCCAGTATGCACCAGGAAGCAGCATTGCAGAGAGGTGTTCAGAGGCCATGCCCCTTTTTACAACACTCTGCAACGCAGCTCCGTGGCGCTTACTGGAGGTACCTGGTGGGCTAGTTGGCCCCTAGGGGACCTCTGGATTGAAGAGGAATTAATTCCCCAACTTATAACGTGCCACAGGGCGTGTTTGCACAGACATCACCTCAAGCCCAGCCCCCTACCTTCATCACTGTGCAAACGCACCCCGTGGGGCATTCTCAGTTGGCGGATTAAATCCCCTTGAACATTGGGGGTCCCTGGGGGCCAACTAGCCCACCAGGAACCTCCAGTATGCGCCAGGGGGCTGCGTTGCAGAGAGGTGTAAAAGGGGCATTACCCTATTGGGTGTTTCTGAAAACATGAGGAAACTCCTCGATGATGGTCAAACGGTTGCACTTATTTTACTTGACTTAAGCGCAGCCTTTGACACCGTATCGCATAAAAGACTGATTGCTCTACTGGAAAAAAATGGAATAGGTGGAAAGGCACTGCAATGGATTAGATCCTTTCTGAGTCATCGGACCTTTCAAATATCATCGGCAGCGGCATGTTCGGGAACCTTCAATTCCCCTCATGGAGTACCGCAGGGCTCCATCCTTAGCCCACTCTTTTTCAACTTATATCTTAGACCCCTAGCGGATCTAGTGGAAAATGCGGGTCTAACCTTCATGTCGTATGCCGACGACTCTCAGATTGTGTTCTCACTATCTGAACCCCAAACTTCTTCATCATCTCTCCTAAAAGCTGGCTTGCTATCCATTTTCAACTGGATATCAACAAACCAGTTGAAATTAAATGGAGATAAGACGGAGATTCTCCTTCTGGGCAGGCAACCTGAGCTTTGGAACTCGTTACATTGGCCTGCCCAGATGGGAAATCTCCCGACACCAGTGCCGCAGGCTAGAAATCTGGGTGTAATCCTGGACAATTCACTGTCCATGAGACAGCAAGTTAGTAAAGTAGTGAGCCTCTGCTTTACTATCTTGAGATGGCTCAAGAAGATCCTTTGGATGCTGCCCAGTCCTATGCAGAAAACGGTGGTCAATGCCTTAATTACATCTCGGCTTGACTACGGGAACATCCTGTATTTAGGTGCAAATAAAGCAGTCACAAAAAGACTGCAACTTGTACAAAATGCGGCTGCTCGTCTTCTCTGTGGCATACCAAAAAACAGCAGTGTGTCACCTTACCTGCGTGAACTGCACTGGTTGAGGGTGGAGAACCGCATTAGGTTTAAAGCCCTAAACTACATGTTTAAAATCAAAGCAGGCACCGCTCCTAAATACTTGCTGGCGTTAGCCTCCCCCTACATCCCAAATAGAAATTTGCGATCAAAAGCTGCAGAAAAATTCTGTGTCCCCAGATTCAGGTTGGCCAGGATGGGAGGCAAATCTGTTGCCTACCTGGGTCCCGTCATTTGGAACACACTCCCAATTCAAATACGCAAAGAGCAAAACCATCTCAGATTTCGAAAAGAGATAAAAACCTGGCTGTTCAACCAGTAATCTGATCACTTACCCTGTCTACACTTTCTCCAGGCTGTGTGTTAGGCGCCGGGAAACCCTTTTTGGGTAGCTGTTGCGCCATATAAGTTGATAAAATAAATAAATAGGCTAACATTGACTGGTTTCACTTGGAAAATCTTTTAAGTGCGGAGATTTGGAACTTTAAAATATTCACCTAAAATCAGCGAAGCTACGAACTCCGATTTACTCACCTGTTATCAGGAGAGAACCCAGTGCTGCATCTTTTAGCCCAGCACTGACCCTGAAAAGTAATTCTAAACGTACTTACCAGTAACTTGTATTTCCTTCAATAGGAATCCATTGTCTGGTTTTCACCAGAAAAGTTTCTAAGTGTCTATTTTCACAAACTAAAAATATTCCTTAAAAATCGTCTGTATGACTTAAACGCATTCTTTCAACTGTTTACAGGAGATGCACCAGTGCTGGATCCAAGAAAAAGGAATGATAACACTACTTACCTGCTAAGTGAATTTCCTCCCATAGGATAACATTGGTGATTCTATGTGAAAAAAATTCTGTGTCCACTTTTAAAATACAATAATATTCCTTAAAAATCACTATTGTAACTAAAACACTTTTATTCAACCAGGAGATGTCCAAGGACTGAATCTAGGATCCAGTCCTGTGGTTAGATAAGTAATCCATAAAGTAACTAATTGCATTTAACTAGAAAAACACATTGAGGTCAATGTTGCATTGTGTTTGAAATTGTGTCGCCCATTGCAACAACTGTAACTACTGTACTTAAAAGTATATTGCCTATTTGCAAATTATTTAAACTAAAGGAATTCATTCTGATAAAGTATATTTTGTAATGTAATGTATAATGTAAAAACATAAAATATCTAAAAATAAATAGTTAACAAATGTAGTAAATCAGTAAAAAACAAATATAACAATTAATACATTTAAAAATGGTCATTTACAAAACCTTCAAAATTCACTGAAAAAACCATAGGTTTCAGGCCTGATATAGTTAGGAATTAGCATTTAAAAAACCTTTGAAATTCACTGAAAAAACATAGGTTTCAGGCCTGATATGGTTAGGAATTGGCATTTTAAAAACCTTTGAAATTCACTGAAAAAACCATAGGTTTCAGGCCTGATATAGTTACGAATTTGCATTTAAAAAACCTTAGAAATTCACTGAAAAAAACGTAGGTTTTAGGGGTGTTATAGTTAGCTGGACATTTCACTCGTACAAAACCATTGAAATTCCTCCGATATAGTTAGTTGTACTAACTATATCTGGTGCGCCCGCAATCCACTGCTGCTGATGTCATATATTACATCATTCATGACATGGTCAGTGACATCACTGATGACATCTCTGATGACATCACTGATGACATCATCCACGTGACAATCAGAAACACGTCATCATACACTAGTATTGTTAGGCTCCAGCCCAACCCACACACTGCAGGAACGAGGCGTGTCCCAACCACTTCCCCGACTCACCGGTCACTCACTAGATGGTACAGATGAGTAAACCGATGAACCAGAAAAGGGGGTGGAAATAAAGGCATCAAACCTTCCACCCTTGTAGAGCGTAGAGTCAAATAACACCCTCCTCCTCGCTTCCGCACCTGCATAAACAGGGAAACAAAAAAGGATACACCACACAATAAACCTCAGTCCCCAATCCAACCTTGATAACAAAAGACCATATCCAGCAGTTCACCACACATACACTTTCCAGGAACAGATGCAGGTTTTGCTTCGAGGGGGTTTATCTTGCAAAAAACAAGACTAGTTATTCGGGTGTTTAGGTTTGGGCGTGTAGGGATTCACAGGGGAAAAAAAACATGCCCAAAAGAACGTGCATGAACAAAAAAAACCCTGGGTCTCAAAAAAGGGAAGTGAGGGGGATATCCTACAGTTCTAAGAAACGATAGCACTTCGTCTCTCGGGTGAATAAGTGAAAAGCAATCCCAGCCGGGATACAGCTCAAACGTCAGATCCGCCCATAATGAGGCGGACGGTTACCACAAGACTTGTATACGAGGAGAACGCCTAGCGTCCGTACTTGTTGATCTTACAACGTCTCAGGTACAAAAGAAGAAAAGACACTAATTAGTGTCTGACAAACAGGAGCCCCTGGATGTCGTTGGCAAATCTCTGACAAGAGACGGGGGAAAAAATGAAACGAGTAAGCTAACTGACTAACTACAGGGACACAGGAAGGAAAAAACAAGGGGACAGAAGGAAGGGAACAAGTGGTTCACAACAACGGGGCTCAGGGCAAGGGATACGGGAAAAGGGTGCTACTCCAACGATTCTCACGAGCCCGTGAGAATCAGCAACAACCAACAGCTTCACAGGAACCAAAATAGCAGGAACCCACAGGTTTGCAATAACAAGCAACGACACTATGGTAGGACTCCCTTTTATACAGCTGGCGTGTCATGTGATGGTGAAAACTATGGTCATCAAAAGAGGACTGGGGACCGAATCCTAACAAGTATAACCTTTCATCACTCACTGTAAAATACAGAGTACCATATTTGAATCCATTGACACAGCAATACAAGTTTTTAAAAACTCACTCAGTGATTCCTAGATGTATACACACATCTAATCACTTACCTACAGATTCACTCATACATGCAGTCAATGATCAATAGAACACTACCAAATATACTTATACACCTATATCGACATTACACACCAGCACACATCTTATTCACTTATGAAGTCATCCTATTGACTTATGCAAACAATGGATCATACTTACATTTACTTAGCTATACACTTATACAAACACCACTTTATCTATTCATGTAGATAGTAACTTATACTTAGTGTGTTATAAATTCACTATTACAAGTTTACAGTTATCCATACAGTCATGCATACAATCACTGAGTCTTATGTATACTTATTTATAAACAACAACTGACACATACATTGCCTTTTATTTTTCTACTTAGTTGGACATGTTCCATGAAGAGAGATATTTGCTCATCACCAAACAACTGTTACAACATGTAGTCTTAACGTCATGTACCTACTAAATCAACTATTAACACATCTTTGGGCAGTCACACACCTCCCACCGAACCACACACACATTCACTCTCCCATACAAATACTCAGTTAACTAATCAAAACCTAATATAGACTTTCAAATAGCAAGTAACCAACTGGAGAAGTAGTTTACACAACAACTGACAAAGTGATACGGATGTTCACACAGTTTAGTCACTATCCAGTATATTTACTGAGACACTTTAAATTAGTCAAGTAAACAGTCAATCACACTGCTACTAAATCCTCCATCCTGATATTTATATGTATATATCCACTCATTCTTCAATGCAAATTGCTATATATATAATACATATTTAAATAACAAAGCAAACCACATTCACTGGATGATGTCATCGGTGATGTCATCAGTGATGTCACTTAAGATGTCATCGACCATGTCATGAATGATGTAATATGTGACATCATCAGCAGTGGATTGCGGGCGCACGAGATATATTTAGCACAACTAACTATATCGGAGGAATTTCAATGGTTTTGTACGAGTAATTGTAATTTATATTTATATAGCGCATTATCACCAACGGTCTCTAAGCGCTTGCTTTGGGAACCCGTCCTGGTTTTTCCCTGTGAGATAACCCGTACTGGGCACCCCCAAGGTGAAAGCCAGGCATCCCGCCGCGGGGGGCCACAGTGGAGATTAAGGAAGCTATTGCCAAGGAGTTGCAGAGTGTGAACCCATGATTCGAGCAGGCACCGAAGCGTGAATTATCGAGTCCGTGGACATTTTGGGCTCAAGACCCTGCTGCGTCGGGAATTGAACCCTGGTCCCGGGTCTGACCTCTGCTTCATGGTCTGCCTCTTCTAACCATTGAGCCACACTTCTCCATGAATGAAATGTCCAGCTAACTATAACACCCCTAAAACCTACGTTTTTTTCAGTGAATTTCTAAGGTTTTTTAAATGCTAATTCCTAACTATATCAGACCTGAAACCTATGTTTTTTTCAGTGAATATATATATATATGTATATATATGTGTATATATATATATTGGCGGCGGTGCTGGGATACAATAAAATACAACAATAAGCACTGAAATAATGGGTACGCTTCGTCTAGTTTCCTGAAAGGTGGAGTGTTGGGCGAATTTGAGATATATAAAAATATATATATAAAACTGTATTGTATTCTAATAGTATTGTGGCATTTTTAAAGCACCTCACACCCCTTACAACACTCTGTACGTTTATTAATATTGATCATTCATTAATTTAGAAGGGATTTTTCTTAACTCATTGAAATCACGTTTTGTAATGTTATCTTGAAAAAAAGCAGCATGAGCACTTACTGTGATGTAATCGGGGTAAAAAGATGTGTGATGTCACTTCCTGTCATGTCACAGGAGGGGCAAAGGAAGTTGTAGCTGGCACTGAGACGAATGGATGTCCGTGAAAGTTGGTAATAGCCAATGACAGCCTACTGGTTTTTGGGCGCAGCAGATTCTCAAGATGGAAATACTCCAAAATATATATGGTTAAGCTCCCGTTGGTAACTGAAGGAGTGCTAGAACCCAGAGTGACTGAAGTGAGCAGCTATGTGAGGAGTATGAGAGATTAGTTTTCCTGCCCTTCCAGAAGAGGGCTCTTCTTCTAGATCTTGCACAATTGGTAAATGTGTGCTTGGTGTGTGTTTACCTATGACCTGAAGGAAAGGAGCGTTTCTTGTTCTTTAGCCCTTTGTGTTCGGCGAGGGAAGGTAACAAATTATATTCCTCAGCAACCACTGTACAATCGAGAGGAGGTATTAGGCCAATGTAAACTACTGGTCCATGTGAATGGTGATAAAGCAGGAGCTCAGAAGGTTTGAAATCTATTACCCAGTGGTGGTAAGAATTCTCTTCAAATGGATCTCTTACCACAGAGCACTGCACCAACCTTGCCATGGCCCATTTAAAACCTTTTCTACCACACCAACACGATCCACCCATGACACCAATTAGTATTGCAAGCGGAACGGATGACACCAACACACAGAAGTAAAGAACATGGGTTTTATATTTGTAAAGACAAGAATAACACAGCAAAGAAACACCATCCACACCCAACCATCTCACAAACTCTCACAGCCTTCATATTGCATCATGACCCATGCAAAGTTCTACACAGAACCATCATTGCAAACACACCTGTACTGCAATTCGTATTCAATGAAACACAGTAAAGTCCAATGCAATGAATCGAATACCATCCAACCTGTGACACCTCTTCAGCACACACTGTATCTTTTATATGAGTGATGAGTAAATCGCAGTTTTTTTTATTTCAGGTGTTTTTACTTTTATGTTTTACATAACCAGTTTGCAAACTCTGTGTCTCGGAAAAAGAGATTTTCTATGAACCAGCAACCTTTTTGACCTCGCAGTCACTCACCGTGGTGTGACCTCAGACCTCGAGCTAGACGTAGAATGCATTTAAGGTCTTCTATCAATCAATCAATCATCGCATTTATATAGGGCGCTACTCACCCAGAGGGTCTCAAGGCACTGGGGGAGGGGGTCCGCTACTGCTCGAACAGCCAGGTCTTGAGTTGCTTCCTGAAGGCGAGGTGGTCCTGGGTCAGGCGGAGGTGGGTGTGGAGGGAGTTCCATGTCTTGGCGGGGAGGTAGGAGAAGGACCGTCCCCCTGTGGTGGCTCTTCGGATACGGGGGTCGGCGGTGAGGGCGTGGCCGGTCGATCGAAGCTGGCATTTGGGAGCATAGAAGTTGAGGCGGCTGTTGAGGTATCCTGGGCCTTGGTTGTGTAGGGCTTTGTGTGCGTGGGTGAGGAGACGGAAGGTGATTCTCTTGTTGACCGGGAGCCAGTGCAGGTCTCTCAGGTGTCCGGAGATGTGGCTGCGACGGGGGATGTCCAGGATGAGTCGGGCTGAGGCATTCTGGATCCGCTGGAGTCTCTTCTGGAGTTTGGCGGTGGTTCCGGCGTAGAGGGAGTTGCCGTAGTCCAGACGGCTGGTGACGAGGGCCTGGGTGACCGTCTTCCTGGTCTCGGTGGGGATCCACCGGAAGATCTTACGTAGCATGCGCAGGATGTTGAAGCACGACGAGGAGACGGCGTTGACTTGTCTGGTCATGGAGAGGGAGGAGTCCAGTATGAAGCCCAGGTTGCGTGCGTGGTCTGTTGGTTTGGGTGCGCTGCCTAGGGCGGGGGGCCACCAGGAGTCGTCCCAAGCGGCGGGTGAGGATCCCAGGATGAGGACTTCCGTCTTGTCCGAGTTCAGTTTCAGGCGGCTGTTCTTCATCCATTCGGCTACCTCTTTCATCCCTTCGTGAAGGTTGGCTCTGGCGGTGGCGGGGTCGTTGGTAAGGGAGAGGATCAGCTGGGTGTCGTCGGCGTAGGAGATGATGTTGAGGTTGTGCTGGTGTGCGATGTCTGCGAGGGGGCTCATGTAAACGTTGAAGAGGGTTGGACTGAGCGAGGAGCCTTGAGGGACGCCGCAGATGACTTCGGTGGCTTCGGATATGAACGGAGGGAGACGGACTCTCTGTGTCCTTCCGGCGAGGAAGGAGATGATCCACTCCAGTGCCTTCTCCTGGACTCCGACGTTGCTGAGGCGTTGTACTAGGGTACGGTGGCAGACAGTGTCGAAGGCCACGGAGAGGTCGAGGAGTATGAGGGCCGCTGTTTCTCCGTTGTCGAGCAGCGCTCGGATGTCATCGGTGGCTGCGATCGGGGCAGTCTCGGTGCTGTGGTTGGCCCGGAAGCCAGACTGCGAGGGGTCGAGGGATCCGTTCGTCTCGAGGAAGGCGGCCAGCTGCTTGTTATTGTAGTTTCCTTCTAAGATAGGTAAGTAGGAGAAGATAGGAAGAATGGGTAAAACCCCACCAGGAGCAGGCTCCAAGCAGCTCAGCCTGAGTTGCCCAACTGACACTGTGAACCATAGAGACACCTAGGCATACTATGATGTCATGGTGCATTCTATTCAGTGGAGAACAGTAGAGAAGTAGTTTACTACATTGACGGTCTTCTCGATGAATTTTGCAGGAAACGGGAGCAGCGAGATGGGGCGGTAGTTTTTGAGGTCGGTGGGGTCGGCCGATGGCTTCTTGAGTAGGGCACTGAGTTCGGCGTGCTTCCAGCTCTCCGGGAAGGTAGCGGTGTCGAAGGAGGTGTTGATGATGTCCCGCAGGTGGGGTGCGATGACAGCGTCGGCCTTGTTGAAGACGTGGTGAGGGCAGGGGTCGGTCGGAGATCCGGAGTGGATGGAGTTCATCGTGCGGACGGTGTCTTCGGTGCTGATCGGAGTCCAGGCGCGGAGGGTGGTGGTGGTGGGGGGCGGTGGTTCGGTCGTGGCGTTCGTCGGTTGAATGCTGGAGCTGTTGTGTATGTCCGCGATCTTGTTGTGGAAGTAGGAGGCGAGGGAGTTGCAGAGGTCTTGCGAAGGGGTGATGTCGTTGTTTCCGGCGTTGGGGTTGGAGAGCTCTTTGACGATGTTGAAGAGTTCCTTGCTGTTGTGTGCGTTGTTGTCCAGTCGTTCCTTGAATGCAGTTTTCTTGGTGGCGTGGATGAGTTGGTGGTGTTTACGGGTGGCGAGCTTGAGGGCAGTCATGTTGTCCGGTGTTGGGTCTCTGCGCCAGGTTCTCTCGAGGGCTCGGCAGTTCTTCTTGGAGCTCTTGAGTTCGTCGGTGAACCATGGGGCTTTCTTGCTACCGGGTCTGCTGGGCGGGGTCCTCAGGGGGGCGAGCTCGTCTGTGCAGTCGCTGATCCACTTCGTGAGGTTGGTGGCCGCCTGGCTAGGGTTCGTTGTGCTGGTGGGAGGGTTCATGTTCAGGGAGGTCGCGAGCTGGTCGGCTGTGATCTTGTTCCAGCTCCTGCGTGCAACCTGTTGCTGGTGGTGGTGGATCGTGGTCCTTCCGAAGCTGAAGTGGATGCAGCTGTGGTCCGTCCAGTGGAGTCCGGTGGCGTGGCTGAAGGCGATGTCCTTGCTGGATGAGAAGACGGGGTCGAGTGTGTGTCCGGCGAAGTGGGTGGGGGTGGTCACCAGCTGCTTGAGTCCCAGGTTGGCGAGGTTGTCCAGCAGGGTGGTGGTGTTGCGGTCGTTGTTGTTCTCCAGGTGGAAGTTGAGGTCCCCTAGGAGGATGTAGTCAGCGGAGCAGAGGGCGTGCGGGCTGATGAAGTCGGTGATGTCTTCGCTGAATTGTGTGCGTTGTCCCGGGGGTCTGTAGATGAGGGTGCCTCTGAGGGTGGTCTTGGGGTTGATTTGGACCTGAAAGTGCAGGTGCTCGGCGGTTGAGAGGGTGTCGTCGGTGTTGGTCGTGATGCGGATGGTGTTCCTGTGGACGATGGCGATGCCTCCTCCGGTGTGGTTGATGCGGTCCCTTCGGATGATCTTGTAGCCGTCTGGGATGGCGATGGCGATGTCGGGCGCTGAAGAGGCGTTCATCCAGGTTTCCGTGAGGAAGGCGACGTCTGGTGAAGTAGTGTCGAGCAGGTTCCAGAGCTCGACGGCGTGTCTGTGGACGGAGCGGGTGTTGAGCAGGATGCGCTTTAGGTGGCTGCTGCTGTTGCTCGTCGAGGTCTTGAGCACTGCTGGAGTGGTGCAGGTCCGGATGCAGGTGAACTTGCAGGCGTTGCAGCAGAAGGGTCCGTGGGTGCGTCTCGGGGTGGCTCGGTAGCACCCCGGGATTCTTCCGGCGTTGAGTGCGTAGAGTTCTAACGCTCTTATTCACTCTGAGAGATGGCAATACCTCCTTTTAATTTATTTGAAAAGTGTTACATAGCGCTGGATAGACCCGGAGGTATCAGGTCGCTTTACATTAATCTTTTAGGTGTCAGAGTACTCTGTGCTTAAGCTGACCCCTATAATAAAGAACTTTTCACCTGTGAGAAGTTGAGGTGTACTCTTATAAACTAGATGTCACACCAACATGAAGTAAGTAGGTCTTTATTTATGAACTTAAGTCACAAACTGACTGCTCACCAACTGCCAAATCCCAACATTCTCAGCACCTGACATCATGACATTTCATTACATGTCCCTGTGATGTCAGCAAATGTGTCACACATCTCCTTCCCATAACATGTTCCACTAAACACATTAAAACAACTGTAAAAGAGTATGAATACTATATATACTTCACATTTTCTCTCTACCAATTAACTTGATTATGAACTTAAATTGCAGACATAATATCAAACTAAAGATGAACATAAATAGGACTACAACACTTGTGCCATTTAAGGGCCAGTTAACAGGTTGATAAATGAATTATTTAAATCATGACAATGTAGTAAGGTACTTAAACGTCTGCAAAACACCTAGCATTCTTGTAATACTGATCCACAAAATCCTGGAAACAGGAAGGTTTTTAAAATACTCTTTGACTTCGCTTTCTGAGAACCTCCCCTGGAAATCCTTTTTTAGAGTTCACAGAAGTTAGAACTTCCACTCTTCCTTCATTGTCATCCACATGATGACCATCACAATTATTATTATTATTTATTTATTATTTAAAATCTTATATAGCGCGCAGCTACCCTTGGGCATCCCGGCGCTTTTCCAATGTAACTTCCTCTTTAGTAGTAAATGTAAAACAAGAGTTCTACTCTTGCTCCAGATTCTTCTTTCATGTGTCTTAACAGCATTTTTTAACAGCTAGACCATTTCGAAGTTTCTTCTGAACTTAAAGGCACATGCATCAAACACGCCATTTGCGATTACTTATTAGCGAAAAAGAAGGATTCACTAATAAGGAAGCGCAAATGCCTATGCATGTAAGAATCACTGAGAAAATAGCGATTCCTACATTCCTAATTGTGAGTCGCAAATTGCGAGTCGCAATTAAGGAATGGCTTCCCATTCATTCCTATGGGCCTATAGACTCATAGGAATGAATGGGAGATTGCATGCGCAATGTGCGAGCACCAATAGGTACTCGCAAATTGTGCATGTAATTTCAAGGATGCAAGGATGTCAAAATGACACCCTGTTGCACCCCTGAAATAGTGATGTGCACCCATGTTGCGCGCACACATGCCCCAAGGGCATGTGTGTGCGCAACATGAAACTTTGAATAATACACTTTAGTGCATTATTCAAAAAGTATTTTGCAAATTACCATCAAGTTCAACTTCATGGTAATTTGCACCCCCTATTAGCGAATTCGCAATTCTAAAGTGGTTCTTGCATTACATTTAAGGAATCGCCAATTGCGTTTCCTTAAATGCAATCGCAATTTGAAAAATTGCAAATAATTGCAAATTCTCAAATTGCAAGTGCCTTGAACCTTGATGCATCACAAATTCCCTTTTTTGCGGGCGCAAACGGACGGTTTTTATAAATCGCACAATTTGCGCTCGCAAAAATGGTTGATGCATGTGCCTGTTAGACCATTCAGCACATCCCTTGGGCATTCTCACTCTTACATAGTCACCTACTTTAACTGCCACTTAGTTCACTTTTTTGTTCTGATCTAACAGACCTTTCCTCTTATTCTACAGATCATTTACTCTTTCTCTCCATTCATCCACTGCATTGTTAACACAACGTTTGTTCCAACCCATCCACAGAGGACAAACCTTGGTAGAGGAAGCACTGCCCTTAAGCAATTCAGATGGAGACTTTCCAGTTGTTGAATGGGGGGGCAGGGGTGGCTTAGGATAGCCTGCTATTCTCCTGGATAACTCCTCCTTGCAGTCAAGACCATTCACTCTTGCTATCTGTATTCCTTCTATCGGTGTTTTGATTACTCTCTCCACTGCACCATTCGTTTCAGGGTGATATAGTGATGGCGTTTTATGACTTATCCCACATTCTGTTAAATATGTATTCATCTAAGCTGAGAAAAATTGTACTTCATTATCAGATAGCAAGTAACAAGGAAAACTTTCTCTCCTAATTGTTACTGAAGATATATCTCCCACATGTGATTCTTCAATCCATATTGAGCATAGGTTTAATAAAGCAGTTCCATTAGGTGAAGCATTTTCACTTCTTATGGGTCGCAATATGTCTAAGGCTACCTCTTCCCAAGTATGACAAGGTAAGTCTCTATGCATTATAGGGGCATGACTTGTTCTCAAACCCTTTTCAGACACTACACATTCAGCAGACTCTTGAACCATGGGTTCAACCTCATAATACAGTGCAGGCCACCAGAAGTCTCTGCATAATCTTGCTTTAGTCGTTACTATACCCAAAGGGCCTTCATGTGGTGGAACCAATCGTGTGCCTCTCAACAGAAAACCCCTGTTCACTGATAATTCATGTCTTACCACCCACCAACACCCACCACATGTCTTCAAATTCCTTGTTATTTGGCATTGATTTCTTTATCAACTCCATAACTTTCTTTACTTCTGAATCCTTTTCTAGTTCTGACAACCATTCCTCCTCACTCACACATCCTTGAGTAACCTCACATACATTAACTAATTCAGCAAAATTCTCCTCCACTCCCATCTCACTTGACTCATCCATCTTCACCATTCTTGATAAGCAATCAGCAGAATAGTTACTTACTCCGGGTCTATAATGTACCAGGAAATTATACTCTTGTAGACTCATCACCCATTTACGTATCCTTGATGAGATGCAATCCAACCCTTATTTTTATAAAACTTTTACTAAAGGTTTGTGATCACTCTCTACTAAAAACTCCAAACCCCATAAACATGTTAAATCTATTTATTGCCCAGAACACTGCTAATGACTCCCTGTCGATTACTAAATAATTATATTAAGAAACTGTAAGAGCTCGGGAATTGCATGCAATCATATTTTCCTGACAATTCTTTTCTGAACCATTAAAGTTCCTAAACCTTTTGCACTAGCATCACAAATAACTTTGATATTCCATTGTGGATCAAACACCTGCAGTGAAGGAGATAGACTAAACTCCCTTTTTACCTCCTTAAATTCCATGCACTCCCCACTCCACTGAAATTCAACTTTCTTCTTGGGAAGACCTCTCATGTGAAATGTTTCTACACAAATCTACTATAGTACTCAATCATTCCCAGAAAGGAAGCTAACTATTGTTTATTAGCAGGTTCTTCCAAAGCTATGATAGTATTAACTAGTTCCTGTTTTAGATAAATTGTCTCTCCTGACAATCTGTAACCAAGACAAGATAATCCACCTCAGACAGACCAAATTTACATTTTTCAGCTTTTAATGTAAGCTCCACTATTTGCAACCTTTTAAGAACTCCCCGGACTCTACCATATGCTCCTCCGTAGATGAGCCAAAGACTATAATGTTGTCTGGGTAGCACTAGACCACAGGGATACCCCTAAGAATCCTTTGCATTGTCCTCTGAAATACAGCTGCAGCTGAGATGAGACCAAACGGCATTCTTTTAAATGTGTAGACCTCCATTGGGGTCACAAATGCCATCAGTTCTTGGAAGGATTCCTCCAACTCGCCTTGATGGTATTTTGATACCATAACCCGAGTTGTGAAGACCTGTGCATCTGAAAATGTGGAAATCATTTCTTCTGTATTTGGTAAGGGAAACATGTCTAATACTATTTCTTTATTTAAAGCCCTTATATCAATACAAAGACGAACATCTCCATTTCCTTTGCATGCAACTACAAGGGGTGAATGCCATTCAGGGGCCTCTATAGAGTCAATGACCCCTTTGTTACTCAATTCTTGCAACTATTTAGGCACTGCATCATACAAACATATTGGAACACAACTCACTTTTGCTACAACTGTCACTGCGGACTCTTGCAACCTGATTTTATGCTTATATCAAACTCGTTTTCACAATCTCTCAAATAAACCGCTAAATTCCTCCACAAATGCATTATTTGTTTGTAAAGCTTCTTCTATCTGCACCTGGTGAATCTTTTTGGGGTTCAGAATGCCCCCCAAATCACCTTGTTGTAGCCAACCAAACATTCATCTCACTCACACAAGACAAACATTGCCTTTAGTGAATTTATTTCCAATTTCAATATTGACTTCAAAATACCCCAACATTTTAATATCTGAACTGCCATACCCTTCAAATTTTATATCCATGCTGTGCAGTTTTTTCCCATTAGAAATTTTTTCCCCAAAATGTCATTGAGACCATTGCCCCATCAATCATTACCATCCAGTTGGATGTCTTGTGGAAAGACTCTTTACCTCTAGTACTACTTTGTGACATACCTCAGAGATTTTAGATCTAAGGAACATCTAAAAAAATTCCCTTTTATCCCACACATATTATATGTTTGGTACAACGCCAGGCATGTTTATCATTCGCTTTGTGACCCTGTGGAACACAACTAAAATATGACCCTGGTAATTCAATAACATTTTTCCTCTGACTATTTCTGATCTTATCTACACAAACATCATGAGTTGTGTCCTTTGTTTCTTTTGAGACATCTTCAGTACTGTTCACTTTCTTCCCCTTGTTTAACTCTTTAAACACACTTCAGCATATGTTCTACTCTTTTCGTCATAATAAGCCCCTACTCAAATGGTGGTTAATCCTTCATCTGCAGTACTTCACACATGTTGTCACTGTCATACCTTAATAAGAACTGATAATGATTTTTTTCTTCTAAGATTCCCCCAAATTTACATGTAGATCCTAACTTCTGAAGGCTTGTTACAAACTCTTCTACTGACTCATCACTCCTAAGGCCAAAGTGATATCTTTCTAATGCTGTGCTTACTCTCGGTAAGTAATTTGCATTCATTTTTGCTATCACTATTTCATATTCATTCAAATCTCTAGCCTCATTGGTTGGTAAATCTGGCAAATTTTCAAAAATCTCTTGTCCTTTTGCTCCAAGACAATGTAACAGAAGTGCATTTGCCTTTCTGCACTCAATTTTGTGGCATATACTCAGTAGTAGTCAAAAGATATGTTTCCATACCTTCATTGGCTCCCAATTCCATCTAGGATCTCCTTCAAAATTCTCTGTCTGGCCCATGGTGCTATCCATGGCTCAGGATCTGAAAGCATTGGATCTCTTCTGTGTGCCTACACCCCACTAGAACGCTTCGTTCATCTTCAAAGAATAGGCTGGTAGTCCCTAGGTTTGCTAAGGTTAGATGGGGAGGTAGAGCCATTTCCACCTTGGCTCCCAAACTGTGGAACTCCCTCCCCCTTGAGCTTACCAGTCAATCCTCCTTGACAATTTTCAAAAAACTTCTCAAAACCTGGCTTTTTTCTCAAGCATATTAGATTCTTGCTCTCCCAATGGCCTTTGGTCTAGTTATCTGGAGTCTGGACTTTCCATGTCTGTTCGTATTGCGCCTTGATGCCCCTTGGGGCTAAGTTTTGCGCGGTATAAAAACGCCATTCATTCATTCATTCATTTACTCCACTTCAATGCAGGTTCTAGAGGTGACTGTAGAAAAAATGGCAAGCCATTACATTTTGCATCTTTCCATCCTACATGTTCTCCTCCTAATTCTTCCAAAAAACTATTTGGCCAAATAAGTAGTATCTGTAATTTACTGATCCAATATCCAATCTGGAAAACTACCCTCCAAAGAATTATTAGATATGACAAAAACAGTACCAATACTACTCTATTTAGTCTCTATTTTGTTTTTCAAGAATTGTTCCTGGCTAAAAACATCCAAACTTTATGTGGAAAATAATACTTTAAGACGGTCACCAAAAAACTTTCACATGTGCAGAATATTTTGAATTTCAAAATGGCCACCGGATAACTCTCCTTTCATATTGAACCACTGACTAGCATTCTCTGAAATATATGTCTCCTCCCCTCACAGCTACTAAAGTATCTGACACCACCTCCCACTGCACATGAACTTCATCAAAAAATGGTAGGAGAGCAAGTCACACTGAGCAAGACCAACTATCTTTGCAAACATGGGCAGTGGAGCGGAAAATGAATCATGCGGTGACGAACAAGCAAGTAGCACTGGGAGCGCGGTGAGAATTGCACTGTGCGAGACCAACTGTATTCACAAACGGGCAGACGGGCAGAAAGTGAATCATGCTGTAGGGAGCTGGCTACCTCCCAAACACTGGCTGAAATATGGGGAGCGAGTCCACCCGTTCGCCACCACCTGGAAAACAGTTTTGGACAGCACGCCATCAACCAAGAGACCTGCTCCTCCCGTCAATGAAAATCCACTCCCTCAGGCAGGTAAGCGTATTTGAACCCAGTAAATCAGCATAGGTGTGGCCTCTGAACACCTGGCTAGGCTGACCAACCTCCGATTCTTCCTACTTGTGTAATTAGAGAACACTGCAGCTTCCTCTTATCTTGTCCTTCTCAGTGTCTGGAATTTGGCACACTAGTATTACATTGAAGAAGAAAAAAACTTGTACAGCAACATGCTCCTGCTCCACCGCTGGTTTACCACTACTGGTCCACTCTTCCTCTTCAGACACCAACAAATAAATGTAGGTGACATGTGTTGAGGTGCTTCAGCCGGTCCTCGTCGTCCAAATGTGGTGCACTCTTATAAACTGGATGACACACCAACATGAAGTAGGTCTTTATTTATGCACCTCAGCCACCAACTGACTGCTCACCAACTACCCTATCCCAACATTCTCATCTGCTCATTCAACCTCATAGCATTCCATTACATGTCCCTGTGATGTCAGCCAATATGCCACACAAGTCCTGTCGTGGGGGTAGGATAAGGGCTGTCACCTATGCTCCAGAAGGGTTAGTCCCATAAACTGAGATGTTATGTTATTTTACGTTCTAGATTAAGTGTAAAACGAGCTAATTTAGACGTTTCATGGCCCTGCAAGACCACAACACACTACTTAGAGATTTCAACATCTATAGGGTAATAAAAGCTATCAGCCTGATTCATCAAGCTGATTTGCGCTCGCAAAGGGCCAGATTCTGAGAATCTGGCCCTTTGCGAGTGCGATTTTTGCATTTGGGATTCATCATCCCAAATGCAAAAATCGCTATTACCGAAATCGCATATTTGCGAGGAATTGGATTTAAGGAATCTCTAATAGAGATTCCTTAAATCCAATTCATCAACCAATTAGAAAATGCGAAATCGCAATATTTGGTCGCAATTTACCACCAAGTCTAACTTGGTGGTAAATTGCGAAAAAAGACTAAAAAGCACTTTAGTGCATTTTTTTCTTTTGCATGTTACACATTCACATGTCCTTTGGACATGTGTGTGCGCAACACCTGTTCGAATGTGCATTTAAGGGGTGCTACAGGGTGTCCTTTGGACACCCCTGGCACCCTTCAAATCGTTATCTTATTTTCGATTAGCAAATTGCTAATTGCAAATAAGGAATACTCCCCATTCATTCATATGGGCCTTTTGGCCCATAGGAATGAATGGGGAGTTTTTCCTTATTTGCGATTAGCAATTTGCTAATCGCAAATAAGGAATTTGTAGGAATCGCATTTTATTTTGCGATTCCTACATGAATACCGTTTTGCGAGTCTCTAATAGCGATTCCTTATGATTCTCTATTAGAGACTCGCAAAACGGTACCTTGATGAATCAGGCTGTATGTGTTTAACTGTTTCCTAAGTAGGATCAGAAATGGTTGATAATGGAGATGTATGAATATATATTCCTCAACAAATCTGTAGCAACGGAAAAGATTCTGGGGCAGATCTACAAGAAAGTGCCGCAGCGTGGCACCGTAAGCCCTTTGGTTGCACCACGCTGCAGCACTTTCAGAGCACAGAAATGCGACATATTTACAAGAATATGTTGGATTCCTGTGCTCTCCCCTGCGCTGGTGCACAAACAGCTGCCAAGGGCCGGCTCAGGCACCGTTGCACCATGGTGCAAGGATGCCTGCGCCATGGGGAGATTTTTTTTGTGCAGGAAGGGGCACCTTCCTGCACAAAAACAATCACTAAAGTCATTTTCCTCTTTTAATGCATGCCGTAGAATGCAGCACGCATTGAAAGAGGAAAACACAAGGCAAAATTAAAACATTTCTCCTCGTTGCGCCTCGCTATGCCACCTCTAGGGTGGCGTAGCATTCACACGCATCTCCAGATTTACGATTTCTCGTAAATCTGGAGATGAGTCTTGTTCCAAGGGTGTTGCGTGGGAACACCCACAGCAACACCCATGGAACGCCCCTTCAACGCAAAGTGCTGCGTGTGAAGGGGCCGTATTTAGAAGGAGAGGAAAAGTCATGCTGGGTGACTTTTCCTATCCTTGTAAATATGGAGGAGCCCCCTGCGCCACCAGTAGGTCACGAAAAGTGATGTACTGGTGGCGCAGGGGGCTTGTAAATCTCCCCCTCTGTCTCCAAAACGGTCCATACGAGAGGAAGGAACATGCAATAAAGATCAATTTGCCTATCTAAGAAAGCAGTATTGAACATGCCATTTAAGCTTGGACTGAGATAAGATGGTGGCTTCCATGCTGCAGCCAAATACATTAATTATCAGCAGTAGAGAGGTGTACAAGGCAACAACTAGATGCTAGAATATCTGGAGGTGGCCAACAGTATTTGCAAAATGCATTGAAAGATGGAGGGATGCATGGATAAGGGAGCAGAATAAGCTAACCAAAAACGGAGTTTGAGTGGATCCTACAGTTACAAACTTTGACCCCTCAAAAAGGAGAAATCTGTGTGTATTGCCTCTTTATGTGTGGTCAGTCCTCTAATCTCTTAACCTGCTCTTTATACAATCACCATCTAGACGCTGAATGCTAATAGAAACCCATTTCTAATGTTTATTCTAGGTTCCTGGCTTGCTGGCCAGTGCTCTAAACCTCGTTGTAATTGTAATTCTGTGAATCTTTCTGTTTCTTCAATAGCACAACAAAGGCTTCTGTCAGAGCTGATTCAAAGTGTGACACACATCAATTACGCTCCATGAAGCTTCACTGTGCTCCTGTATAAAATTATACACTGCCTCTGACGCCTGTCAGTTCTGACACACATAACATCACTCTACTACACACCAGCTCATCTTCAGAAAAGTACAATGTTAAGCTTAGAAGGTGCTGTCTTTCCTTTCACACAGTGCAGTGGCATGCTCCAACTACACACACACATTCATGTGTATTTAAATCTGTGTAGGATCTTGGGGGACGTGTCTTATGTGTTCTACAGGACAGGAGGAAACCAAAATCAGTCCTGGCAAATTTTTTCAAAAAGGGCTTACACAGAAGAGGACCTTGACTAGAACGAATCCTTGGTGGCTCGATTGGTGTAAAGATCAGCTGAGGCTCCTAACTTCAACATCTTTACTAGGCACCTCCACTCGCTAGCTTCACCTCTACAACTGAATCCCATAACCCCAAACACCCATTACCGAATCCCACTACATCATAATACTCACATGAACACTGTAAAGAGACACTACACAACCCCCCTCTATAATAACAAAACACATAATTCCCTACTGGGTGGTGTGGAAGCACATCTGACAGTCCACTAGTACCTGACAGACCAGAAGGAAAGTCCTCAAGCATTTTTGTTGCAGTCTCCACATTCCCAACCACAACCAACACTGTTTTTGTGCTTTTTGGGTCCAAAATAATGTCAATAGATCTTTGATCTATCTGCCACGAAAGTCCCTACTCATCATCACACAGCTGGCCTACACCTTTTCTGTTCTACCTTTAAACTCTAATGCAACTGCCCTAAATCCTTACATTGGAAGGAGTTCCCCAGTATAAGTATGCAATCTAACATCAGGAGGTTAGAACAAATCACTTTGAATGTGAACAAACATGTCCTTTATTATTGACAATTATTGTAAAAGGTGGACTTGAGTTCATCACAACATTTCATTTCGCTCCTCCAATCTTCATTTCACATACGTTTATGTTTGCGGATTTCTAGAGCACATGGCTGCCCGCGAGCGTCCCAGCGCTAGTGATAGAGTAAGTGAGACGTGTGAGGCGGAATTAGGGGAACAGCCAGGTCTTCAAGAGTCGGCAAAATGAGAGCAGGTTAGGCTGAGCACGGATGTCCATTGGAAGTGAGTTCCATAGTTTGAAGGCATTGTATGAGAAGAGGCGGCCTCCTGATCGCATCCTTTTGATCCTAGGTACTAAGGCCAGGTGGAGATGTGTAGAGCGAAGGATTCTATTGGTATTATATGGAACAATGAGATCTTTTAGGATGGGGGGGCCTTACCCTGCATGATTTTATGGTCCATACAGAGAGCTTTGAAATGTACTCTTTCACATATGGGAAGCCAATGAAGTGACCTAAGGGCTGGCTGAGCGGAACTGCGGTTGGTGGCGCCCGTGAGAAGCCGGGCAGCGGTATTTTGCACAACCTGCAGTTTAGCCGTCACTTTCTTTGGAGCACCGAGATAAAGGGCGTTCCCATAATCCAGTCTGGACAATATGAGGCCCTGGATCAGCATCTTCCTCGACTGGGCAGGGAGCAGGGGCAGAATTTTGTGGGAGGTACTGAGAAGACCGTAGCACATTCCGGCAGTTTTTCCTGCTTGGGTGTTGAGTGTAAGCCCTTGATCTAGCCAAATCCCTAGGCTTTTAATATCAGACTTTGGGATTGTAGGTGGACCCATGCAAGGGGGCCATAGAGTCTCAGGTCGGAAGTGTGCCTGATTGCCCATGACTAAAATCTCCGTCTTACCGCTGTTGAGCTTAAGATGGGACCTGTCCATCCAGCTCGTTATATCCTCCAGACAGGAGCAGAGATCGATGGAAGGGTGCTCCTGTTGACTTAGTGATACATAAACCTGGGTTTCATCGGCATAGGTCAGAAGTTTAATACCATATGGTGTGACAATTTTTTCGAGTGGGGACATGTATATATTAAAAAGCGTAGGGCTCAGGGATGAGCCCTGAGGGACGCCACAGTGTACTGGGGTTATGTTGGAGGTGAAATTGCCCTCTGCCACCTGAAATATGCGGTTGTGTATGAAAGACTTCAACCAGGACAGGGCCAGTCAAAAGATACCGAGATCCCTGAGCCGATGGACCAGCGTGAGATGGTTCACGGTGTCGAAAGCCGCGCTCAAGTCCAGGAGGATCACTGCCACTGATCCCCCTGAATCTATGATCTTTCTGGACTCTTCGACTACCGCGATCATGGCGGTCTCCGTACCCTGGCCCGGGCGAAAGCCAGTCTGTGAGGGTTTAAGTAGGTTACTTGATTCCAGATAATCAGATAACTGGTGGTTGATGAATTTTTCTGCCACCTTGCTGATGCTAGGCAAGAGGGAGATAGGCCGGAAGTTATTCAATTCCAGCGGATCAAGGTTGTTTTTTTTTAGTAAAGCTTTAACTACGGCCTGCTTCCAGCTCGGTGGTACAATGCCCTGTGAAAGGGAGGTATTGATCAAGTTCACTATAAGGGCCAGGAAGGTAGGTGCCACTAATTTTAAAATCTTCAAAGGAGCAGGGTCTAGTGGAGAACCGCTTTTAATTGACTGGAAAATGGGAGAGAGAGTGTCGTATGTAATGGGGCAAACTTATCCAATCTGGGTTCAGCTTGCTGTGATGCTGGTGAAGGCAGCTCGAACAGGTCATCAGAGTTATGCAGGGGAAGATGCTTCAGAATTTTTTTAATCTTCTGATCGAAGAACTCCGCTAGTTCATTACAGCGGTTGACCGAGGGGGCCACGGGGCTCGGTGGATCAGGGGTTTTTTAAAAGCTTTTTTACGATTTGAAAGGTTTCTTTTGATGAGTTAGAAGAGGATCTGTTCTTTTCTTCAAAGAAAGTAGCTTGCACCGATTTGAGGGTCTTTTTATAATTTTGGATCGTAAGTTTGTATTCATGCTTTTTAAGAGGGTCAACGTTTTTTCTCCATACCCTTTCGGACTTTTTACACAGTTTTCTTTGGAGACGGATCTCCTTAGTAAACCAAGGCGAGGTGATTTTGCCCCGTGGTTTGAGGGTCGATTTCTTCGGGAGAAATATGTCCAGGGAGTTTTCAACCCACTTAGAGAACATAGCATCCGCTATTACTGGATCTGCCTCACAATTTGGAGAGAAAAGCTCCAATATGTGCTGCCATTTTTCCGGGTCCAGTTTTGACCAAGGCCTTGCAGGCCTATTGGGGCCTGGTTTCAGCTGGGGAGTGACCAGAGTCCGTCAGCTAAAGGGTATAAGAAAGTGGTCTGACCACGGTACCGGGACAGGTGACAGCACTTTAAGATCGGAGATATTCGAAAAGATGGGATCCAAAAGATGCCCCTGAATATGTGTGGGTTGATGGTTTCCCAGATGTAGCTGGTACGCTGCTAGATCCAATGACAGTTCGGTGGCTACGCTGTCTTCCCCATTATCAAAATGGATATTTAAGTCTCCTAAAATCATAAGGTTAGAAAGTGTGCTGGCCAAGGCCAGTGACGTTTCCAAAAGAGCGCTGCAGAATTGTCTAATTGCGCCTGGGGGACGGTAAATAAGAATACCAGATAGAGATTTACACGGAGAGACCTGAATAGCGAAGTGGACATTTTCACACTCAGGTATGGGGCTCCCATGGAGCTGGCAGGAGAGATGATCTTTATAAATAATGGCAACTCCCCCTCCCTTTCCCTTCAGTCGGTCGAGATGTTGAATAAGGAAGCCTACAGGCAAGGCCTGGACGATGTCCGGGTCGGAATCGGGGGTTAGCCATGAATATGTTAACAACAGAATCTCCAGCTGATGGTCCTCAAGTAGTAGATTAATTTCCTGCGCGTGTTTAGGCAGAGATCTGCAATTTAGCAGCGCCATATTGAGGACCGTGTGGAGGCGGGGGCAGGGCTCGTCAATGAATGTCGTATATGAGCAGTGGGGGCAGTAATTACTTGAACCATTGATTGTGATTGAATGAGCGCAAGGGGGCAAGGGCGGCTGTCTCAATGAGTGCAAAGATTCCCTGGAGTACTGTAGGGAGCTAAGAGCATGAGAAGGCAGGGTACTGGGCCCTGGGCCCGTTCTGGCGCGGACGGGTGCAGACGGGCTTACCTCAGGCGCACCTCCGGTGTGCCAACGGCGTGCCCGCTGCGTGGACAATTGTGAGGGGCATTATGTAGTGATGGGCCAAATCGCCCTGAGCACTAGCTAGCCGACCTCGAGTACACCCAAGATGGCGCCTGAGAAAGTCGTCTTGAGTGCCTAGTCCCGCGTCCCAAGTGCCCAAATCGGCCGCTTGAAATCGCGTGGGCCCCCAAGAAGAACAAGTGTGGAGGTAGGGGAAAGAACAATATTTAAAAAGGATGCACAAATACACAGCGTTCTGTAATTTTTTAAAAGTGACACACGAGTTATAGCTTCTAAAAAATAAAGTAAATAAACGAAATAAAGTCCCTGACTCCAGGCTTCTGCCTCAGGAGTCTCAAGCACTATCACTTAGTGGCGAGTCGTTCGGCTCTATTTGTAGTGATGGGCCAAATCGCCCTGAGCACTAGCCAGCCGACCTCGAGTACACCCAAGATGGCGCCTGAGAAAGTGGTCTTGAGTGCCTAGTCCCGTGTCCCAAGTGCCCAAATTGGCCGCTTGAAATCGCGTGGGCCCCCAGGAAGAACAAGTGTGGAGGTAGGGGAAAGAACAATATTTAAAATGGATGCGCAAAGACACAGCGTTCTGTAATCTTTAAAAAGTGACACACGAGTTACATACTAGTTTACCTTTAGAAGTCCTCACATTTAACCCCTTCCACACGAGGCAAATTCCCCCGCTGTGCGGGGGAGGGGCCGCGCGTGGCTCCGCGGTGCTCGTGACGAGCCCAGCTCGTCATGCTGCACAATGGAGCTGTGCTAATGACGAGCTGGACTCGTCACAACTCCGCCCACTCCTTTAGAACGCCCGCACAGGCAGGGAATTGGTCGCGCGTGGGAGGGCTGCGGCAGTTACGACGAGCTCAGCTCGTCATGAGCACAGCTCCACTGTGCCTCATGATGAGCTAAGCACCTCATAAGCATGGAAGGAGTTAATACACTGCTACCTTCCCAAAACGTAAACCACAACTTGTTCTTGATGATTCATTACAGCTGAACGAGATAAGGGCATCAGTGTAATTGACACTTTAACTTTTATATTGGCATTTCTTTTCTTATAGAGGCATAGGAAATGCCCCTCAGTATTACGATTAGAATTTTTTTTAACTCTTTTTATTAGCAGGGTCTCTGCTGTCGCATCTGTAGCACTTGACAGCAAAAGCATCCTTCTTTTTCTTATGATCTTAGTCTTCCCTTAACCCCTTTGCTGCTTGGCCTTTCATCCCCCCACCCCTCTGTGCTAAGCCTTTGTTTGGCTATTTGGGGCTGATCGTGCATAGGTCCCTGTAACGTTTTGACCATGTTACAGGGACCTCCTTTTCTTCCAACATCATGGGGATTCTAAAGGTACCCAGTGTTTGTGGATTCCCTTGGAGGGGACCCGGAAAAATGGGGAAAAAAGTGCTGCAAATGAAAGCATCTGTTTTTTTCCCTGCAAATGGCATCAACAAAAGGGTTGTGGGGCTGAAATTACAATTTTCCCAGCTTTTAGGGACTGACAGACTTTTGTCAGAAAACCAATATTTTTTTCACAGTTTTACATTTTACTGGGACATAGCCTATTTTTGCTATTTTTGTGATTTTAACCTTCTTCCAGTTAATGGTAGAAATGGGTATGAAAGCAATAATGGGTTCTGGAAAGCTATACATTTTAGAAAAGTAGACACAATTCTAAATGCAGTAAGTGGGCATTTGTGTAGATCCTTCAAGGTTTATAGAAACTAACAGTTGAATATAGGAAAAATTGAAAATTAGTTGAAAACAATTCTGGGCAGCCCCCACCCCGTACTTTGGAGAAATAAATCCCTGGTGGCTAGAGGGCTTTGTGTCCTAACCCGGGGGGCGAGGCGCAGATAAGGGGCCATTGCCCCTTCTGACTCCCAGAGGGGGCAGAAAGACTTTTATTTTTGGGGGGGGTGAGGGCCTTGACATGCCGATTCTGGGCAGCCTTCACCCCAACCTATATAAAAAGAAATCCCCAGCGGTTAGTGGGCAGATCAGGGGCTATTGCCCCCATCTTCTTCCTAGAGGGGCAGCAAGTCTTTTGTTTTCTTTGGGGGGGTAGGGTGGGGTATTTGCATGCCCATTTTGGGCAGCCCCCATGCCGGGCCTATAAAAAAAAATCCCTGGTGTATAGGGTGCTTTCTGCCCCCACGGGGACAGAAAGCCTGGAATTTTGTGGGGGGGTAGGGGTGGGCAGCCCCCACCCCTAAATTAATTGTAAAAAAAACCCTGGCGTCTAGTGAGCTTTCTGCCCCCCCCACCCCCTGGGAAGCAGATTAGAGGCTACTGCCCTCATCCGCACTGGGGTCGGGGGCAAAAAAACTGTAACTGTGCAGTGGGTGCCGGGGGGGTTTGGCATGCCCATATTGGCCAGCTCACACTCCTAATTTACATAATAAAATAAATCCCTAGTTTCTAGTGGGCTCTCTGTCTCCCAGGTGGGTAGAAAGACTGAAATTGTGTAGGGGGAGGGGTGGGGGCATTGGCATTCCCATCTTGGACAGCCACCACCCATAAATTAAATGTAAAAAAACATGGCGTCTAGGGCGTCTAGTGGGTGTTCTGCCCCCCTCCCAGAGGGGCAGAAAGACTATAATTGTTCAGGGGGGGTGGTGGAATTGGTGTGCCCATATTGGGCAGCCCCACCCCTAATTTGCATAGTAAAGAAAATCCCTGGTTTCTAGTGGGCTTTCTGCCCCCCCCGGGGGGGCAGAAAGACTAAATTCACCCCTAAAATTCGAATTCGAAAAGAGGAGATTCTCCCTTTTCCAATGATACCTCACCCGTCTTTCTACTGCTCAGGGGGCTGAGATAGCACTTAGAAAGTGAAACTGAAATGAGCCTCAAGGCTCATTTCAGTTTTGGCTTCACTGAAATGATATCAACGCGACATGCACGCTGATCGTCATTTCAGAGAAACCAAAGAAACAGCCTCGGGAGCTGGGGAAGCTCTTCCCCAGCTCCGAGGCTATTTAGGGCGGAAAGGGAATCCCCCTGGTGCCTGCACCAGAGGTATTCCCAGTGCCATGTGATCAGACGGACGGCAGCCGTCCTACGCACATGAGCACTGGTGCGTCGGACGTCCCCTGCCGTCCGACGCACCCAAGGGGTTAACCCTATATGCTGTTGCCATCCTCTATATTTTTTATTCTGTGATTTATTACCACATACATTACAAATAGTCTCTTGTGTTCTTGTACCCTCAAGTGCAGCCTAAGTGCATCTATCGGGATGTTCAATAACAACAGCACCCTTCTAAGCAGCATCTCCATTTGCCCAAAGTTTTCCTTGCACTGACAGATTATCAGTGTGCACTACGATTTAATCCCCTACGAACTCATTGTGTAGGTTACCAAACTAACAGTTCAACTCCATTTTTTAAGGAATGTAACACAGTCATCTATGTATTAATTTACTTTGGGCTTCCTTTTAAAGAATGTATATCAGTCACTAGCATTCCATACCTCGGGTGAATAACAATTCTCAACGTTATCAAGAGCATTCCTAAATGATTCAGTTTCATCAGCATGTCTTAATTTCTTGCATTATATCTTCTACTCCAAAAGAGTGTAAAAGTATCACTTTCCTTTTAGCAGGTGTAAAGTTGTGCTCTTCAATCGTTGACATGTAATTTAAGAAATATTAGAACACTGGAATATCGGGAGTCTCATTGAAAACAATGGATTGTCTCCCCTGCCTTTCATTTTTTTCACTCACAGTCTATGTACCCATTCTCCCACCAACAACCTAATTCACCATGCTGATAACAAGGACAGAGTTTGTTTTAGATATTCTCCATTTGGAAATGCAAATATAAAATAGATTTGTTTTTTAAGGACCAAATGCTGTTAAAGTATATTTTTCTCCAAGCATTGGAAGCATTAAAATCTGACTCTGTGGGGATCTCAGGTGTCAGCAATAATATTACTGTGGATCATTTCCCATTTCCCAGGATTGACTAGAAGCTTTCTTTAACCAGGAATACAAGGTGGTTTTCAATATTGAATCTATTCTTGGTATATCACCAAATAGTTTTTCACACAGAGAATCAGCACTTATCTACCTTTGTTAGAACCCTCGGGTCTTTTCTGTTCCATCCCATGCACTGAGATTGGTATCAGTCACTGCTGTGATTCAGAGACTTATGGTGGCATTATTCGGTGATGTGCTAGGCATGGTGCGTTTCCAGGATATCCTGGCCATTGCTCAAGAAAGTAACAAACATGATGTGAGACTGATAATAGTGATGTGAAGTTTTAGAAAAAGAGAAAAGTGAGCAAAATGTCAGAAAATCATGATCAACGGAAACTTGACCAATCCAATTACCATCACTCGGGGCACCAGGCAGGGTTGTCCATGCTCCCCTTTGCTGTTTGCATTATACATAAACCCACTTATCACAAAAATCTTAGCGAACCCAGATATTAGACCAGATGTTAGGCAAGGGGTAGAAACTAAAATCATGGCATATGCGGACGACCTGGCAATAGTTACACCCGATCCCGAGAAGTCCATCAGGGCCTTGGAATATGAGGCACAGGAATTCGGAGAGATAGCTGGCTATTTATTAAATAGAACAAAAACCCAGGTAATTATAAATGAAAACATAAGATGGTCCAATCCCCTTGTAGTTACAAAAGCAAAGTATTTGGGGGTAAGCATCACTGCAAATTTAGATGCAATAGTAGGTAATAACCTGAACCCACTCGCCAAGGATACAAAAAAGGCATTAAAAAGAATTGATAATCTACACCTAACAATAGTTGGCAGAAGCAATGTAATAAAGATGACTTACTTTCCCAAACTACTGTACTTCCTTAGAACTATCCCTCTGGAATTCAGTGATGCTTTCCTTCTACTATTTGAGCAAATTTTTTGCCAGTTTATTTGGTCGTATTCTACCGTAAGAAGGTCTTACAAATGGCTATCTTTATCAAAAGAACGAGGTGGTTGGGCGCTACCGAATCTTAAACTCTACTATTGGGCAGTCGTTTTACAGTACAGTCCTGTGTTATTGCTAGATTACAACATACAGTCCGCCTCAGATCTTCCATCTCCTTATTATGCTTTAATTGGAGTGAATGCTCGAGGTATTCTCTGGAGACAACTTGAATTCGGTTATTTTAAGCGGGTGCGGTTCAAATCTTTAATAAATATTTACCGGGTTTTTACCAAAGTACGGAAATTGGTAGGGTTAGGTAGACTAAACTACTACACTCCAATTAAAGATAATGTAATACTTCCAGCAATTTTTAAAGGATCATATCTTCATAAATGGTACAATGCGGGGGTTACCAAATTGGGCGACCTGATTAATCAAGAAGGGGTTCGGACCTTTCAAGAAATTAAAATACGGTTTCAGATAGAAGAGAGCCAATTATTTCAATACTATGCGATTAGAAGTTTCTTGGATCAAAAGACCGGTGGACCGACCGGATTCAAGAAAAATGAGATCATTGATAGACTGTGCTCAAATAATCCGCCTAGGATAGGAACCATTTATTCCAGTTTTAATGATAAAATGCCTGATGATGTAGAAAGGATTGGGTTGAGATGGCAAACAAAACTGAATATAGAGCCAAATATTTTTTCCAATGCTCTGGTTTTGTCCCAAAAGTTTTTACTTTCCACTAAACTGCAGGCACAGTTTTATAAAACTGCTTTTTTTCTATACATTACACCAGGCAGGATAGCTAAGTGGGGGAATGGGGCGGGGACTGTTTGTCCTCGATGCCAAGAATACTCTGCAGATCATACTCATATGTTTGCCACCTGCACAAAACTTAATCCACTCATTCAGCAAATTCAACTGTTTGTAGGGGCGGTTTTAGAGCAAGGGATACAACTTACACCAGCCAAATTACTGTTAGGTTACGATGGAAGTACAAGGCCAGGGAGTCCATTTATCTTTGTAGCGATGACTATTTACGGAATTTGCATTGCAGCACACTGGAAAGACCCTAACCCTCCCTCATTTACACAGTGGCAGTCCAGATTGCTGGCGACTTATAAACTGGAAAAGGCAATTTATGCAAAAAAAGGGAAAAGGGCCAGAAAGAAGGGTCTCGCGCTCTGGGAACAGTTAGAGAAATGGGCAGATGGTACACTAGGCTGAATTAAGCCGCATGCTGGCAAAAACTATTTTTTTTTTCTTTTCTTCTAATTACATTGGAATTTTAGGTAGTAATTTTTTATTAGGAAATGTTTGCTGTTCTCCCTTCTTTCTTTTCTTTTCTTTTTCTTTTTTGGCTATTTTTATTTCTTCTTCCGATTGTCTTCTTTCCCTCAGATCCTATTTTATTATCTTTTCAGTCTATTGTCTGTAAACTTGAAAGGGAACTAGTGCTAGTGCTGCGAGAAGGTGCCGGGGGGGGGGGGGGGTCCCGACAGAAATGGAGCAAAAGTATAATCTGTATAATGTTCATCAATAAAAAATAAAAATAAAAAAATAAATAAATAAAAAAAAGTGAAACTGAAATGAGCCTCAAGGCTCATTTCAGTTTTGGCTTCCCTGAAATGATATCAACGCGACATGCACGCTGATCGTCATTTCAGAGAAACCAAAGAAACAGCCTCGGGAGCTGGGGAAGCTCTTCCCCAGCTCCGAGGCTATTTAGGGCGGAAAGGGAATCCCCCTGGTGCCTGCACCAGAGGTATTCCCAGTGCCATGTGATCAGACGGACGGCAGCCGTCCTACGCACATGAGCACTGGTGCGTCGGACGTCCCCTGCCGTCCGACGCACCCAAGGGGTTAACCCTATATGCTGTTGCCATCCTCTATATTTTTTATTCTGTGATTTATTACCACATACATTACAAATAGTCTCTTGTGTTCTTGTACCCTCAAGTGCAGCCTAAGTGCATCTATCGGGATGTTCAATAACAACAGCACCCTTCTAAGCAGCATCTCCATTTGCCCAAAGTTTTCCTTGCACTGACAGATTATCAGTGTGCACTACGATTTAATCCCCTACGAACTCATTGTGTAGGTTACCAAACTAACAGTTCAACTCCATTTTTTAAGGAATGTAACACAGTCATCTATGTATTAATTTACTTTGGGCTTCCTTTTAAAGAATGTATATCAGTCACTAGCATTCCATACCTCGGGTGAATAACAATTCTCAACGTTATCAAGAGCATTCCTAAATGATTCAGTTTCATCAGCATGTCTTAATTTCTTGCATTATATCTTCTACTCCAAAAGAGTGTAAAAGTATCACTTTCCTTTTAGCAGGTGTAAAGTTGTGCTCTTCAATCGTTGACATGTAATTTAAGAAATATTAGAACACTGGAATATCGGGAGTCTCATTGAAAACAATGGATTGTCTCCCCTGCCTTTCATTTTTTTCACTCACAGTCTATGTACCCATTCTCCCACCAACAACCTAATTCACCATGCTGATAACAAGGACAGAGTTTGTTTTAGATATTCTCCATTTGGAAATGCAAATATAAAATAGATTTGTTTTTTAAGGACCAAATGCTGTTAAAGTATATTTTTCTCCAAGCATTGGAAGCATTAAAATCTGACTCTGTGGGGATCTCAGGTGTCAGCAATAATATTATGGTGGATCATTTCCCATTTCCCAGGATTGACTAGAAGCTTTCTTTAACCAGGAATACAAGGTGGTTTTCAATATTGAATCTATTCTTGGTATATCACCAAATAGTTTTTCACACAGAGAATCAGCACTTATCTACCTTTGTTAGAACCCTCGGGTCTTTTCTGTTCCATCCCATGCACTGAGATTGGTATCAGTCACTGCTGTGATTCAGAGACTTATGGTGGCATTATTCGGTGATGTGCCAGGCATGGTGCGTTTCCAGGATATCCTGGCCATTGCTCAAGAAAGTAACAAACATGATGTGAGACTGATAATAGTGATGTGAAGTTTTAGAAAAAGAGAAAAGTGAGCAAAATGTCAGAAAAGAATGACTTGAAAGCTGAAAGTGTAAGTTTAGTGAGAAGTGGTTTTACATATTTTGGTCCCAAGATTATTAAAAGAATATCAATCAAACTAAGAGAAGTTACCAGCATTTAAAAAAGTTCCCAATCCAAGTATGAGCTAAAATCATTCTTCAGTATGGCAGAATTCTATTAGAAGTTTGTTTAAAAAATCTTAGAACAACATACCACAAGACTCTTGTTCAAAGAAAGAGAGTGGTCTAATGAGTTTCAGACTTCTTTTGTAAAGATGTAAACTGAAATGTATACTGAACCAAACCTATGGGGTACGATCCACAGTCTGACACCTTTATCACAAACAATGCAGACTGAAAGCAATTGTGGGCAATGCTAACACAAAGGGATTGAGTGGGAAAGGAGGCAGTAATTGCTTATGGTTCTCATTCATTATATCTATCATTTAATACTGCCGGTTCTCCGTCAGACCCACGCCCGCACCACGTCTTCAACAAAGCAAGCAGCTCCATCGCACCCCACCTGCGCAACGTCATCAACCTCTCCCTCGAGTCCGCAACCTTCCCAGAAAGCTGGAAACACGCCGAGATCAACGCTCTTCTCAAGAAACACAAGGCAGACCCAGGAGACCTCAAGAACTTCCTGCCCATCTCTCTGCTCCAGTTCCCGGCCATGGTCATCGAGAAGATCATCAACAAACAGCTAACCCCATACCTTGATGAAAACAGAATCCTGGACCTTTCTCAGTCAGGGTTCTACAGCAACGAGACCGCCCTCATCGCCGCCACAGATGACATCAGGACCCTGCTGGACAACGGTGAGACCGCATCACTCATCCTCCTAGACTTCTCCGCCGCCTTTGACACCGTCTGCCACCGCACAATACGTGCACAACTCCACGCCGCAGGGATACGAGACAAGGCTCTGGAATGGACCACATCCTTCCTCTCAGGCAGAACCCAGAGGGTCCACCACCCCCATTCTGATCCAAAGCCTCCGAGATCATCTGCGGCGTACCCCAGGACTCCTACCTCAGCCCGACAATCAACATAATCTCCTACGCCGACGACACCCAGCTGACCCTCTCCCTCACCAAGGACCCCATCACCGCCAAAGCCAACCTCCATGAAGGAATAAGGGCCGTCGCCGACTGGATGAGCCACCTGAAGCTGAATTCAGACAAGACGGAGGTCCTCATCCTCGGCTCCAACCCTTCAGCCTGGGACGACTCCTGGTGGCCGACAGCACTAGGGACAGCCCCGACAACCACAGACCACCCACGCAACCTGGGAATCATCCTCGACTCAACACTCACAATGACCAAGCAAGTCAACGACGACTCCTCCTCCTGCTTCAACACCCTCAGCATGCTCCACAAAATCTACAAATGGATCCCAACGGACACAAGAAAGACAGTCATCCAAGCCCTCGTCAGCAGCAGACTCGACTACGGAAACGCCCTCTGCGTGGGAGCCCCGACCAAACTCATTAAACAACTACAATGCATCCAAAAAGCCTCGGCATGACTGATCCTCGACTTACCACACCACCGCCACATCACCCCCCACCTGAGAAACCTGCACTGGCTCCCCATCAACAAGAGGACATCCTTCAAGCTCCTCATCCACGCACACAAGGCACTCCACAAGACCGGCCCTTCCTACCTCAACAATCGACTCTCCTTCTACATCCCCAACCGCCAGCTATGATCCGCCGACCTTCCACTTGCCACCGTTCCGCACTACTGAAAAACTACCACCAGTGGGAGATCCTTCTTCTACCTTGCCGCCAAAACATGGAGCACCCTACCGCTGAGCCTGCGACAGACCCAAGACCTGCTGACCTTCAGGAGAACACTCAAGACCTGGCTCTTCGATCAGTAGCAGCCTTTTCCCCACCCCCAGCGCCTTGAGACCCACGTGGGTATGTAGTGCGCTTTACAAATGTTTGATTGATTGATTGAATGAGAAACATTAGCCTTAGCTTGAGCCCTTGAACACATGTGATGATAAGCCACTGATAAAATTATTAACCATGGATGGTCTGCTCAGAGCATCTGTGAGGATTGCATCTTCAAGACTTGTGCGTAGTGAAAAATGTTCCAAGATCACACATATATTCCTGCACACCCAGGAAAGAAACTTGTGAAGACATTTGGAATGATTTCAGTATTGCTTGAATTTCATAGGAAAGAACATGTATTTAAGCTATTACCAAAGATGAGTGGCTCTCTGTGTATGAGTAGGATACTATACTGAAGAAGTTGAGGGGTAGGATTAAGAATAGGGGAGAAAACATTATGTGAATGAAGAGTTTATTGGGAGATGAAAGTTGTATTAAGTGAGGATGATCATTTTTTTAATTGATAGGGAGAAAAGTAATCCAACCAAAGGGACTGAGAAAGAAAATACTTGCCAAGACCCACAAGGGATACATACGTATTGAGAAAACACGGATAATAGTCAAAGAGTTGGATTGGTAGCCAAGGGAAGATTTGGAAATGAAGAAAACTGTGAGATTGTGCTATGAGTGTAAGATAGCTGACAATTCTGAGAACATATTATGGCTGCCTTTATGTCCCAGTGAGCATTCTAATTTGCTGTAGGAGAAAGTTGCTTTTAGACATTGGGGGATGTTACTTGGGAAAATAGTTCCTGTAAGCACATCAGAGTATTGTTAATTTATCTTCTATGTGGAGTGAGATGAAATTGGTTAACAGGATGGACACCAAATGTGTAATTGATGTTTTTGGATGATGTGTTTTTAATACAGGGTTTGGCTGAAACAATCTTGATCAAAAATGGAATTCAAATAAAGTCAAAGGAAACATTGGATTTCTTTATATTTTCAAGGATACATTCATCACATAGGATCATCCAAGTGGTAATGGTGCTGTTGAGCAGGTGAATTATATTAAAAATGGACCTTAAAGTTATTAAATAGCAGCAATAAAAGATGGTGGAACGAAGTTAAAATGTTGTGGGCTTATCGTATTGCCACTCATGAGTTTTCTGGTGAAGCTTAATTTGTAATTATCACGGGGCATAAACCTTATTCCTTTTTTCAACTGCATATTTATTGAAACTTTTCACAAGTTTGTGTTTTTCTTTCCTGATGCCAATCAATTAGTGCACACTTAGGGGCTTATTACAATGTCAGGCGGACGCAACACTGTTGTGGAAACAGGACCGACTGACCTCCAGTCTGCAGTCTCGACTGCCTAATTATGATGCGACAGCACATGGTGGGGTTGCATACTCATATTTTTCCTTTGGGAGCAATGCCTATGGCTGTAAACCAGCCTTAGCACAAGCTCCCATAGGGAAGTGGGAGGTTGTGTTCATCACACGGTGCAGGGTTTAACAGGTGGGCATCATAGTTTACCCCTGGACCACCAACTGTAGGCCTCTGCTTGAAGGGGGCCCTGCTCTGAGCAGGCTTTCATGTCTGAAAGCCCAGCATTGAAAGCCGGCCGGAAATCGAGCATCGTAATTCGCCGTCCAAATGGATTACGTGCCGGTTCCGACTGACTGACAGGCCCCTTGAGCATGTCGGTAGCCAGCCGGAATTACCGTCTGGTTTCTCTTCCGACTGTCTAAATTGTAATTAGGCGGTTGGAAGTGAAACGTAATCGGCTTCTAAATGTTTACATCACACCGCCATCCAAGTATGTCATATTACTATAGGACAAAATTAACTTGAACAAGGGGATCATGGAGGAGTAAGATGGGAGAGGGAAATTAGATTCGTGAAATAGTCAGCAATCAAAGAATCTGTGTGAGCTAGATATATTTTTGTTTGACATTTCTCTTCTATCATCTAGGCAAGCAATGTGGTATACTTCTAAACGAAGAAATTCGGGTTTAGCCCTGAAATTTGGTGTAGAAAAGCGATTTGAGCAGACAATGTCAGTTTGGTACTCCAGGTAAAAGTATCCCCCACGAAATTAAGAGAGAAGAGGCTCCCCATCGTCTACCTATTCTTCATCCTTCAAAGAATACTGACATCCTATGCTTTCCTCCATTTTTCAAATTTACTGATAGTTTTTTAATTAGACTTATTTGGGTCTGAATGTGCAGCCATGTACGCGAGTGATCTTTGTAAGAAATTAAACTGTATAAGCCTAAATCTGGCATTACTAGTTGCTGTGTGTATAAGCATGAGTGCCTCACCCCATGGTTTGTCCAGAAAGCAGTTATCACAATCAGTAAGTGAGCGAGTGAGTGATAGTGAGTGAGATTGAGGGTCAGTAGGTGAACATGAGTTAGTCAGAGTGATTGACATTAAGTGTCTGCAAGCGAATGATAGTGGGTGAGCGAAAATGAATGAGTAAGAAGGAATACGAGGAAGTGCTAGAGAGTGTGAGTGTGAATGAGTGTGAATGAGAATAAATGAGCGTGAGAGTGACAATAAGTGAGTGTAACTTCTGATTCAAAGTGACTGAGAATAAGTGAGAGTGTTTGAAAATAAGTGTAAGTATGGGTGAATGTCAATGCAAGAGTGCAAATGAATGAGTGACAATGAGTAAGTCAGAGTAAGCAGTGAGAGTGAGTGAGAATAGGGGAGTGAAAGTATTGTGAGGGCAAGTGAGTGAGAATATGTGAGTCAGAGGAAAGATAAGTGAGTGTGAATGAGTGAGAATGATTAAGAACAAGTGCGAGTGAGTGAGTGAAAATGAAGGAGTAAGAATGAGTCAGAGTAAGTGAATATACATAAGTGTGAGCAAGAATGTGATGTTATGTTTGTGAGTCTGCCGTTGCCCGGGTATAATGATAGGAATTCTTGGCTTATACAGGCACCCATGACAAAGCATTGGTGTTTCATACTGGAGGTAATTCTTAGCATGGCAAGCACCCGTGACAAAATAATGGCAATCACATATTGGAGTTAATTCTTCCAATGATGCAACTACATTGTAAAATGCTGGATCTTGTATACTTAAGGAAACTCTTGGCTTAGGGGGCACCTGTGTTAAAATATTTGTAGCACATCAGAGGTAATTCTTGTCATAAAGGAGGATACATGTGGCATATGGGGAAGGGCAATCATGCCAAGAATACTGGCCCTGACATATGGGAGGTCATTTTTAGGTTTCGCCTGGCATAGCACTGCACAGCAGTGCTCGCGCAGGTGAAATCTTATGTTTACCACTACGGGGCTTTGTCCCGCCTCTCTCTTCCATTGGCTAGCTCTATAGATGGAGGCTAGCCATTGGAAGAGAGATCTGTCCGTCATTGTCGGAGCAGATTCGTGGGCGTTCCGGCGATTTTTTCGCTCTCCGCCCCTTTGCGATCGTCATTGCGGCGGTGGGCGGTGTTTCTTTTTTTTTTAGGTTTGTTTTGGTCATTTCTCCGAAGATGGCGGCCGGCGGGGGTCCTGCTCTGATGAACGCCCGCGCTCAGCTCAGGATGTCCTCGAATCCGGTGAGTGGGGAGCACTGGCACGTGTTCTTATTGATTTCGTCTCATGACTGTGCTTTTGCATGTTTGTAACGCGAAAAGATATTTCCTTCCTCTTGTCCATTTCCCAGTGACTCTTTGCTTTGTTTGCCTTTATGATGTGTGCATAAGGCTCTTGTGGTAAATAAAAATATTACCCTGTCGGAATTTCTATACTTAAACAATGGATCATGCATATAATGAGAGGCAGAGTCCGTGGTGTCTGATTCAAAAGGGCTTTATTTCAGTAACTCGAGTTAAGGGAGAATCGGGTTCCATCACCACTAAGGTTCAGGAAGGATCGTCATCTGAACTTTATTCACAGAGTACATTATTTATACTGTAAGCATACAATACATTGCATAGAGAAGGCGGAGCGCTCCAGGCGGAGCAAGCGAAGGAGAGAGATAAGAGCACATGGGCGTGCAAAAGGGCGTGTACGAAGGTGTACATGTGGGCGTTCCCTTGAGGAGTCATAGGTGTATCATAGGTGGGTGGATACATGGAGGGGGTCTGTGTGGTCAGCTGGAACCTTTACCCTACTCGTGTGTGCCACTTGGTCATGACGTGGAATTGACGTATAACTGGGGGAAGCTGGGGGGGGGAGCTGACTTTCGTTCGAGTAGAGAAGCCTTGAGTGTCAGGACAACCTGCACGTCTGGTATTATCTGATATCTTGAGTTTGGAGGATGTATGGTCTGAAGTAAAGGTCGCTCGAGCAAAGGTTGCTCATCACTACGAGCCAGTGTATGCATATATTTCTTCGTGCATTGCGTGGGGCCATGGGCCTTCTATGGATGCGAGTTCTGTAAATCACTTGAATGGAGACAGAAAGGCTAGGCCCTATCTTCTGCAAGCTGATTATGTTTACCTTCTTCGTTAAGCAGGAATGTGTTTTTGTGGAGCAGAGGCAGATAACTGTAAGCAAAATACTGTCTTGGTAGGCCAGACTGGGCACCTCTCGGCTGGGCAGGAAGTATGCGAGAGGTCAGGGATACATAACTAAACTGCAGCTTTTGGAGTGTCTGGAGGCTTGGAGCCTGAATTCGGGTCCTGGCTCAGCTGAGCCACAAAACGGGTTCATCTCGACTTTTAAACGTGCACCATGCAAATACATTGGAAACATAGGCCTTAGTGCAGAATCAACGTTTCTTTCATGGAAGGCTTGGTAACTGACATTCTAACGTTGGACGGAAATGCAGAGGCATTATTATTACAGGCATGAGAGGGAGGAATGCATGGGTGACATGAACATACATAGGGTACATGCAGGGGACACATTGGCCACGAAAAATTCTATTTCCTCATTCCCTCCTTGTCCCCTAATGTTCCCTTCAGGACACATCTATATTCATGATACCATATAACTGGTCATACAGCATCATTTGTTCGTCTTTTTTCTTTTGTATACTTGGATGGGGAATACAGGCAGTGGCACACAAGCCGCAAATCGCCGGGCCACATTGCAGACAGAGACAGCAACCGAATATAATAAGCAGTATCATTCCTAGGAATGACAACACTGTCCAACCCCATCCTGATATTACACTCCAGAGCCAACCGGACCAAGTCCATGGGTCTTGATGCATCTCATGAGCTATCTTGTGGAGTCTTGTTATGGCTGCATACACGGAAGGCGCGTTATTAGGAATAAACACGCAACAACTCGAGCCGATCACTCTACAAGCCCAGCCCCTATCTGCCAGGATGACGTCAAGAACAAGGCGATTCTGAAGAACAACAAGCCTCATGGCAGACTGCTCCTCGGTCAAGTTCGCCAGGGCAGAAGTAGTCTCATTCACTACTGCTTCTAAAGTTCTTGTTAACCTGCGTATGAGTTTACTGTTTTGGACGGGACCTATGAACCAGAAGTATCCTTTAATGAAATCTGTATATTGCTCCCAAGCTGTCTCCGTCTGATCAACAACTGGGGAATCGGTTTCCCTCCTGTGTCTAACATGTACTAGTCGTGAATCTCGATGATAATGGGATGGGGCTAGAAGAACGGGTGGCAGCAGGAACGCTATATAACATGTCCCATCCCAGTCTAAGGGCAGACGTACATAGGCTGTCTGACCGCAAATGAAATAGGAATGGCGGGAAGCTTTGAAAGTAGACTTTCCTTTATCATTAAACTCGACTACAGTATTACATTCACTGTGTCCTAAATGCACTGATCCTTTCTTTCTAATGCACAATTCACCTCTTACTGGTAGAACTGATATGAACGGTGGACCTGTATTTTTCTCGGACTGGACATTCAGAATCATAAAGTTAAGGAAAACATTTCCTTGTTCGTACACTTCATTTTCTAGATCGGTCCCTCTCCTTTGGGGAAGACCGTCTTTGTCTGGAAAACATGCCTCGTTCATAACGGTATTCAAGTTTCCCCATATCCAGACACCCTGAGAAACTGCAGACTTTCTGTCTAACGATGACAGTAAAGCAAACCATGCTCCGCACGAACCATTGTGGGAGAACGGAAAAGGAAAAAGGGGCAGAACTCCCTTCGTTTTCTGATAAGGTGGGAGTCGGCCACATACCCAGCAATTTGTTACATTGCTGGTCTGATGAGAATGGTGCAACATTCGAATAAAAGTATTGTTGCGCAGGGCTAGTCGATATGACAGTTCATGGGGTGGCAGGTCACTGAATTTATGCTCTACAGTGTCATTGAAGGAAGAATGTATTCGTGAGGCAATAGGAGGAAAGAAAACGTGTAGTGTCAAGCTAATACATACTATAGTGATGCTCAGAAGGAACATAAAAATCAGAGTTACTATACATCTACTGCGTAATATCTTGCAGTATTTTTCTTTCATTTCTCTCTTTCTCTTTCTACTATTCTGGTCTACGATCTTATACATGTCAGGAACCTGTCTAACCGATTCACCACCTAGTGGACTTAAACAATTAAACGCTGTCTGACTTACTAGACCGTAATTTAGACCTATACTCCTGTTGCGGAGTCTTTTCTAGCAAAGGGGGCTTTGAGTCAGTATTGTCGGGACAGTCTTTAGGCTTGAGCAAAGTTCCGGAATCTCCAAAGAATTTCTTGCAGTGCTGGGCGTGAATCCAGCCTTTGCGTCCCTCGACCTTGACGGCAGTCCTCGTGGTTAGCAGAACTAGCTTCGGTGTTTTCCAGCGCGGCTCAAGAGGGCTCGATCGATCAAAGTTCCGAATGTAGACTAGATCACCAGGGATGATGGTATGCTCTTTGACTTGGGTGTTGTCGGGGAAAGCGGCGGCAACCTGTGAACGACAAGAGAGTAGTGCAGACATCAAGGAAGCCAGGTAATCTGTCAGCATATTACTGTCAACATCAGTTATTTTCTTTGGCATAGGCGTACCCCACATATTCGGTGGTCTACCAAAAACCACTTCGTAAGGAGATAGGCCTGTTCTGGAATGAGCTACCATACGCATGTAAAAGAGGGCAACCGGCAAGGCTACCATCCAATCCACGCCTTTTTCTGCACAGACTTTCGCTAATTTCGTCTTAAGTGTCTGGTTATGTCGCTCGAGGAGTCCAGCTGCTTCTGGGTGTCGTACACAATGAAATTTCCATTGATATCCTAACAGAAGGGACACTTGTTTCATTAATTCAGAGGAGAATGGCTGACCATTATCTGAGTACACGACACGTGGCAATCCGTACCGTGGGAAAAACTCTCGTACCAATTGCCTGGCGGTGGTCACAGCAGTATAATATGGAACTGGGTACGCTTCTGTCCATCTAGATAGTGCACATACAACTACTAGGACGTACTTGTAACCTCTACATCTGTCCATCTGGATATAATCCATTTGGAGGACTTCAAAAGGATGGTCAGGAGGATGAAATCCACCTTGTTCCACCGGAATATCTTTGCCTGGATTGAACTGGCAACAGATCATACAGGTACGTACTTTCTGTTTCGCTGCTGCACGCAGGTGCTTGTTAAACCAGATATTCTGTAAACTGTCTAGCATTGCCTTTTCTCCTAGGTGTGCTGAACTATGTGCTGTGTTTATGATAACTTGTACCATAGAGTCTGGAAGAAACCATGTAGTTTTGCCTTTAGTCATCCAACCCTGGTCAGTTTGGATCCCTCCTTGTTCATTCCATTTCTTTATTTCGTCTGGAGTGGCATGTGTCTGTATGTCGAGTACATCTTGTGAAGGATCCCTGACTGTCATACTTTTTGTCGGTAATGGTACCTCTGTCTTTGTCGTGTCTGTTGGTGTCTGAGCTGTCAATTTAGCTGTTCGGTCTGCCAGGTCATTACCCTGGGAAATGGTGTCTGTAACTTTGGTGTGTGCTTTGCATTTCAGGATGGCTATGGCTGTAGGCAAATGTATTGCTTCTAACAGAGCCTGAATAAGGGGACCATGCTGAATTTTAGCCCCATGAGAGGTCAGGAAACCTCTCTCCCTCCATAACACTCCGAAGTCATGAACAACCCCGAAGGCATATTGAGAATCTGTATATATGTTCACTTTCAAGTTCTTGGCTCGTATGCAGGCTTGTGTCAGAGCGATGAGCTCTGCTGCTTGTGCTGACAGTGTGTCTATTCTTTGTGTCTCTATGACTTCAGTATCAGTGGTCACAGCATATGCGGCCACTAACTCTCCTGTGCTTTTTCTCATGCATGAACCATCTACATAAAGTGTCAGGTCAGAGTCTGGCAGTGCAATGTCAGTCAGGTCTTGTCTTGGTTTCGTCACTGTATTAATTACTTCCACACAGTCATGTGGTGCAGTGTCTACTGTGCTTGAGGGCAAGAGTGTAGCAGGGTTGAGAATATTACATCGTCTGATCTCTATGTGTGGCTGAAATAACGTCAGTTCATATCCTGTCAGTCTCGCTACAGTCAGGTGCTGCGTCTGTGTCCTGTTCAAGAGAACTTCCACTGCATGTGGAACCTGTACTGTCAGGGGGTGTCCTAACACTATGGAATCACTCTGTCTTATAGCTAGAGCTGTTGCTGCAACTGATTTCAGGCACGCAGGGAGAGCCTGGGCCACTGGATCCATTGTACTAGAAAAATAAGCACAAGGCTTGTGTTTTCCTGCTTGATCTTGTGTGAGAACAGATAGTGCTGTTCCATCTCGTTCAGTGACAAAAAGTGTAAAAGGTTTGCTGTAACAAGGAGTCGCTAAAACTGGTGCTTGACATAAGGCTTTTTTCAATTCTTCAAATGCAAGGGTATGTTCTTGTGTCCAAGGGAGGACAGTCGAAGACGCTGCCTCCTGTGTTGTCAACTGTATGAGTGGTTTGGCTAGATAGGCATACTGGGGAATCCATTGTCTGCAGTAAGAAGTGAGGTCAATGAAGGCCCGTACTTCCTTTTGTGTCTTGGGCTGTGAAAGGCTAGCAATTAACTGTATATGTTCTTGTGTCAGCTGCCTACCCCTCTTGGACAGCAAGTGTCCAAGGTACACCACTTGCTGTGCACAGAATTGCAACTTCGAAGGGGACACTTTGTGCCCCTTGTCCGCCAAGAAGTGTAAAACTGTCAGTGATGCATGTTCGCAGTCTGGTTCTGATCGTGCTGTGATCAGGATATCGTCTACATACTGGAGCAGTGCAGTGTTGGCAGGCATATGAATACTGTCCAGTTGTCTCTTTAATGCTTGGCTGTAAATGCTGGGACTTTCTGTAAAACCTTGGGGAGCTCTCGTAAATTTAAAGCTGCGTCCATTTAAACTGAATCCGAAGAGGTATTGGCTCTCTGGATGAATTGGGACACTGAAGAAGGCATTCTTCAGGTCAATTACAGTAAAGAACGTTGCCTCAGAATCGATTGCAGTCAATAATGAAGAAATGTCTGGGACCACTGGGTATTGAGGGACTATACATTTGTTTAGTTCTCGAAGATCAACCACTAGTCTGTAGACTGGTGGTGCGTCTGGGTCTGTTCTTTTAAGAATAGGGATGACAGGTGAATTACATACATTCGAGTCAGTCTCCACTACCACTCCTTGTGCAATGAGTTCGTCAACAATTTTCAGTAAGGCTACTACGGCATCAGGTGGTAACTTGTATTGTCGGATACGTGGCAGTACTACTCCTGTTTTGAGAGTGACACGGTGTGGTGTAATGTGCATGTAACCTACATCAGTCGGACCTTGTGCCCATAAATGCTGTGGTACATTCTGGAGTCTGTGGTCAAAATCTTTCAACACATAATGTCCTTTAAAATCACGTAAGAACAGTCGTACTCCTTCCGGAGAACAACATATAACTGCCCCTAGTTCTTTCAATGTCTTTATACCAAGCAAATTTTCTGGACATGACCTAGTAAGCAACAAGTCTGTGGTACGGGACAATGGACCGACCCCTGGGGAAACTGGTTTCGACACTTCGTTAACAATAGGCTTTCCTGAAAATCCCAGGGAAACATTCTTTGAGCCTGAGAGTGGTGCCCCTGGAACCTCGTCATGGCTGATGGTAGTTCTGCTCGCCCCTGTGTCAATCAGAAATTTTCTGTCTTTTCCCAATACACGACTATGTACATAGGGACCCTCTTGATCTACTGGAACCTCAATAAGGGGCAAGCCAACTTCCCTCTCTAGGCTGTTTCATGAGAACTGTTGGTATTCTGGATAATCCGACGGAGTGTACTGGTACATTTGTTGTGTGGCATGTTGTGTGGCAGGTGGTGGTGGGGGTGGAAAATTCGATACTGCCTGTTGCGTGTTCTGTGGGGTGCTATTCTGTCTAGGAGGATGTGGTCTTTCTTTTGTCTTGCCTGTAGCTATATTATGTTTCAGGACAGCACATTCATTCACATAGTGACCTGGTTGCTTGCAATAATTACAGTTCCCTTTAACAGGTGTTGTGCCCTTTTTATTTGTATTAGCTGGTACAGATTGTGCAACCAGCACTTCATTTTCGTATCTTTCATGCGTCTCTTTTCATGATCCTGTTCCTCTCTAATTCGGTTCTGGTGATATTGTAACATTTGCAACATTTGGGAAGGGCTATTTGCTTGCCAGGTACTCTCAACCTTCAGTACTCTATTCTTGATCGGGGGTAAGGAATTCTCTGCTAATTTGCTCACAAAAAGATGTGGATATGACTCACTACTAGGCTTAAGACCACTATTAATAGAAAAACATTTCTCAAATCTAGAATAAAAATCACTTGTGTCCTCGTCTTGTTTCTGTTTGCAGGCCGAAATAGCATCCCAATCTTCCTTTTTAGTCATCAATAGTCTTGGCAGAACTTGTATCAGGAGTTCAGGTAGTGCTTTAGCTTTGTCCCCAAGACCAACACCAGGGTGCCGGTCTTTATCCTCTGCTTCCAATTCTGCCCAACTTAACTTTTTCTCTCCCACCTCCCAATCCTTTTCAGAGAAGTCAAGTACTTATGTCGTTGGTCCAGAATGACATTAATTAATTCAGTACCTAGGTCTGCCCATCTTTCTAGAAGTATATCGTCCAGTAATTTATATAAGGGACCGGGATCAGAATATTGACTTTCATATAACGTGATCAGATGTTGAACCATGTAAATACCAGCCAAACGCTGTTCGTTCGGCGGAAGGCTCAAAAAGGTCTGGGCCACTACATCACTGTTATATATGTTAGAATTAGACACCCATTGGACGGCTGACCGGACTAATTCCTGTTTGTGTGGGGTGTGGGGTCTCTCGCACTCTACCCGTCGTCTCAGTGCCTTTTCAGTAGCTTGGAATAGATTTTCGAGGGAATATCTTTCTTTTATGGAATGACCCTGTTTGCGGTAGTCGAGACACTTGGGCCTGTCAAACTGTCGCGCTTTGCCTACGTAATTTATTTTATCCTTCTCCTCCATTTATGGCTCAACCTCTTCCGTTGATGACTCATACTGCCCGTCAGAATCTTCCTTGTGTATTTCTATAATCGCCTTTCGTATTTTCTTGTACATACTTTCTGTCTGTCCCTGTTTATCATGCCGACCGGCCGATATGTTGTCACTCCAATCCGTCAAAACTTTCTTCACCTCCCTGTTTGGTTGATCTTGTTCCCTGATCAGACAGTTAATCAAAAAACTTAAAATCATATTCTTAACATCCACCTTTCTTTGTTCCATGGCATCTTCTATACTCTTGGGTCCCTTACCAGTTCTAATGAAATCGTATATTTTATCTAGGTGGCCCTTCATGCCTGGTAATGTGATCAAATAGTCAACGGCATGTCTTAATCTTAGTGAAAACACAAGCATTGCATCCTCTCCTGCCACTGGATCATATATACAACGCGGAATCGTTACACCTACGTACTTAAATGGTGTTGATGTTATTTGTGGCATTCGTGGTTGCCCTAGCCCTAGCCCTAGCAGTGTTCGTGGCGTCGTCGGTGGCCCTCCTCCCACTGCCCCTTGCCCTACGCCGTCTTTCACGGCCACGGCCTGCGGAAGAGACGCCTGCGGAAGCTGAAACTGTAGAAGCTGATCCTGTGCTGGGGGCGGAGGGAATTCTGCATTTACATAGTCTGGTGCCAGTTCTTCTAGATAGGAGGAAATAAAAGCTTCAGAGGCTGTCGGCTTCTGTCTACATACTCTAAAGGGTACTGGGGGTGGCGTATGCGGTCTACGGGTTTTGTCTGAAGGGGTCACCTTAGCTAGTTCTTCTGTAAGGACGGGATAAATACCTGCAACGAGGGCATTTCTTTCTCTATCTGCTTGTTCTGCCTTGACCCGTTCCCCCTCCTCCCGCAGTTCTTTTTCTCTGGCTTTTTCAGCTGCTTGTTTACTTCTCTCTGCTTGGTGGAATTCTTTTTCTGCTCTCCTATGCGCTTCTTTACGCCATAACTCAATGGCATCTTTCTGGGACGGTCTTACTTTCTTTTTCCATAGCGCTTCCTCTACTTTCATAATGCATTCAGCATCCCATGTTCCAAAGGCAGGCCATCTGTACTTCTCCTCTAAATCCTTCGTGTAATCTACCCACAAGTCTAAAAACAATATGGCATCTAGCCCATGTTTCTGGTACATAAAATGACCAGGTGTGTCTCTGGGCGGGACGGGAACTGCCTCTTCGAGTATTCCTTTCCTGGTCCCTATCTGAAGTAATTTCGAAAACAGTGGCATGTTGGAACTAACGTAATGAAAACACAATACACTAAAATAGACTGACTGAAACAACCATTCACACTACAACACTAGAACATTGAAACAGATACAGTTTAACTGATACATGTACTTAAAGACAGTTAACTTTATGCACTGGAATACAGTACAACCATACCGGTCTCGTAAAGAGACACGTCTTTACCGTGCCCACGTTTACCGTGGACCCGTCTTTACCGTGCCCGTATGAACGAGACACGTCTTTACCGTGCCTGTGGTAACAGACACGTCTTTACCGAGCTCAAATAAATGAACCCGTCTTGAACTAGATGCATTCCCAATAACGGTACTCAGCCGGAAGCAGAACTTGAAGGCCTCGGAAACTCGATACTGCGTGACTGTGGTGCCGCTGCTGCTACTGCGCATGCGCCTCGGAACAGGTGGGCCTCGGGATACCTCGGACCTTGCTCTCTCACGGCTTGGGCTCTGGTTGGGATGGTCCGCAATCCTCACCGCCTCGTGTGGATGCCTGGTCACAGTCCGTCTCCTCCGTGGGCCTGAGGGAGTAAGCAGGAAGTGCCGCTGTCGTGTACACTTTGAAGTCCGTCACGGCTGAAGGGGGGGGCAGGGGCTGGACCTACATCACCGGCGCGTGGGAAAGGGGACTGGTCCCTATTCGGGCGCCAGATTTTGTGGTAAATAAAAATATTACCCTGTCTGAATTTCTATACTTAAACAATGGATCATGCATATAATGAGAGGCAGAGTCCGTGGTGTCTGATTCAAAAGGGCTTTATTTCAGTAACTCGAGTTAAGGGAGAATCGGGTTCCATCACCACTAAGGTTCAGGAAGGATTGTCATCTGAACTTTATTCACAGAGTACATTATTTATACTGTAAGCATACAATACATTGCATAAAGAAGGCGGAGCGCTCCAGGCGGAGCAAGCGAAGGAGAGAGATAAGAGCACATGGGCGTGCAAAAGGGCGTGTACGAAGGCGTACATGTGGGCGTTCCCTGGAGGAGTCATAGGTGTATCATAGGTGGGTGGATACATGGAGGGGGTCTGTGTGGTCAGCTGGAACCTTTACCCTACTCGTGTGTGCCACTTGGTCATGACGTGGAATTGACGTATAACTGGGGGAAGCTGGGTGGGAAGCTGACTTTCGTTCGAGTAGAGAAGCCTTGAGTGTCAGGACAACCTGCACGTCTGGTATTATCTGATATCTTGAGTTTGGAGGATGTATGGTCTGAAGTAAAGGTCGCTCGAGCAAAGGTTGCTCATCACTACGAGCCAGTGTATGCATATATTTCTTCGTGTATTGCGTGGGGCCATGGGCCTTCTATGGATGCGAGTTCTGTAAATCACTTGAATGGAGACAGAAAGGCTAGGCCCTATCTTCTGCAAGCTGATTATGTTTACCTTCTTCGTTAAGCAGGAATGTGTTTTTGTGGAGCAGAGGCAGATAACTGTAAGCAAAATACTGTCTTGGTAGGCCAGACTGGGCACCTCTCGGCTGGGCAGGAAGTATGCGAGAGGTCAGGGATACATAACTAAACTGCAGCTTTCGGAGTGTCTGGAGGCTTGGAGCCTGAATTCGGGTCCTGGCTCAGCTGAGCCACAAAACGGGTTCATCTCGACTTTTAAACGTGCACCATGCAAATACATTGGAAACATAGGCCTTAGTGCAGAATCAACGTTTCTTTCATGGAAGGCTTGGTAACTGACATTCTAACGTTGGACGGAAATGCAGAGGCATTATTATTACAGGCATGAGAGGGAGGAATGCATGGGTGACATGAACATACATAGGGTACATGCAGGGGACACATTGGCCACGAAAAATTCTATTTCCTCACTCTCCACCTCTTTTCTGCGTTCCCCGCCTCTCTCCACCCTCTTGGCGTTTCCCTGCTCACCACTTTCTTGAATGCTGAGGGTTGACCTTTCTCCCTCGTAGGCTGGTGTTCAGCGAGGATGCCTGTGTCCGCATTCCATGCTTAATGAATTGATTTGAGCTGGGCCTTTACAGACAGAGGCACACGTGCTGTGTGGCTCGTAACAGGCACCTTCCTGTAGAGGACTCCTGCTTCAATGGAAGCCAGTAGCAGCGCTTAGCTGTATGCCCATGTGCTTTTAGGTAAGAGGCGCTAGCATGTTTTTTTTAATTTATTCATTTTGCACCTGTTATCCCGCTGACGGCATTGCTGTTGGGTGCGAGCGCGCGATGTCATATGAGGTTGCGTGCTAGCTTCAGTTAACAACCAGTGCTTTTAGTGGGTGAGTGAGTTTGTGAAGCTGTTAGCTTGAAACGAAGCAGAGACCATGTCAGCTTTTGTTTTAGGTTCTTCGCCCTTCTCAGTAAGAACCGAGATTGGCCGAGGCGGATGGTCCTGTGAGTTTGTGGATCACTAATGTCCCTCCCCTAGTGGGACACTGGGCATGTGAGAAGTTCAGACTACTAACCCCGCCCGGCCCTCCCACCCCATTTTTAGGAATGCGGACTAGTTCATGAGTCCAAGTTATCCCTCAGTGAGAGCGGTGAGTGTGAGGGAGTGCGTTCAGTAGGAGTAGCGAGTGTGCAGTGTTGCAGTTGCTCACGTCTCTATCATTTGGTACACCCAACGGTTGCCTACAGTGTAAAGAAGCCCTTAAGAAGAGCTGGTTGCCCTTATGGGCAATCTTCATGAGCAGGAAGTGGCCTTGTATTATAGCTCTTCATCTCTATCTTGAGACTTCTAAGCTCCTCCAGTTGGCGTTGGTACCTGGTTTTTAGTAGGCACAGGAGATTGAGTGATTTGCCCAGAATCTCAGCATGTTGAGCTAATGCCAAGACTCGAACCGAGCACCTAGGTTGGTAGATCTGGCAGTTACGCCACAACCTCTCCCCATTGCTGACTTACACTGCCATCATCTGGGATCGGAACTTAATACTTCTCCTAGCATTCTTTCGACAACGCACGGAGATGATAAAAACCAGGAAAACTGAGTTCAAGTGCAAATTTCTCTTCACTGACGAGGCTGAAGCCATGAAACGTTGTCTGCGCATCCGCTGTAGGTGCTTTCTTTTGAGCAGCAGGATGCTGATTAAGGTTTCGATGAGTTGAATTGAACTTGTTAGTTTGTGAGATACTAGTAGTTCTTCTGTTACATTATAACAAGCTATCGAGGGGCAGCATACTTTTGAGCCGGTTATCTTGATGGGCAGACCGAAAGGGTTCAATAAAACACCAACTCCTTTACATGTGGAATGAACGCCTGTGTTGAGCCTGATTAAAAAGGGTCTCAACGACATGAGATTTCAGCGTTATCAGCAAACACCCTTCGACGACCTTCATTGTAAAGAACGGAGCCCGCCGACCTCCGTCTCACCCCCGAACCTGTGCAGAAATTGGATATGTGTTTCCGCGCGCCCCTCTCCCGTCCGTCCCCGGCTCTGCCCATGACTGTGCCCGGCTCCTAGCCGCCAAGGGCGGCCGGACCCGACACCCCAGCCCCGCTCCTCTCCGGGTGCCAGTGGGGGGAGAGAGCGACAGCAGCAGCCGAGGGGCAGCGAAGCCGTCAAAGTGGACGCGGGCTGGGAGTTCGAGGGGAGGCACCATGGGAACACCGCGTCCTGCTGCGTGTCGTCCAGCCCCAAGCTGCGCAGAAATACCCATTCCAGGCTGGAGTCCTACCGGCCTGAGACAGACCTGAGCCGGGAGGACACAGGCTGCAACCTGCAGCACATCAGCGACCGGGAGAACATGGATGGTAAGAGGAAGCGGCACACTCATATTAAATATTCCATCATATTTTCTCACGGAGAGAGACCTGTGAAGCCAATCTTGCATGTAATCCCCAAACTTATTTTACCTTCCGCGTTCTGCTTTTATTTTAGACAATTTTTTTTTATTTTTTTTTGCAAAAACCTTTATTGCACCATCAAGTTACACAGCGGAACGCCTACAACCCAACGGGCTGGCCGCTATAGCAGTCTTTGGATCAAATGGCAACAATGTACTTTCAATAGTCACTTTACAGTAGTAGAAACAACGGTACAGCTGCCAGAAGGAAAAGGTGCAGCATTAGCATAAGTCTTTTCAAGAATCATTGGTTTTTGGTATGATTTTTTTGTGTTTTTCTCCCCCCCCACCCCCCGAACAACAGGAAAACAAAATAACTTAGGAATACCAAAGCGGTCACGTAAATGACAATGTCATGTTTATGTAGTCTTCTTACCGAGACGTCCCTTACCCGAGTCCATCCCAGCCCACTATTTGAGCCCAGTTAATGTATACTTGTCGTTGTGGATATCTCTCCCAATTTGAGACCCCCAAAGTACCCCCGTGGGTTCCCTGCACCCCAATATGGCTGAACATCTCCACCCCACCTCCAGTGCCCTCTTCCCCCAATCTGTGCGGTAGACTAGCCTTCTGCCTCTTCCTCATCTGAATCATCTTGATCGTCTTCTGGCAAAGGATCACAAATCTCCCCCCTATATACATTCCACTTGGTCCAAATTTTATTCCACTTTCCCTGGCAGGCACGATTGGAGTATACCGCCCGTTCCGTTAACATTACTCTATCCATATTCCGACACCATACTGCCTTGGTTGGTACCTCCGCCACCCCCCATTTTTGTGCAATATCTTGTTTCGCTATAAGCAACCCCACTGTGACCCAGATTTGGTCATGTCTGGAAATATCTGTAGGCTCCCACACGTTTAAAAGGCACCTTTTTGGTTCTGGCAATAATGATGTTTCTAGTGTTTGTGAAATCGTTCGCAGTATCTGTCTCCAATATTCCTGAATCCGGGGGCAGTCCCAGATGGTATGGAAAAATGTACCCTCCTCCCCACACCCTCGCAGGCAGTATGGATGTTGTGCCCGGTGAATATGGTGTAGCATTGTCCTCGTGTAATACACTCTGTGTAAAATTTTTAATTGAACTAATCGCAGCCGCACTGAGATGCCCTCTTCCTTAGGAGAAGCTAGTGCCTCATTCCATTCCTGCTCGTCCATCTCACTGGTGTACCCCTCCCATTTCTCCTTCAGGGGCAATGTTGGGTCTGGTAGGTTATTAAGTAGTTTGCGGTATGTAAGGGATGTAGCGCGCTCAACCATAAAGTCCGTAAGGAGGCGGTCTTCCAGCGGGGAGGACTCAGGCAGATCAGTATCCGTGGGCAATGCCGTTAATAGTGCGTGGCGAATCTGAACGTATCTGTAGAGCTCCCTGTCGCTGAGTTCATATAGTTCTTGAAGTCTCTGGAAGGGTATCACCCCACCCCTCTCCCAAAGATCGCCCACCGTGGAAATACCTATTGTGTCCCAGTGTGAGAAACCCTTGCTGTTTCTCATGTTGCCGAGAACTCGAGAGTCCCATAGCGGGGTTAGCTTGGTAATTCTACCTTTCCAACCTAGGGCCGCCGTTGCTGTGTGCCAGATTTCTACAGTAAGCCTGGTGGGTCCCATTAACTTGCGCGTTTTACGTCGGTCATACAATGGGGCTAGTAGATTGTCAGTGCCGAGTTGAGCTCTATCTGCCTGGAATGCTGGTTCGGTTTGTGAAGTGTGGATCCATTGGTTGATGGGCTTGAGGTGTGCAGCCCAGTAGTACAACTTTAGGTTGGGTAAAGCAATACCACCATCATACCACCCCCTATGTAGTTTGGGTTGTGCTATACGGGCGGGGAGGTTCCCCCATAGGAGGTTGGATACTAGTGCTGCCACCTTTTGGAAGAACCCGGGGATCACCGAGTAGGGTGTGTTTTCAAGGACGTAGAGGAAACGGGGCAGGGCCATCATCTTGTAGAGTGCAGCTCGCCCCAAAAGTGTCAGTGGGAGTCCTGACCAGAAATGCACATCGCGTTTGAGTCTGTCTAAGTGGGGTTTCAAGTTTTTGGCCACGAATTCTGCTGGGTCTCTGGTGACATGAATACCCAGGTATTTAAACGATGTGCCGGCTATCCGTAAAGGGCAGTCCGAGTCAAGGACCGGGGCCTGACCCTTTAGGACGTACAATTCGGATTTGCCCCAGTTCAGTGTATATCCGGATATCTTTCCATGAGTGTCACAAAGGTGTAGTAGAGCGGGGATTCCTGTCTCCGGGTTGGTGAGATATACTAGCATGTCGTCTGCATATAGGGACAGTCGATCCTCCCAGCCATCCTTCCAGCAAATACCCTGAAGGTGGGGTGAAGTTCTAATTAGTGTCGCGAGGGGTTCCAGTGAGAGAGCGAACAACAATGGTGATAGGGGGCAGCCCTGTCTCGTGCCCCTACCCAAGGAAAACTCTCGGGAGATATGGCCATTGGCCACTACTCGTGCCCGTGGGTCAGTGTACAGTAACCTCACCCATGCGATGAAGCGGGCCCGAATCCCAAGCGTGATAAGGTCTCAAATAAGTAGGCCCATTCCACAAGGTCAAAGGCCATCCTAGCATCGAGTGCCATAATTACTGCTTGAGTTTCTACTGCGTCCGCCCGTGCCAGCACTCCATGCAATCTGCGCAAGTTTAGCACTGTGTTACGAAGGGGCATAAAGCCGGACTGGTCCGGGTGTATAAGGGATGATAGGTGGGGCAAAATTCTCAGTGCTAAGAGTTTGGCTAAAATTTTGGCTTCTGCATTTATTTTAGACGATTTTGGTGTCGGGGGAGGGACTCTGTGTGTGTGATTGTGTGTGTGACTCTGTGTGTGTGTGACTGTGTGTGTGGCTCTGTGTGTGTGTGCCTCTGTGTGTGGCTCTGTGTGTGTGTGTGTGTGGCTCTCTGTGTGCATGTGTGGCTCTGTGTGTGTATGTGTGGCTCTGTGTGTGTGGCTCTGTTAGGGTGGCTCTGTGTGTGTGTGTAGCTCTGTTTGTGTGGCTCTGTGTGTGTGTGGCTCTGTGTGTGTGTGTTTGGCTCTGTGTGTTTGTGTGTGGCTCTGTGTGTGTGTGAGGGGCTCTGTGTGTGTGTCTGTGTGTGTGTGTGTGGGGCTCTGTGTGTCTGTGTGTGGCTCTGTGTGTGTGTGGGTGCAAATGCAATAGGTCTCGCATTTGCAAAAGATTAAGCTATTGGCATTGTAAATGACAATGCCATTTATTTATCTGTTTTCAAAACCAACACAAAAATAAAAAAATTGTCATTTACAATGCCAATAGCTCTAACTTTTGAAAAGGCGAGACCGTTGCATTGTAAATGCTTGTTACATAAGTGTCAGCCATGGTACATGGACAACATTAATGGCAGAATGCTGGGATTGGCACAAATGAGGTAATTTATGACATATGGGGATACCCATAGCCCAGTTTGAAAAAATTGGGTCAACTCCTAGGGATTGTCAGACTTTATTGTTTTAGCTTGCCATGAAAGTACTTGAATATTTAATGAGTGCCTTTTCAAAGTCTATGGTTGTTTAGAAAATTAATCTGGGAATTGTGCTTTTAAATGCACTGTGTGACCATTTTTTTCTAAATGTCCTTAGGGAAAAGCCCCACCCAGAAACACCCGATAAGAGGTCTGGCTCACTGCTTCACTGATTTGCTACAGTTTAGGTCAAGTATTACACCCCACTACTTTCAAATATCATGACTCAGCACCCTAATATGGGTGATATCAAAAACAGGTATTTGTCTGCTGGTATTAGGGTAAGTCAATAATGTCATTATTGTGATGTCAACAGGATTATGGTCATGTGACATCACTTCCTGGGAAGATTGGGGTCTTAGGTCATATTTTGTTAACTTAGGGAGATGTCATTAGGTCATAGGGTGTGTAATGTAGCTTCCACTGCCCTGGCATTTTGGTGAATCGACATCCATGCACACTTCCCAAATACAATGTAATGCTTATTTACTGCACACACGTGTTCAGTAACAGCAGGATATATTTTAGAAATACAATGTGAAAGAGAAAAAGGAGGAACAAAGAGGGAGTGAAATGCATTGTACAACAGAGAATGGAAAAGACTGAGATGAATAGTAACAAGTTATTAAAAATGCAAGAGAACCTGGGCCAAATAATGAGGAACATAGCATTATAAAAAGAAAGGAGGCACAAGTAGAAGTCTGAAAAAAATTCTAGCAAAGGGACATGATTCGAGGCAAAGTTACTCAGCTCTGCAGATCTCAGAGCCAGGCTGCAGGTTTCCACTCTCGCAGCCTTCCACAGGCTCAGACACTACCAATGGCCATTCACTAGACAACCTACCTTGAATTTACTCCATATCTGAAGGCGACTATGCGCTCTACAAGAGCCCTAACTGTGTTCACGATTATGGGGGGAGTCCAAGGTAGTGCTTAATTTGAACTGGTGGTTTCCGGTGCGCACCAGTACTTAATTGGATTCTGATGCACTTAATTGTCAACACAGAACTTATGAAAGTCTGCCACATGGTGGCGCTGCTTATCTAACTTAGAGTTGAGCAGAACACAAGTGGTTTATAAATGCAACATACATCAATAATGACTAATACCTGCCTCCACAGCCATTCCTTTAGATTTGGGGACCTGGAATAATCAGTACCGTGGCACTTGCATGCAATAGAGATGGTTAGTAGTTGTTTTGGCAGCAATGACTGGGTTGATGGGTGGTGCAAGTTGCAGTGGCCTTCTGGTCAGGGCACTGGCACTTATTATTTTACAAATTGAGCACTGGTCAAAGGTACACGAGGCCCAGTACCGGTCCTGTAGTTAATTTACTGCATTGTTGCTTTTACATTTGCCTTCTATCAGCTAGCGACAATCCACCCTGTGTTTTTGTTCTACACTCCAATTGCTTTGCAATAAATTCACGGTTCTAGTGCTTTGAACAGCTCTCTGTATGGATAGTAGCTTCAATGGGGTGGGAAACCCTGTACAAACTTTTCTGCAATTCCTGTCCTAAAGCTCGGGAAGCCCACGCCTGTCTGATCCCAAGGCGAGACCAGCAGGACAGCACAGCAGAGGCTCCTGCTTGCCCCGAGTACCTAGGAACCTACAAAGAACAAGAATGGGGGGAAACTATACGAGAGGAAGGAAGAACCCAAGAGAGAAGGTATAATGTGAAGTGGGTAGGAAAAATGAGGGAATGAACGGGGATTAGAGAATGTTTGTGTTAGGGCGAGGAGGGTAAATGTGGCGGGGCTTGTCAGATACCAAGAGAAGAGAATCTGTGAAAGAGAATTAGAAACGGTGGAAGTGAAAGGGAGGGAGAGAAACGGGCAAATGAGACTGCGAAAGTGGGAGAGGGGACAGGAGTAAGGTGAGCAAAGAGGTGCGAAAGAATGTGTGCAAGAGGTGCGCACAACTGCGTGAAATTGAGACTGAATGGGTGAAAGTAAAGAGCCAATGATGGAGGGCATAGATTTGCAAGAGAAGCGGGGACATGAAGACTATTAATAAAATTATGAAGGTAGAAACTGTGAGGAAGAGAAGGTGAGAAGCTGCGAGGAGGTGGGGAAAGGAGGGGTGGAGAGAGGGTTGCGGAGGAGTTTGTGAAGTTGTTTCATTAGTCATAGTTTATGGAGTAAACAGCCATCTCAGCTCTGCAGAGCAGAGCTTGTTCTTCAGTAATTGGCTCTTTAGCATCGCCTCATTGGCAGTTATCCTGACAATCCTAATTAACAAGCAAACAGATAATTAGGAATTTAATTACTAAAACCCAGCTCACTAGAAATAGCTGCATCTTGCCTTCGAATCACACGAGCCCAGCCATTGATCCCTCCAAATCGCTGCTCTCTCTCTGCTCCTTGGGGATATGTTCTCTTCCCCTATCTCTGCTTCAATCTGTCCCACTACAGTCACTGGAGATGATTGGTTCTGAGAGCAAAGGCTGGGTTACTGAACCAAAGAGCATCCAGATAATTATCTTTTGGTCACGCAGGGCCAGTATGTTCTTCCCATTCCCCAGCCTCGGGCCCATCACTGACCTCTCATTTTCTTTTCTTAATACCCTCCCTACCCTTATCTTATTCTCTTTTAGGTCCATCACTGATGGTTCTTCCTCGCCCAGGACATGCACTCATCCTACCTCTTCACCCTTCACAAAGGATTCTTCCTACCTCAGTCCTACCTCTTTCTCTTTTAAGTCCATCACTGACTATTCCTCCTCCTTCCCGGCTATCACTCGTGCTACCTCCTGCTGTCCCAAGGCCATCGCTGATGATTTTTGCATCATGGACAGCCCTGTCCCCATTTCTTTCTCAGTTTTATTGCTAGTGATTCTTTTTCCCTTCTTGCCATAACTAACCATATGCTTTCTTCTCCTAGGGTTCTCAGTGGTGATGGACCAATATTGTCCTCTCTCAGGGTAACTCCTGTACAGCACTCATCCTAATGTTTTTCCTCACGGTTCTTCCTCCAAGCTGCCAGCACTCATCTAGCCTATTCCTCGCCTTTAGTAGGGAAAGCCAAGACTTCTCATCAAAATGAAAAGTGTCACTTAGCCACACCTCATTCTGATCGAAGACCTGCCACTGTCACTAAAGCCCACAGTTCAGCTCCTACCTCACAACACCCTTTTTCTGAAAAAGGCTGCACCCCTCCCAAAACCGCGGCTTGCCATCCACAATGCCATTTGTGGGTGTGTCAGAAGGGAAACATGCCCCCATGCTTTTGAGGCAAAGACAGTGCAGCTTCAGATGTAGCACAGGAGGGGAATCCATATAGTGAATGATTGCTCTTCGAGATTTAGGTGGCGAAACTAATCCGTGGAAACGGTGGAAGATTAAATCAGATAGGTTGGCTCAACTGAGGTTCCTCTAATTCCACACACCTGGGAAGGAAGCTCGTTGAGCGCTCGACTATTCCCCAAGATTCACCATGTCTACTATTCTTTAGGCGAGAGAGAGGACATTGACCCTTCATAAATAGGAAAGTGAAATAGGAAATGACAGGTTGTTTCATGCAAGTTACATATTGAGATGGCCACTAGGGAACGCTGCTGAACTCCTGCGGGGAATGAGATTTTGATACTGTTTCTGATCACTTAGATATCCATCTCATTCATCCAATTTTGGATCGATTATTTTCTGTCATTGAGTAAAAGACAAACCCACATAAGTTAGATTAACCCCATAAACTGACGCAACTCTGAAGAACCACTTACGACTGATAAAGTTTAAAAGTTTAATATAAAATTAATATCAATTGCATATACAATCCTCTCAGGATAAGATTCAACAAGTATACAGGAACTAAAAGGAACATAAATTCCCTAAAGAACCTCAGTCTACAAAAGAATACAATTAAAGTCAATTCCAATATCAGCAGATTAAAAAGCATAGACACAAAGTGGTTCCGTTGCGTCATCTACAAAAAGCGAATAAACAAGTTAATTCTGTCCCTACTCTATACTAGGTGACATCCCTACTTCGCAAGTTCCTTACCTAAAAAAGGTGTCAGCAGTTTGACTTCCAAAGAAGTTCAAACTCTCTTAGCTTCTAATGGTAACTTATATTGAGAAACAGTACCCTCTCTGCCTACCCATCCGCTCTCTAAGGGTCCTCGGCCTACTGCTCTCTAGCGCTCTGTTCTCTCTCTGCGCTCTGAGCTCTTCGCTTTGTCTTCAGGCCATCTACCCTGAGCTAACTTCTCCCCGGGGTGCTGTCCCTAAATACACAATCACAGTATGGGTGGAACGCCCCTTGACGCCCACCACGTATACATTTCACGTGATCTCATTCTGGGTTTTTCCATAGCTTCATCTCTTCGCGTCGTCCGTTAAGTTGACCTTGCTTCTTAGGCACCATCTTCGTCTTCTTGCTGGTGACTTCATTGACATTCCAATTGACACTTTCGGAGCAAAGTCTATCACTTCTACAGAGTTTCATTCTTTACGATTGTATTCGTAACCTCATTTGGTCCTATGAACGGTCATTTCTAAACAAGACCCAAATTCCAAGCGTCTCTTATCTCACTTAGGCCATAAACTTCGTTCAGCATTGTCACTTTAAATCTAGCAAGACCTTTGACTCTTGTCTCGCACGTTCAGATCAAGGCTACCCACGGTTCCTGTGAGACCACTAAATTACATGCAGTGGACTACACTCTTGCGAACGCTTGGTCCGTTGGGTTAAAATCACATATGACCACACTATTCTAACATTCCTACAAACCCTTCTACACAGTATAACCTTTAACATACATTTATATATAATTGAATTTAGCAAAGCAATGATTATGCGCGAATGCATTCTACATAGAATACAACATTATATTCTTATGCTTACATCGTGCTATACATACTTTGCACATTTCTTCGCTTTATATTTCGTCTTCTTCTTTCTCCGCTTAATAATTACACACGTATATTCAGTTTTGCACATTCTACTGTTCTTAAGCATTTCTATACATTTCTATATTAGCCCACTATGTATACGAGCCTTCTAATTCTAATACACTTTATAGAATAGATACAGATACATTTCCTATTACATTGGTTACATCGGCTACCTTTACGCTACAAGTGGTAACTTCACGTTATAGATTCTACGTTTGCGTTATATGCTTGTGAATATGGTACATACATACTTTTTATTCAAATTGCGCTCTCTCAGTTCCCCCCTTTGATGACCTCTAGGAGTCATCACTAAATGCAATTTGAATAACACCTTACACAGAACTAGTTACAAGATTCCCTCTTTTTATCGTTTCGAGAGCTCTTAAACTTTTATACTGTTGATCTTGTAAAGCAGCTAATCTCCTTTCTTGCTCTCTCATGGACCTTTGTAACCGGTTTGACCTATACCATTTGTACAGTCTCACTAAACCCAACAATGTGATTATGCAAATTAATATTATTAAAACAGGTTTCAATATGTACCAAATAACGCTTTTACCAAGATTGGCAAACCAACTACCAACCTTTCCTACTCCATGACCTACTTTCTCCCAAACATTTACTTTTGTTAAATCTTCGATTTCTTTATGTATCTCTGTAATGTTCCGTATGACTTTCTCAAGTGGTTTTGAATTATCTGGAATGTAAGTACAACATTCCTGGACCTTCAAAGCCTTGCAAACTCCGCCCTCTTTCGCTAGCAGTACATCTAAAGCAAGACGGTTCTGAAGAACCATTGCCCTAATCGACTGCATCTCTCCTTCTACTAACATTAATGACCTTGCAGTACTTGCAGATAATCTATCTACAACTGTAGCTAGTCTCCTGATCTTAACATCGTTAAGTATTAAACCTAACATAGGAAACATCGCTCCAAATATGTCTCCAACTACTTCAGCATCTCCTATTTCCCTTTTCGTTCTTGTCGAAGCCTTTCCTTCTATGATCGCTAAATCCTTTGCATGATATATTTTGGGGAAGACAATTGCCAAGTAACACGAACCATACCAATTGTCAGGCAGTTTTACATAGGCATTTCTTCCACACACAAAATATACATTAGGAATCGCTTGCATCCCTTTCATAAAATCTTTCGTATAGTACTCCAACCTAAAAGAATGTTCGCAATTAACTTCGCCTACAAATACACTCTCATAATATGTCTTGCTTCGAGTTAAACATAACTTTCCTTTCTGCGTTCTATCCAAAGCTATTGGACCATTGCTACCCTTCTTTTTGTGTGCTTTTTCTTCTTCGGTCCAGTCTGTTTTCCACTGTCCTGACATTTTTAGAATCTTCTGCCTTCTGTATCGGTCATCTACTTGTCCTATGAATCTTTTCTCTACCTCTGACACTTTGCAAGTCAGATTATTTCTGCGTGCATATGAAGTATCTAATGTATCCCAAGGAAGAAAGAACTTTGTTAATCTGTCTTCCTTTTTATAATAGTCCCACTTATTCATTTGTTTATAATTCGGGACTTCAGGCAGTACCGAATCATAATTTGAAAAGTAGTACTCAAACCCTTCTCTACCATAAAATATACTGAGCAATAAACTACATGTTATCCCATATGTCAGTGGGAGATGATGATATCTGATGCCTTCGTCTACGGAAGCCGGCAATTGCATGCATACATAACAATTTTTGGCCTCCATGGCATCAATATACTCATACAATAGCTTGGCATATGCGTTTGATCTAAAATTTCCCTGCGACTCATCTACGTGTAACCTACGAGCTTCATCTGCCAGTAACGCCTTTTCACGGATTATATTGCTCTCCTCCTTCTTCCCAACAAGAGCAGGTTTCAAAGTCGTTACAGGCTTTACATCTGTGGTTTCTTTTTCACTTGCATGTCCTACCATGTACGATGTGGTAACTACTGTAATAATAAGAAAAATTACTACTGCTATTAGTGTACCTATTATACATTTAGCTTTTCTGTTTGGGTTGCCATTCTCCATGTTATCAAACAATGCAACTCTTTCTTTTTCGAGGAAAAGTTTTCTTCTTCAGATCCTTGTTGGCTTTATTTGATCTCTCAGTTTGTAAAGCGCTCTTAATCAACAAAAAGTCTCTTTTTCACAACAATGTCTTTTTATCTTCAGCAATAGACAACCCTAACCCTTCTCCGTCCTCTAAATGTAATCCCTAATTTTATTCTTCTTTCCACTCGGCGCTAGGTTATCTTCTTCTTTATCTCTTAACTATAAAAGTCCTTATGCATCTACAATGATTCTCGTACCTGCAGCTCTAATAACATGTTCCAATAGTTCTAAACGAATGACTTTTCCTTCTTGTTCTGGTATTTGATGACCAAAAGTCAGAAACTCTAATCGATTCAGTACTAGATCTTTGATCCGACTCAGGTAAGGGGGTATGGGAAGTGTGAAAGTCAGTAACCCCTCAGTCTCGATTCCAGGCGTCAACATCCATATCTCCACTGCCACAAATGGATCGAGATTGATCACTTGCACTTCTCTCACTCTCCCAGATCCCTGTCCCCAAGACATCTGCTAGATAAGTCCATTCTGGGGTGGCGTACCTTCTGCAGGGCACACGGACCCTTCTTGATCTTCTCGGACTCTCAGAGCCTGAGTCCGTAGTTTCCTCTTCTTGATCCGACTCTTCAGAGATCGGGACAAGGGTTCTCTCTTGATTTGCTTTTAAGCTTGGCCTTCTCCTTCTCTCCGGCCAACTAGCTTCGTCACTCCTTGTCCTCCCGCTCCTTGTTCTTGGACTCGTCTCTTGATCACTCACAGCTTGTTCGGTATCTGACTCAAACTCCCAGGTACTCTCTTCTTCTGAGACGACTCCGGTCTCACTGGTGTCCTGACCGTCGTCAGCCTGCTCCGACACAGGCTCAGCCTCTTCAATCACCTCTACAGCTTGGCTTTCCCCCTCTGTGGCTTCTCCGCTTTCCGCTGGATTCTCATCCGAGAGAGGAGCTGTTTCTTCTAGAGGTGTTGGCACTCTTCGGGTGTGTGAGGCGTGTATCCAGTTGGGCAAGCCTCCACACTTTACTGCAGTGTTCGTAACTAGTATGACTTGGAACGGTCCTCTCCAGCGCACGTCTAGACAGTTCTTCCTGACATGCTTCTTCACCAGGACCCAGTCCCCTGGACACAAGTCATGGCACAAGTCTTGTGCTGATGGAACCTCTGCAGCCTGGACCTGGAGGGACACAGAATGAATGGCATCAGATAGTCCCTTGCAGTAGTCCAAGATCAAATCGTCTGTGATGTTCAACAACGCTGCAGTCGGAACCGATGGCAATCTCATAGCTCTTCCCATTAGCACCTCGTGTGGAGAGAGACCTGTTCTTCTATCTGGTGTGCTACGTATGCTCATAAGAACCAATGGAAGTGCATCAGGCCAACTCAGAGATGTCGATGAACAAACTTTGGCGAGTCTGGATTTTATGGTGCTGTTGATTTGTTCTACAATCCCCGAAGCTTCTGGTCGATAACTACAGTGGAGCTTCTGGTCGATACTTAAGGCGGAACACAGCATCTACACTATTTCGCTGTTGAAATGAGTTACTCTGTCCGATTCCAAAGAGGATGGCACCCCAAACCTCGGTATCAACTCTCTAAGCAACAATTTTGCTACTGTAAGTGTATCGCACCTACGTGTCGGGTAAGCTTCAACCCATCTAGAAAATATACAGACAATCACTAAGACATATCTGAGTCGATTGCACTTGGGCATTTCAATAAAATCCAGCTGCATCCTATTGAAAGGCCCCCCAGACCTCCCTATGTGACTCAATGTGACTGGTGTTCTCTTTCCTACGTTTAGTTGCTGACAGATCGTACAACGCTGACATACTGCTTCTGCCGCTACTCTAAACTTCGGATTGTACCACGTCTGTCTGAATACTCTCACCATGGCATCTCTACCTATGTGTGCTGATCCATGCAATTTCCTTGCCATTGGACTAACAAGTTCGTTTGGTAAAACTGCTCTCCCATCTGCAGAAATCCAAAAATTAATTTCACTTTTAGTACATCCAGCTGTTTCCCAGCCCTTTTTCTCATCCTCTGGTGCATTTTCCTGGACACTCTTCAATTCATCCCACGTGTCTACAGTATCTAACAACATAGTCAAATCAGTTCTTTCCTGTATTCCCCCCACTTCTACATTGGTGTGAGAATAACCTTGTTCTGCACAATAACGTGCAACTTCGTCGGCATATCTGTTGCCTTGCGACACAAAGTCGGTATTCTTCGTGTGCGCGGCGCATTTGACAACCGCTATGGCTGTCGGACCTTGCAATGCCTCTAACAATAATCTCACGAATTCTCCATTCCTAATTGGAGAACCCGAGGAGGTCATGTAACCTCTTTGAGACCATAACTGCCCGTAATCGTGAACTACCCCGAAACCATACTGGCTATCGGTGTATATGGTGACTCGAATTTTGTTACCTGCTAAACAGGCACGGGTCAAAGCAATGATTTCAGCTACCTGAGCGGAATGTACTCCTTCCAGGCAGGCGGCTTCCACCACTCCGGTGATTGTACAAACTGCATATGCTGCTCTCAGCTGACCGATATCGTCTCTTACGCATGAACCATCAACAAAGAATATTTCATCGGGGTCAGTCAATGGCTCATCCACGATATCTGGTCTCGGTTTGGTGCATAGTTCAGTCACATCAAGGCAGTCATGATCTGTACAAATTTCATCATCATTATCATTTGGAAGTGGCATCAAAGTAGCAGGATTCAAGACAGAGCATCTCTTTAGGGTCACATTCTCAGCAGCCAATATGACTTGCTCATAGCGTGTGAGCCTGCTATTCGTCAAATGCTGAGTCTTGGTCCTGGTCATTTAACAATTCCACAGAATGCGGTACGTACACCACTAACTGATGTCCCATTACCACACTTTCACATCTTTCAATGCTGACACCCGTTGCAGCTACGGATTTGAGACATCCGGGCAACGCTGCGGCTACTGGGTCTAATGTAGCCGAAAAGTAAGCAACTGGCCTACGCGCATTGCCGTGTATCTGGGCCAAAACTGCTAAAGCGCAACCTTCTCTTTCGCAGCAGTAAAGCAAAAATGGTTTTTCGTAATCAGGCATTCCCAAAGCCGGGGCACGACACAAGTCCTCCCTCAGCTGCAAAAATGCCATCAAACAATCCTTGTCCCATGGTCCCGGATCACTCACTCCTTTGTGCGTCAGTTGTAGTAAAGGTTTTGCCTTCAGTGAAAAGTTGGCTATCCACTGCCGACAATAACCAACCATGCCTAGAAACATCCTGACTTCTCTTTGTGTTTTAGGCGCGTTCATTTTCATGATTGCCTCTATCCTGTCTTGAGACACCTTCCGTTTTCCCTTTTCAATCCTATGGCCCAAGTATTGCACTTCGGTCTGACAATACTGCAATTTACTTGGAGACACCTTGTGTCCATTCTCGGCCAAGTGATTCAGTAAGGTAATGGTGTCTACCTTGCAAGCTTCCTCAGTTTCTGACGCCACTAGGAGGTCGTCTATGTACTGGACTAGAACCGAGTTCTTGGGCAGTACTAGACTTTCAAGATTTTTCTTCAGCAGCTGGTTAAAAATCGATGGGCTTTCTGTATACCCCTGGGGAATACGACACCATGTTAAAACGCGATTTTCCAGCTTAAAAGCGAACAGATACTGGCTCTCCTCATCTAAAGGAATCGAAAAGAAAGCCTGACACAAATCTATCACTGTGAACCATTCAGCTTGGAACGGTATCTGAAACAATATCACTGATGGATTCGGTACCACTGGACAACATGAAACAACGATATTATTAATCTTTCGAAGATCCTGCACTATTCTGTATTTCCCACTAGGCTTCTGCAAACCCATAATCGGGGAGTTACATGGACTTCCCACGATCTCCTTCAGTATTCCCTGTCTAATCATGAATTCAATCACAGGTTTTATTCCTGCTATTGTCTCCGGTGTCAACTTATATTGTGGTGTTCTTGGATACTCAGCATTGGGTTTTACCATGATCTTTACCGGCTCTACCCCTTTAATCAGTCCTATTTCCTCTCCAGTAAAATCCCACACCTCAGCTGACACTGTCTCCTTCAAGTCCTGTGGAAGCTCCTCCACCGTTAGGGTAGGATATAATTCCACGCATTCCTGCGAGTTCACAACCTTAAAATCGGCATCATCATCGTTAGTCTGCACTTCTACTCCTTCAGGTGTGCAATATATGGTGCAATTTAGTTTACACAACAGATCTCTTCCTAACAGACACACAGGGCTAGAATCACAGATCACAAACTGATGTTCATCACTGTAATTTCCTATCTTCACTGACACTGGTTCTGTCAGTGGATTCGTCATTCTCCTATTTGCGACTCCTACCACCTGAATCGTTTCTCCCGACATTGGCAGACCTGGGACTACCGCTGATCTCAAAGTGGATCGAGTGGCCCCCGTGTCTACCAAAAAGGTCGTAGGACATCCAGCCACCTCAGCTTCTACGTATGGTCCTCTCTGGTCTACCTCCAGGGCTGCTCCTAGAGTACAGTCTTCTTCCCTATTCACTCGTTGTCCCGTAAGAGGATCAACGTAGTAGCATTCTTCTCCTCCTACGAACAGTGGCAGTTGTCTATAGGTTTTTCCTCCATTTGTAATGCGAGGCGGTTGAGGGAACGGGGCTCGAGGAGTCTGAGTCCCCCCTTTGATAAACTTTCCCTTCGGGACTGCTGTTCCCTTTACCATGCTGGTTTGAACCTCATCCTCCTCCTGTTCTAATTCCCCCGTCTCGACATTATAGGGACACTCGCGTCTCCAATGTCCTACCTCGTTACACTGATGGCACCTCGTTGTCTTTTTCAGTGTTGCGATATCTACCCTCGGTCTTGGTTTTTCTTCCTCATCTCTGCTTTGATTATTCTGTTTCTTTCCTGGGGTTCCTGTTCCCTGTTGCCGCTGTCCACCCTTTCCAGCTGACTGCATCTGCACCAACATCAGCTTTTCCTTAAGTTTCTTTGCCTTTGAATCTATTTCATCGCTACAGTACCTCGCATACCTCAGAATCTCGTCTAAAGGTTTGTTCTGCCAACAAATCAAATGCTGTTGAATCATTAAGCTTATGTCTGGTCTCAATCCTAGGACAAACTTCGACACAAACTGTCCTATGTCTTTAGGATCCATTACGTCCAATCCACTGTACTGTTTGAATGCTTTCAGCAATCTCTCATAGAACTCGTGAACAGTCTCTTTGGGTTCCTGAGTTGTTCGATCTATCTTAACCCAGTCTATGTCCTGCAACGGCACCTTCTCTTTTAACCATGCAATTACCCTCTCGTACTTTTCCATGACTCTCTCTGATGGACCATTCGTCTGGGCATCCCTCGCGGGTTCACAAATGGGCCATTCAACACTAAGTTTACATGCCGTCCACAAATCTCCGGGCACTACTATGTCAAACAGGGTGTTCAAGTCGACCCACAGCACCTTAGAGATCTTTACGAACCTCTCTACCTGTTTGTACCACTCAACGGGATTCTCCCTCAACTTTGGAAAAGAATTTGTAAATGCCGCTAAATCCCCCCTACTCCAGGGCACATGCACGTAGCTTCCGTTCGCGATTTCTCGCAAAGGGAAAGCTTCCATTCGCATTAGCTCTCCATCTCGGGACCTCGCAAGTGTACTCCTTCTGACGGATCCCCTCTTAGACCATCTTTCCTCCCATTTATCCAAATCCCTCCATACTCTGATACTCAGTATCAGTTCCTTTATGTGTACTTTCAGCCCAATCGTCCTACGATCATCCAGATCTTGATCCGTACAATTTAGCCTATGGTTGCCCTGTAAAGCTTTAGTTCGTGACATGTCTATCATATACTTGTCTGCCAACTCAGATAATTTCTCATGAACTGACCTCGCTTTCCGGGTAACATCCTTAGACATAAACAGTATTTCATCATGATCATACAGCTCTATCCTTTCCATTGGCAATGTGCCGTCTATTATTTCATCCAAGTCTGATTTTAAACTCATTACATCGAGCCGTTTTGCCTTTATCTCAGCTTTCAGTACCTCTGTCCTAGGTGGTTCGCTTACATCCCTCTCACCCCCACTATGAGCCCTACGTCTCGGTGCAGGTGAGTTATGAGGCGTCCTTCTTGTTTCTCTTTGTTCCCACCTCTCTAGATCCCAAGCTTTCCCATCTTCCCTTGGGGTATGGTGGAACAATGATCTATTCCCCATCACTACATTCTGTCTTTTCGGCTCGGTCTCTCTAGATGCGAGATAGGATCTTCCGTTCTGTTCTACATCACTGCAACTTCCTTGCTGTCTGGTGTCACTCAATAGACGATAAGGTCCTTCACGATCCTCCATGTTCCCGCGATCTCGTCCGCGATCACTGGATGTATGGCGAGACCTTTCGCGACTCTCTATATTCTCGTGACTCCAATGTCGCACATTTTCTCCCGGGGCATGGCGAGTGCACCTGAAACTATCTCGGTACTCCTGCGTCTTTCGTTCTCCCTCACTAAGGATGACGCGAGGCACTCCCCCACACCCTGTACTCCTGTCGTCGCACATTTGTCTATTGCCACTGCTGGTATGGCAAGTATCTCCCTTGCTTCCTTGACTCCCTCTCTCCCACTCTGGGCTGCTTTCGCCAGCTCCGCAGTGAGAGAGGATCCTGTTATCCTGATCTCTCCATTCTGCTTCTGTTTCTAACTTTTTATTCTGAGTCTCTTCGGCAGCATCCCATTCTCTCAAATACTCCCTTAATTCCTTAAAGGATTTCGGTTTCGGTCCCCTCAGATCCATCTGTCCTCTCTCCCTCTGTTCTGTCCAGGGACCCGTTGCTGAATCCAATGGGGTACTCCGACTCCTTGGTCCTAGCAACTGTCTTTGGGAATTGATCGTATTATTCCTACTTTCCATCTCTGCCCTTTCCCTGTCCCATCGTGCCTGTTCCTCCTGCTGGACTCCCTCTGGGTTGTAGATTGACACTATAGGACCTATGGTAACAGGTACTTGTAGAGCATCTGGCAATTGATACGACCTTGCATGCTGTGTTTCTGGCACCTTCTGGACCACGAATCTTCCTACTACTCTCTGTACGGGACTAGATTGAGGTACTTCCTCACCTTTCTTGGGATCCCACTCTGATACTGGGAGCGGTTTATATTCCCCCCATCTAGCTCCGTCCCCTTGCTGTAGTTCGGGACTTTCGGCTTCTCTGTTGTACGGAGGTGGTCTATCTAATAATAGCCTCTCTATCAGATCCTCGTCCGGCTCGCTATCCTCATCTTCTTCTAGAGGTTTCTTTTCTCCCGTAACCTCTAGCATTGGGTACAATTTGTCTGCTTCTATCTTCTGCACCCTCCACTTTTTAGCTTCTTCATCCCATTTAGCATCCTGCACTGCTTTTACCGATCGTCTCACTCTTTCTTGGCGTCTATTCGAGCTCTTTTCGTGTGCCGTTCTAAACCATGCACTAAGGGCTTCGAACTGTGTTGGCCTCGGTAGAGGTCTCGTTGCGAGCATTACTGCTTTCAGTTGGTTCAATACTTCTAGCTTAAACGTCCCGTATCTCGGAAACGTCAGTTCCTTATTCCCTTCTGTTAGCTTATTCCACTCAGAGATCCATAGTATCGAGTGTAAACCTACATTCACTGCCATATGGTAAGCTGGTGTGCCCTCTGGTGGAGCTTCTTCTCCTGCATACAAGTTTCCTCTATCTCTCTTAAAGATCGCCCTTAAACGTTTAAAACACTTCATTTTCGATAATCTACGATTTTCCTTTTTCTCTTCCTTGTTTACGTCCCGATGACAAACCACCAATCCCTACGCGGCTCTCGCTGACCAGCCAATCTCAGCGCGACTCTACACTGACCGACCAATCTCAGCGCGGCTCTACGCTGACGTCACTCGTTCCCTCTGCAGCAGTTTCCTTCCTTTCTCAACTCGTCTCACGATCTTGCATGCGTTTTCATTCATACGCCGAAAAATGACTACTTCCGTCCAAGCGATCACTTTTCTTGACTGTACGTCCACAGTCTAACTGTAATTGTCACCTCAACTGACGAGACATCTTTCCTCTCACGGTCAGACGCTCGCCTTAACTGATAGGTTACTTACACACAGTAAACGTCCGACCAGCGTCCGTTACTCATACACTCACTCTGTCACTCCCCCTATCATCGGTCCTTCGGGCGATCAATGGTACCTCATGACCCCCTTTCAATGGTAGACAATTACTCTGGGTGTTCGATACACCCGAACCACTTAAGCCCTTCTCTGGATCTTAAGATTTTATCCGGTTGCGCGCGCTCACAACCTTCCCTCAATCACACTACAGGCATTCAACTCCGCTTGACATTACAACACAGGTACAACACAAAACACCGCAATCTGGCAACCATGACCCTTATACTCACTCTCGACCGACTCTGCTGCTTTTCTCTCGACGCACCGTCAGCACCTTCTTCGACAGGGATTCTTCTTCTGGTCGCCGATGACTAGGGACCTTGGGGTAATCTAAACCTGACCTAGGTTGCCTTCCTCAAGAAGAAAACCATCTATCTCTGCTACCAACTGCGGGGAATGAGATTTTGATACTGTTTCTGATCACTTAGATATCCATCTCATTCATCCAATTTTGGATCGATTATTTTCTGTCATTGAGTAAAAGACAAACCCACATAAGTTAGATTAACCCCATAAACTGACGCAACTCTGAAGAACCACTTACGACTGATAAAGTTTAAAAGTTTAATATAAAATTAATATCAATTGCATATACAATCCTCTCAGGATAAGATTCAACAAGTATACAGGAACTAAAAGGAACATAAATTCCCTAAAGAACCTCAGTCTACAAAAGAATACAATTAAAGTCAATTCCAATATCAGCAGATTAAAAAGCATAGACACAAAGTGGTTCCGTTGCGTCATCTACAAAAAGAGAATAAACAAGTTAATTCTGTCCCTACTCTATACTAGGTGACATCCCTACTTCGCAAGTTCCTTACCTAAAAAAGGTGTCAGCAGTTTGACTTCCAAGGAAGTTCAAACTCTCTTAGCCTCTAATGGTAACTTATATTGAGAAACAGTACCCTCTCTGCCTACCCATCCGCTCTCTAAGGGTCCTCGGCCTACTGCTCTCTAGCGCTCTGTTCTCTCTCTGCGCTCTGAGCTCTTCGCTTTGTCTTCAGGCCATCTACCCTGAGCTAACTTCTCCCCGGGGTGCTGTCCCTAAATACACAATCACAGTATGGGTGGAACGCCCCTTGACGCCCACCACGTATACATTTCACGTGATCTCATTCTGGGTTTTTCCATAGCTTCATCTCTTCGCGTCGTCCGTTAAGTTGACCTTGCTTCTTAGGCACCATCTTCGTCTTCTTGCTGGTGACTTCATTGACATTCCAATTGACACTTTCGGAGCAAAGTCTATCACTTCTACAGAGTTTCATTCTTTACGATTGTATTCGTAACCTCATTTGGTCCTATGAACGGTCATTTCTAAACAAGACCCAAATTCCAAGCGTCTCTTATCTCACTTAGGCCATAAACTTCGTTCAGCATTGTCACTTTAAATCTAGCAAGACCTTTGACTCTTGTCTCGCACGTTCAGATCAAGGCTACCCACGGTTCCTGTGAGACCACTAAATTACATGCAGTGGACTACACTCTTGCGAACGCTTGGTCCGTTGGGTTAAAATCACATATGACCACACTATTCTAACATTCCTACAAACCCTTCTACACAGTATAACCTTTAACATACATTTATATATAATTGAATTTAGCAAAGCAATGATTATGCGCGAATGCATTCTACATAGAATACAACATTATATTCTTATGCTTACATCGTGCTATACATACTTTGCACATTTCTTCGCTTTATATTTCGTCTTCTTTCTCCGCTTAATAATTACACACGTATATTCAGTTTTGCACATTCTACTGTTCTTAAGCATTTCTATACATTTCTATATTAGCCCACTATGTATACGAGCCTTCTAATTCTAATACACTTTATAGAATAGATACAGATACATTTCCTATTACATTGGTTACATCGGCTACCTTTACGCTACAAGTGGTAACTTCACGTTATAGATTCTATGTTTGCGTTATATGCTTGTGAATATGGTACATACATACTTTTTATTCAAATTGCGCTCTCTCACTCCCATATCTGATCCTTACACCGCGTAACATATCACATGCCAGCCCGCGGCCTTGTTTCTTACATGCCCCTATATGTATGACAGCCATAAACTCACACTGTGGCACAGTCTGAAGTCACTGCCTGCTGAGCACGCACAGACCTGTCTTTGTCACCCATAGGATTGGGTATGGCTCCAGAACCTGAAACTATTTTCCAGTCCTCAGAGACTCTCGCACAGATTAGGTCGGATAGATTTTCAAGTAAAACCCTGGCCCTAGTGTCCCTCATCTGTTCTTGAATCCTGAGTGCAGGTGCATCCACGCTTGAGAGTTCACTGATATCTCACTCTTAATGAATGTATGACATTATCCAGCTGTATTTCTCCCTGCAGGGAATCCCAATGCAGTCGTTACAACAAACGCGTTGTGATTCCGCATACCATTACTCCGCAAGTCGGAACAAAGACTTGCGGAGGGGGGTGCTGGGTGTTGGAATAGTATAATTTACTATTCCAACTCCAGTCTGTGTGGACAATAGGGAAGGTGTTGGATTTTAAATCCAACACCTGCCCCACCCCCTCCTCCCCCTCCCCCCTTCTCAAGTTATTGTTTCGACTTGCGGAGTAATGGTATGCAGAATCACAACGCGGTCGTTGTAATGACCGCGTTGTGAATCCCTGCGGTGAGAAAGATTTGTGGTAAAAGTTGTTTACCCACTGTTAATAAGGCCCTAGTTATGTTATGTTATGTTAAATGAACTTTTTGAGCGCAACTAACACCTTTAGGTTCCTTGGCGCTATACAGAGTGAGCAGGGAGGAGAGACAGAAAATAACATAACAGTTGATAATACCTAATTATAAGCCTCAGTGAAGAGGAACGTTTTAGGTTTAAAGCATTTTATTAAGGCAAAAAGAACATAGGAGGTAAGGGAACATGAGGGGTAGGGTTACATACATTCAGGTGAAAAGAGCTAAGTATAAATCTAGGAGTGCGATGGTGGACAAAGCTACTGCAAAAAGAGAAATCAAATGGTGAAATGATAAGGGCTGAATACAGTCGACACCATCGAGCAGATCAAAAAATGAAAGGCAATAAATGCGAGAAACCAACCCCACCACCCCCCAGAACCCCTCCCTCCAAACTTCCCCAACTCACCCCTACACCCTCCCACCTCCCCCCCGTCCAGTACTCAGCTATAACGCATTCTGCCCACCCGCCACACCCCCCACCCCGTGAGCCCAGATCTTGTGTCCCCTTAGTCAGTTGAGATCACCGGTGGTGTTAGTCTCAGAAGCCTGAGGTACCTCGGACAGGTGAGTTCTCTAAATTCTGTAGTAAGAAGCGCATGAAAGGGTTGCCATAGCTCATCAAATTGGTCCACGTCCCCCGCCACCATAAGCGATAGTTTCTCCATACCCAGCACATTCCAAAGCCTGTGTAGCCAGCCTGTGATGGAGGGGACCGTGGTGGTACGCCAGTGAATCAAGATGTTCTGAATCGCTGAACCCAGCGCTATCGCAATTTGTCTGCCCCTGCGGGACTTCAGCGGGTACATCAGGCCATTCGGGAGGCCCAGCAATACATACGCCGGGAAGCGTGGCAATTCAGTCTCAAAATGAACATCAATCTCGTCGAGGACCTCCTTCCAATAAGCCCCCAACAAGGGACAGTCCCAAAGTATATGTGTAAGGGTCCCCACTCGACCACACCCCCTCCAGCACTCCTTCTCAATATACCTATTCATTTCGTGTAGCCTCTCCGGGGTATAATACCAATACGTGGACACCTTGGTGAGTGTTTCCGTGAGACCGGTATGATATGCAGAGTGTCTCGCCCGGTGCGCAATTTGATCCCATTCTTTATGACTAAGCGTCCTTCCCAGTTCCCTATTCCAGCGTTCCCTACCCGGGTTATAGAAATGAAACGGAGGGGGCTGCAGGAATTTGTAAAGGTCGGTAATGAGCTTGGCATCAGAGGCGCGGGTCACTAACCACCGCTCGTATGGCGTTATCTGGCGGTCAGCAGTGCCCCGCACCTGAGACTGAAGTGCCCAGTGCCTAACCTGCATATACCGTAATCTATCCGACTCAGGCAGTTGGAACTCCTGTTTCAATTGCTGAAAAGGGACCACTCCCTCCGGTCCATATATCTGGAAAAGCGCTCGGCAGCCCGCTGCCCTCCAGTGGGAGAAAGCACCTGGTTCCATCCCGGGGGAGAAATCAGGGTTATCCACTATCGGCGTGAAAGGCGAAGGGAACGTGGTGAGTTCACAAACTTCATTGACTGTGTCCCACACCCTCAAGGGGACTCGCGTGACGAAGGAGGCATAGAGGTTGGGGGGCCGATGAATCCGGCGCAAGAATGGAACATCCTGGAGGGGGCGCCCCGCCACCGCCTGGTCTTGAAAGAGCCAGTGCTTGTCGGATTCCCACCTGCTCCACTCCACCAGGTAGCACAGCTGCGCCGCCTGGAAGTATTTCCGCAGGTCCGGGATACCAAGGCCCCCCGCCTCTGGGGCCAGCGTGGAAAGAACCCTCTTCATCCTCGGCTTGCGGCCTTGCCAGACGAAGCGTGCAATGTCGGCTTGTGTCTGTCTAATCCAGCCCACAGGTGGCTGAAGCGGCAAGGCTCGAAAGAGGTACATTTGGGGCATATTTGGGGCAGGACCGTCATCTTGACCGCCGCAATCATGCCTAGCCAGGACAGCAGGCTTTTACTCCAGCGGCCCAGCTCTTCCTTGATTTTCTTGCTGAGAGAGGCATAGTTGGCCGAAACCATCGCCGGCAACGTTGGTGCTAGCAGAATCCCCAGATACGGTACCAGGGACGATGACCACTGCATAGGAAAAAGCCGCTGCAGTTCTTGTCTTGTATCCGCGGCCAGGGACACATCCAGAGCCACCGACTTGCCCATGTTCATCTCAAAACCAGCCACTTTCGAAAAAGCGTCTAGTTCCTGAATACACGCGGGGAGGGCCCGTCTAGGATCGTCCAAGGTCAACAGGACATCATCCGCATAAAGACTAATCGTGTGGACATACTGTCCCATCTTAATCCCAATCGCGTCCGGGTTTTGGCGAATTCTCTGGGCAAACGGCTCCATATAGAGAGCAAAGAGGAGTGGGGAGAGCGGGCATCCCTGCCTAGTACCCCTTTCGATCGCAAAGCTACAGGAGCTGCACCCGTTAACTCTCACTGTCGCCGAAGGGGATTTGTAGCAATTGAAGACCATCGAACAGAATTTGTCTCCAATACCCAGTTTCCGGAGCACCTGCTCGAGATAAGGCCAATGAACGCGATCGAATGCCTTCTCGGCATCTACCGCTAACAACATCCTTTCGCCCGGGATCCGCGAGGCTTTCTCCAGAATGTGTGCTACTCTCTTAGTGTTATCGACGGTTTGTCTGCCAGGCACAAAGCCAGCTTGGTCAGCCTCAACCAGGCCCGGCAGATGCAGGGCCAATCTAGATGCTAGAATCCCTGTGTATAATTTAAGGTCGACATTCAGGAGTGAGATAGGCCTGTATGAGCCGCAGAGGGCCCGGTCTTTCCCAGGTTTCGGGATCACTGTGACCGTTGCTCCTAACAGGTCCGGTGGGATGGCTCCTGGCTCGGAAAAGGAGTTAAACAGGCGGGTGAGAATAGGGGCTACAATCGGGCAAAAGGTTTTATAAAACAAGGACGTGTACCCGTCCGGGCCCGGAGCTTTCCCGTGTTTGAGCCTGGCTATTGCGGAGATCACCTCCTCCACATGAATGCTGCGCTCGAGGTGTAAGAGGAACGTTTTAAGGGAAGATCTAAACTTGGAGTAAGGAGAGGACAACCTAAGAGAAAGGGGTAAGGAATTCCAAAACGACGGGGCTAAAAATGAAAACCTGAGGCCACCGTGTTTCTTCCTCTTGAATCTAGGGACTGATAGCAGGGCCATTTGAGATGACCGAAGGGTTCGAAGGGGGACATACGGGTGGAGCAGGGAGGAAATGAAAAGAGGGCTGTGGCCTGTAAGGGATTTGGAAATGATGCAACCAAGCTTGAATTTGCAGCGGGCAGATACCGGAAGCCAATGGAGACTTTTTAAGAGGGGGCGAACATGTTGATCTCTGGGTTGGTGGTGAATCAGGCGAGCAGCCTGATTTTGGATCAACTGAAGTCTCCTAAGTTGATAAGCAGGAATGCCTACGTATAATGCATTTGCGTAGTCAAGCCTAGACATGAATAACGCAAGCAAGGCCAGAATAAGGGCATCGGTGGTAAGTAGGCGAGAGATTTTACGTATTTTCCTGAGTTGGAAGTGGCTTGAGGAAACTACGGCGCTTATCTGGGGCGTCATAGAAAGGTCGCTGCTTATGACTACTCCCAGGCTTTTGGCTTAGTTGACGGGACAGGGGTGGCTGCCAAGACTGGCAGGCCAAAAGGAAGAGTGCCAGGGATTGGAGGGTCCCCCGACAAGAACCAGCTCAGTCTTGTCGGGGTTGAGCTTCAGATGGTTTGAGCCCATCCAATCGCTGATGAAACAGAGGGTATTTTGAAAGGTGGTGATAGATTCATCAGAGGAGTCGATGGTAAAAACCAGTTAAATGTCATCCGCGTAATTGAACGCGGAGACATTAAATCTGCGGAGGGAACGGATTAACGGGGCCAGGTATAAATTAAAGAGGAGGGGGGATAAAGAAGAGCCCTGTGGGACACCGCAAGTCAGCTCGACTTGAGTAGCAGAGAACTGGGACAGCCTGACAGCTTGATGGCGTTGGGTCAGGAAAGACCGAACCCAGTCCAGGGCGATGCCCTGGATGCCAGCCTCTCTGACACGGTCGACCAAAATGTCATGGTCGACCGTGTCAAAGGCGGCCGACAGATCCAGGAGGACCAGAGCCTGACAGGTGTTGGAGTCGGCTCCCCTGCGCAGTTCGTCCATAACAGAAAGGATGACTGCTTCTGTGGAATGCGCAGGTCTAAACCCAGCCTGCTGGGGGTCCAAGACACACGAGTCTTCCACAAAAGTGGTGAGGGTTTGGGTGACATGTGACTCCAGGACTTTGCTGAGGAAGGGGAGAAGGGAAATAGGACGATAGTTGCTCATGATGGACGGGTCTGCCGAGGGTTTTTTCAGAATGGCAACCACCTCGGCCCGTTTAAAGGATCCAGGGACCTCCCCCATAGTCAATGAGTTGAGTTAGAGTAACGAGTTTTCCGAACAAGCGTAAGCTATTTGGGAAAAGAGTGGATTTATGTATTGTATTTTCAAGCAATTCAAATACCTGCAGAATCAGGGCTTCCCATCAAAATGTAAGGCAATTTTAGCTCATAGACTGGTCATGAGTCTAAGTCATGCAGGTTTGGTCCATGCACTCCCAGTATTCTATGTGTTAGAGCTAGTTTGACCAAATCTGCCTATTAGGACATAATACAGCAAACAAAATCTGAGATCAAATTTGCAAAGCAATTGCTTTGTTTCATATGGATCACTCATATGGAATGCCTCTCAAAAGAACTGTATAGTATTCCCTCAGAATTGCACAGCCCAGAATGTACCATTGCTAGGACACCAAACTCACACACCGGCTGTGACACAATTGACAATGAACTAGGGAACTAAATAAAGAGAAGAGTAGCTAAAAACAAAACAAACAATGCTCAGGAGACAACGACCTGGAGGGACAGAAAGAAAGATACAAACCACCAGCTGTCACTAACATCCATTGATCATATATCCAACACTGAATTCAATGAGCTGATGATGTCGAGCAGACTTTCCACATCTCCATTAGCCCAAAAGATTCCAATGTATCATCTTTAACACATCTGATTAGTCTAAGGCCTGTTACACACTTAACAAATCCCAAGAAACAGGATTCTTCCCTTCCGAACTCAAAACCTCCTTTATCAGATAACTCAATTAAAAAACAGAACCTCAACCCAGCCAACTACAGACCATTCCCCAATGGAGCATCCCTTTCAAACAAGCATTGGAAATGCAATAGGTCTCGCATTAGGAAAGTTTGAGCGATTGGTATTGTAAATGACACTTTTTTATTTATGTGTTGGTTTTGAAAATAGCAAAATTAATAGCTGTGTCAGTTACAATGTCAATAGTTTTAACTTTCGCAAATGTGACACCTATAGCATTTGTAATGCAATGTGTGTTGTATTTACGTGACTTAGATGTATTGATATTACAAATAACAATGGCTTTTAATTTTGTAAATAATTAATACTTAAATAAAAGTTATTGTAATTTATAATGGCAATACCTTAAACGTTTGTAAATAACTTTTGTGAAGATTATGTTCAGTGTATTTTATTGTGACGAAAATCCAAGAACATTGCATTTGCACCTACACACACACAGAGCCACACACACACACACACACCCTCACACACACACACACACACACACACATATAGATGTGGTGGTGGTGGATCTGGGGGATATGGTGGTGGTGGATGTGGTGGTGGATGTGGTGGTGGATGCGGTGGTGGATGTAGTGGTGGTCATGGATGTGGTGTTGGTGGATGCAGTGGTGGTGGATGCGGTGGTTGATGTGGTGGTGGTGGATGCGGTGGTGGATGTGGTGGTGGTGGATGCGGTGGTGGTGGAAGTGTTGGTGGATGTGTTGGTGGATGTGTGGTGGATGTGGTGGTGGATGTCGTGGTGGTGAGTGTGGTGGTGGATGTGGTGGTGGTGGTGGATGTGGTGTTGGTGGATGCGGTGGTGGTGGATGTGGTGGTGGTGGATGCGGTGGTGGATGTGGTGGTGGTGGATGCGGTGGTGGTGGAAGTAGTGGTGGATGTGTTGGGTGTGGTGGTGGATGTGGTGGTGGTGGATGTGGTGAAAGTGGTGGTGGATGTGGTGGTGGATGTGGTGGTGGTGGATGTGGTGGATGTGGATGTGGTGGATGTGGTGGTGGATGTGGCGGTGGATGTCATGGTGGATGTTGAGGTGATGGTGGATGTGGTGGTGGTGGTGGATGCGGTGGTGGGTGTGGTGGTGGTGGATGCGGTGGTGGAAGTGGTGGTGGATGCGGTGGTGGTGGAGGTGGTGGTGGATGTGTTGGATGTGGTGGTGGATGTGGTGGCGGATGTGGTGGTGGTGGGTGTGGTGGTGGATGTGGTGGTGGATGTGGTGGTGGATGTGGTGGTGGTGGTGGATTTGGTGGTGGTGGATGCGGTAGATGTGGATGTGGTGGATGTGGTGGTGGTGCATGCGGTGGATGTGGATGTGGTGATGTGGTGGTGGATGTGGCGGTGGATGTCATGGTGGATGTGGAGGTGATAGTGGATGTGATGGTGGATGTGGTGGTGGATGTGGTGGTGGATGTGGTGGTGATGGTGGATGTGGTGGTGGATGCGGTGGATGTGGTGGTGTTGGATGCGGTGGTGGTGGTGGATGCAGTGGTGGTGGTGGGTGGGGTGGTGGTGGTGGTGGATGGGGTGGTGGATGTAGTGGTGGTGGGTGTGGTGGATGTGGTGGTGGTGGGTGTGGTGGATGTGGCAGTGGATGTGGCTGTGAATGTGGCGGTGGATGTGGATGTGGCAGTGGATGTGATGGTGGATGTGGTGGTGGATGTGGTGGTGCATGTGGAGGTGGATTTGGAGTTGATGGTGGATGTGGTGGTGGTCGATGTGGTGATGGTGGATGCGGTGGTGGTGGTGGATGGGGTGGTGGTGGATGGGGTGGTGGATGTAGTGGTGGTGGGTGTGGTGGATGTGGTGGTGGTGGGTGTGGTGGATGTGGCGGTGGATGTGGCTGTGAATGTGGTGGTGGATGTGGATGTGGCAGTGGATGTGATGGTGGATGTGGTGGTGGATGTGGTGGTGCATGTGGAGGTGGATTTGGAGTTAATGGTGGATGTGGTGGTGGTGGATGTGGTGATGGTGGATGCGGTGGTGATGGTGGATGGGGTGGTGGTGGATGGGGTGGTGGATGTAGTGGTGGTGGGTGTGGTGGATGTGGTGTGGTGGATGTGGTGGTGGATGTGGCTGTGGATGTGGCGGTGGATGTGGCGGTGGATGTGGATGTGATGGTGGATGTGATGGTGGATGTGGTGGTGGATGTGGTGGTGGATGTGGTGGTTGATGTGGTGGTGGAGGTGGATTTGGAGTTGATGGTGGATGGATGCACACATGGATGGATGCAAATGTGAATGGGTGGGTGAATGGATGCATGGATACGTTTATAGTTGAAGACTAAGCCAAGGCTGTGTCACTGAAAACTATCGAAGCCGAATTGTGACGAGCCCATCAGAAGCTATCAGATCATTTTCATCAACACCCGCCGCTCCCCACCCCCAACTGGGCACTGAGGGCGTGTTTGGTGATGCCAGCAGGAGGAAAAGGTTCAGCTACCTGCGGAACCGTAAACAACACCCATTTGAACAACAGACTAGACAGAGCCGAACACGAATCAAATACAGCCCACGAAGTCCATATATTACAGTAAAAACACAGTTGAAGGCAAGCAGACATGGGCTGCAGTCTCCAAGGTTGCTTACCCGTAGAATAAACACAGCTCTACACGGGGTAAAATTAGACATTCAGAATAAAAAGAAACAAGACGGAGGGCATTGCTGTGGGGAGGGGGGAGGAGAAATGCGTCTCGGCTGCAGCAGGGGGCGGAGCAGGGAGAGCGGCCTTTGAAGTGCACTTTACACGGCCGGCCTCCAACTGGGCAATGAGGGCGTGTTTGGTGATGCAAGTAGGAGGAAAAGGTTCAGCTACCTGCGGAACCGTAAACAACACCAATTTGAACAACAGACTGTCATTATGGAGCACCACGCCACACTTCTTTTGAAATTAAAATTTGATCCTTTTGCGCTAGCAATACCTTTTTAGTTGAAATTTAAAAATGACGCAGAAGGTGGTAGATATTTGGAAAGTGCAGAAATGTGGCTGCAGAATAGCATAATTCCAGTCAAGCTTAACATTGCGTACCATAGCCTATACGCTATTGTCAATTCGCACTTGCAGCATAGCACTATTACTCTTTTCAAGTGTCTCATCTTTCTACAATATCCGACCCACTGAACATGAATATTAAAGAGACCCCGTCTCCCATTCACAAGGCATGCACTAGACATCTGCACCAGAATGAGAAGTACAGAGGCTAAGGACCATGTATTAAATGAAGATCGGAAGGTGCATATCTGAAAGGGTGCAGTGGCACAACAGAGGAGAACAACATGCTGCTCTGTGTTTTCTTTCGACGCTCAGCAGCACCCAACAGTGATCAGACTGGTCAATTTAAACGCAGATAGGGACATAGAGACCAATTATTTTCTAAATAGCACTAAATAAATAAATAAACCTGTGCAAACTGGACAATGTATCCGAGGACAGTAGCGGTTGGTGGTGGCAGTAGCTGCCGGGCGGTGACGTGCGGAGGGGAAGGGTGGGGGGTAGTAATTATGGATTACGGAGGATTACAGGTAAGTAAACATATAAATAAATAAAACGAATTTCTTTGCGTGCACTGCATCGCATTTGGGGATGCAGTGTGCGCAACGAAATTCGTTTTATTTATGTATATGTTTACTTACATGTAAACCTCCATAATCCATAGATTTCTACCCCCCACCCTGCCCCTCCCCACATCACCGCCCGGTAGCTACTCCCTCCACCGACTGCTACTGACCGAGGATAATAGATGAAGATTTCGGTATGCTCTGGGCTGGGACTGCAGAATTGAAAATACTGCAAGTCTGTATATTTTATTGCCAGTGAACATGGCCAGTGTTGAAAACTATCAATGACTCATTTTCACGATAGGTGTGATTCACATGAACACAAAGCGGTACAATAAGTATGTAAAATGTATCAGCTGGTTTGACAAGAACGTTGTTACTTATGAAAAATCGACTTAGGACATAATTTCCCAACACTTGCAGCTCCAATCCAGAATGATAAAGGGAAAGGAGACAAATTTTTGCAATCATGCAGAAAAAAAATAACATAGAAACTGAAGTTCTTTATTATCTGAAATAAGGCACAGCAACATCGAACATAAAAACTCGGACGCATGTCTTATTTCCCAAGGTGCCCTATTAGAAGTATATTTTTCAGAGAGCGTGAGTCTATGCTGTCAGGAACACAATAATGTATCTGCCCAGCACGTGGAGGCTCAAAACTAATCAACGTGCGGGTCTTAAACCTGTTCAAAGATTGCACACGGGCTTTGTGAAAAAACGAGCAAAGTGAAAAACGAATAATAATAAATAAGCAATGAGTGGGAAAAAAATCATTTGGCTATTTCTTAGGGAATTTACTGGACTTTCTCAATATGTGGATGAAATGCATTTTTCAGTTGATATTATCATAATTTGCAGGCAAAACGGAGTTATGTGGTAATAAAATCTGAGATAAGAATGGGTGCTCTAGATTTTTCGAACAAATGCCCATTATTTTCAGTAAATACACGGAGTATGGAGAGAAAAATTGGTTAGCTTCAGAGGTCAAAATAGGTGAGATCTGTGTGAAAAGATGTTTCACATGCTTTGTTAATTTTATAAAAACAGCCCCCAAGAAATTTGTTTAAAAAACAAGCCTCCCATAATAGTTAAAGCCGACCTTCAGGTGCGTCTGCCTTAAAGCAACAAGGTGGGGGGTCTTTGTGCTGTGAAGCCAAGCAAGTGTCAGAGTATTAAAAATGAAAAACAAGCAGTATAAAAATTGCAACAACAAACAAGGAAGAGGGAAAGAAAGGATGGAGGCTGACGGGCCAAAAGAAGGAAAGGAAAGAACGAAGGAAAAAAGGGAGCAGGGTGAACAGGGCACGCTGAAGGGCGAGGGAGGCGAGGGAGGGAGGAGAAATGCGAGAAACGTGTAAAGCAGGGGGCGGGGGTAGCGGATACCTTTGAAGTGAAGCTAAGCTTCACTTCAAAGGCTTGTTGGCACAGCGCACGCTGGGGAATGACTGTGGGAGGGAGGCTGGTGTCTGTGCACGCGCTTTTAATGGCAATGCACATGCGCATTGAGCGAGCTTTCACGGGCACTTCATGGAATCGCCCGATCTCGGTAAGCTCTGTTTAAGCCCCTTTATATCGAGCTCCTGCTCAGTGCGCTTGCGCATTGAGATAGGTCGCTCGACCTAAAAACTGATTTCAAGAGCTCTCTTTTCTCAGATCTCCAACTATGTAGAAAAGCACAACCTACTGTCGCATCAAAAGTAGGTTGTACAGGAAAAGGTACAGAATGTGCCTTGATATCTATTTGAGATGTCCTAAAATTAATAATGGGAAACAAGGGACTACCCAAGCCACACCTCTCTCGCTGTGCTCCCCGAGTGCATCAGGTTTGAAGCACTGTGCTTGAAGATTCCAGAGTGACGTGTGCCGTTGCGCCACACTGCTCCCCTGGAAGACCGGGCCTCAGGAGTGGGGCTCCCTGAGTAGCTGATGAACGAAGCACATCGCTCTGGAGAACCGCTGCGGTCTGGGCCTATGATCTGCACCGCTCTCCTGCACGACCAAACCGCCTTGGGGTATGCATGGCTCACAACAAACCTCTGCCACAATGGGTCAATGTATGGGCCAATTGATCGACAATCCACTTACCCCCCACTCCCCGTTGGGCTTCTGATGGTCCCTCTCTGGACGCTTTGGTCCCACCCATAACTGTTGATTGAATTCGGCGGTGGGGGTTTGCGCCTTATGTTTGCCCACATGCCCCGTACATCCTGATACTTTTAATTGCCGTTCAGATGTCGTGCCTCCACGCACCATTATCTTTCCCTACAATCACCGCACTCCGATGGCCGACTTTCCTCTGCCTTGTAAGCTTTAAAATGGTGATTGCTTTGATTGCCGTGCCCTGTTACCGTCGGCATCTTGCTCTCCGCTCTGTCCTCCTCAAAATGGCCAAAATATCTCTTTCGACCCACTTCTTGGACGCCTGCGATTACCGCACTGCGATAGACAATGCTCCGCTGCCTTGTAAGCATTAATATGACACACCAATTTTCTAATAATGGCCACCATTAGTGGGCTCCTTTCCAAAGCACTCCTTCTCCTCTTATTGGGGAGGGATCCAGCATTTATATCCTGGAGTCCCAGAGACCCCTCTGAGAGAGTCCACAACAAGGGAGTCTCACAGAGCGGAGGCCTGGGTTTTTACCCCATTACAGTACACTGTGACCGGCGCGCTCGATGAAACTTTTTGGACTATGCCCCCCTAGGCAGAATCTATACCCTTTCTGTATGTACTGCAGTGCCTGAGCAACCTCTGGCCGATGACCAGTGGAGCTATCCCACACAGCTATAGAGGAGTTTGGCTCTGGTTCACCCCTCGGCCATCACCTACCCAGGGGGACGTCAGACACTGTTTTTCCTCGTCTCCCCATTGTGCCTCCTACACCCCTCTCCTCCCTCCCTCCATTATTATCCTCTACCTCCAATATTCCTTTCCTCTATCCCCTATTCTCCTCTCCCCATGCCTATTTTTTTTCCTCATGTTTATGCTATGCTTTTGTACTCCTGTAATTCCTGTAACTACGCTCCAGTAACTGATGTAACTTTGTAACCATCTACCACATGACATTCAGATGACACGCAGGTTATCTAAAAACTAGAACATTCTAATAATTTAGACGCATCAAAACTAGAGGAGTTTCTCCAGGCCATGGATAAATAGCTCCTCCAAAGCAGATATAATGGTATGTGGACAATGGCACAATTACCAACCTACAACAATCTGCTCAAGTGAGAATAGGCACCACCAGTGGCCATGGAGTCACCATGGACTCCAACCTCAGTATGATCTCTGGTGTGAATGAAGTCACAGGAAGCCCGTTCTATACTTTGCGGACACAGTGAAGCATCTTCCCTCACCTGGGATGCTCACAGACACCACAGGCCATTCTCACCCATCTGATGTTACAGGTAGACTACACAAGTTATCACTTCCCAGAAGCTCCCAGCTCTATACTATGTATATTGCAACGGATCCAAAACATTGCAGCAAGACTGTTACTATATATCCATCCAAGAGAACCCATTACACTGGTGACTCATGCATTGCACTGGATACCAATGGCCTTAAGCTGTGCCTTGAAAACACTGTACATACCACAAAGCCATCAATGAGAGTACCTCATCTCACCATTTCCTCCGACGAAAAAAACATTGGAGGGACAGCATTATCAGTGCAGGCAGCAAAGCCCGGGAATTCTTCACAGCTAAGATACAGAGTATTTAAAACCATGTTCTCTGCCTCTTCCCAATATTAGTGTACAGAGCCAACCTACCTCACCATAAAATCACAAATCAACTCCATCTCCTCCGCCTGCTTCCTCACTCTGTGCATGCTATGTAGGATCTTCAAGTGCCTACCCTTACACACGAGACACACCATGACACAGGCCCTCATCACCAGCCAACTGGACTACGGCAACGCCCTATATCTAGGAATCACCAGACACCTCCTACAGAGACTTCAGACCATACAGAATGCCACAGGAAGACTCGTCTTCAGCCTTCCCCGATGAACCCACTTCACACCCCACCTCAGGCAGCTCCCCGTACAGAAGAGATGCCAACTCAAGCTATTGACCCACACACACAAGGCTCTACACAACCAATGACCCGCCTACATTAACTTCCACCAACCATCGAGAACACTACGCGTCACCTCCCTTTCACTTGCTGTATCTGACGCTCCTTTTTCCGCACTGCAGCAAATACCTGGAACAGCCTCCACACGCACCTCAAGACCATCGCCTCATTCCGGAATCTAAAATGGCCCTCAAGACCTGGCTGTTCGTATAAGCCTCTGGGACCTGCAAGCGCCTGGATAATGTATTGGGTGATTAACAACGCTTTATAAATCCTGATTGATTGAAAATTCCACAAAAAGGAACAACTTTGTACTCAGAACAAAACACTCTACTTCAGCGTACTCCAAGACAGGCACAAGAATCTGATCAGTTCCAGAAAAAGGCTTTGACTGTACCATAACTGTGCAACACCAGGGCCTACTGCAATCAGTGCAGATCTTGGACTTAGCATGTTCTGCTGTGGGTGGCCTAACATGCACGTGTAACAGACGCTGTAACCAAGCAAACCGAAATATCTCTCCTACCTCAGATCAGGCCTTCACAAACAATGCAACCAAACTGGGCCCACAGAAACAAGAACACCTGGGCAAACTGTAATCAGGATAGCTAAAGGATGCCACAATCAATCTGTAAAACCTATAAAACAATCTACATAAATACAGAGAGGTCATACACAAAGATATGTGCTGTGTATCTGGTGCTGTAAAATATTCTGAACTAAATGACTATAAAATAATTGTTTGTCATCTTGGATGACTTTAATATAGTCCACCCTGCAGGTCCCAATGATGCCCCTCAGCAACCTCAAGATTAGACACTGTAAAAACCCTAGCTGCAGAGATTGGCTTTACTGCAGGCCATTAAAGCACCTCTCTCCTCTTTTCTCTAGCCACCGCCAAAGCTATTCAGAGTGGCTACATCTAGGGGTTGATGGTTCTGTGGCCACAGAAAACAAATCATACAGACCAGAAGACTAACTCACAGGTGAATAAGTTAAGCTGTGCATGTGGTATCTCTCTCCTTACACCACCACCAGCCCTATTGCGCTGTGATTCCAAGATGCTTCCCACGTAGACCACACTGCAAATACAACATCCTACCAAGCACACCCTCACAGTGTAGCATGCTACCCCTCCAACAAAGCGTCATTGCGTCGTAAACGGTATGTAGCACTATACAAATGCAATTACAATGTGAATAACAGGGGGCACTTCTAAGTGGACAACATTAGTTTATGTTGTCCAAATCTCTGCACAGAGCTGACAGTTGTTACAATAACAGGGTGCAAAATACAGCACCCGCTGTAGAGAGAGCAGTTTCAAATCTGGCCACACAAGAGTTTGTTGTGTTTGAGATCCAGCTTGATGGATGAATGTGAAATACTTCTGTCTAATACAAAGTGTCAATATTGTACTGTAACAGTTCTGGTGTGAATAGGCCGCCAGCTTCTACAAATCCTGATTTTCACTGAGCGACCTCTGCTTTTCCTAATCTACTTTCTACCGATACAGTGCAACTTCTTAACGTATATTTCTGGTCAATTCTTTTTGGGTAGGAGTATGAGATATAATTGGATAGGAAGGGGTAGCACTACTAGTGTCAACAATTTTCACTTAGGTTAGCTAAGTTTGTGTATGTTTGCATTGTTGAGTCACTTACTAGTATTGTGGGGCATCAGTCATGTTATTGCTTCTGTGGTGTTGTAGAGTTTCACTTCGGCCGCCTGGATAGTCCTCGAGAATGGGGGAAAGATGGTCATTTATGCAATAGTACAAGTCTAGAGCAACTACTGCGCTAGTGTGCTCTGAGGTGATGGCGTCTTTATGGTATTGTAATTAGTAGCCTTATCCTAGTAGACATAAATACATTTTCATGATGTGCTAGTGTGATGGTGGGCCCCAGCAAGGCCTACCAGTGCTAGGGGTTCGCCCTTCTCTGCACAAAGTCCTCAGACCAATAAGATAGAAGTTGGCACGGAAACTGGAATATAAAATACAAAATGTATTAACCTCATGAGGTGGAACTACATTCACACAACACCCTTCGGTAGTGTATGAAGTAGCACACTGAACAGAAGGAGCATGGTCCTTTTATACCCACACAAGGGCTCAAAAGAAGGCGGTACAAGTACAAGAAGAAGGTTTTATGTACATATAAGGTCATACAGAAAATGTACAGTCAACAAGAGGGAGGAGCTAACAGTTGCTAATTCTAGTAAACACATCCTGACAGTTACAAACTAGCGTCAGCTGCATGGACAGCTGCAAGCTCAACTGAGCATGTGCAAAGTGGAAGAAGCTAAATATAGTTTGTTCCTAGGCATAATACAAGAGCAAACAACAGTAAGGTAGGACAGAGCACATGGTGAGCACGTGGTAGCACATGGCAGACAAGATGGCTGCCAAAAACAAGATGGCTTTGGCTAAATGCTAACCCCGATCGCTGCCAATTTACAACACTAGTTGCCTCATTGGTCCCTGAGTTACCATATCCTGTTGGGCATCTATACGTTTGTTACATATAGAGGTTTTCTGGAAGAGGTGGGTTTAAGCATTTTAAGGAGGACTAGATGTCCAGGAAAGTTGCAGATCCTTATCAGAGATGATCGGTTATTCTGCAGGTTGGTATTTGTTAGTACGTTTTTATATGGGGAAAGAGTCACCTTCATGCCAGTTCTGTTAATCTTAGTTCAGCTTCTGGGTGGTTTCCACAGCAACTTACAATCAGGCAGGTTAGGCTTAGTCAAACTGAAACAGCTTGAAGAGAACCTCCTGGCCAGACTCTGCATTCTTTCTGGGAGGAGCATCAAGAAGGCAAGAAGGAGTGCTTAATTTGTAATAAAAAATAAGTGCCTGGGCCCTCGCCAGGAGATCACTGTGGCCTGCAGCATCTATTGCCCCTTCACCACTGCCAATGACAGTATCAACAAAACTATTAACCATCACACTACTAAAAGTGTGACATGTCAGGCTATACCAGAACCTTGAAGCTATAAGAATGACTAGGGCTACAGGTAATAGCCATTTTGAATGTATATTGAATTAATAAACATCTCTTGTTGTGCTCATCTCTAAATTGAATACACAACGCCACCATGTGGCAGACTGTTATAAGTGCCGGCTTTGGCAATTAAGTGCCGGTGCTGGGCACCGGAAACCACTGGCACAAATTAAGCACTGGTGGAGAAAATACTCAGTACAGAGTAAGGAGGATAACTTTAGTGAATACATCATTGGACAAAAGGAAAAGGAGCTTAATTCTACACACACCAAGTAGCACTGTTGAAAGAGTTATCGGGAACGACATAGTTATGACAGGGGAATCATAACTGTGTTGGAAAAGATGCCAGTATCAACTACTATATAATTCATGCAGTGTAGGTTGTCCTTAAGGGGCTGGGGCAGCAAAGAATGCACTATTTTCTCTTTGGACATATGATGTGTCCCAGGTGCAGGCTGTCTCAACAGTCTGCTAATAGCCTTTTCCTGGTTTTGCAGTTCCTGGGGCCTGGGCCTCTTTCGCTGGTGAGGCGGGGCGAAGCTGCTCCTTCCCACCTGCACTGAGTTGGCATAGCCCAGGCCTACAAAACTGCTGTGTAGGCGCTCTTGACAGGAGAGGCTGGTGACCCAATGAAGATGAGGAGCGGTCATGACCCCTTCTTAGTGCCTGGAGAAGGTAGGTCCTCCTTTCAAGGGTTCTTTCCCAGGTACATCCTTGAACCTGGCACCCAAACAAAGTATACACTCAAAGCCAATGATGCTGCAGACAGAGCTCAGACGGTCCACTAATGGTGGATGCAGTCTTTGCCCCTCACCCAGCCCAGCATTCTTGGAGGCCACGGGCTATTATTGGCAAACAGGAGTCTTCACAGGAGTCCTGATATACCACAGGTTGCCATAATCAAACTTCTCGTGCTGCAGCTAGGCACTTTGGGAATGTCTTGATAAAACCGCTGACCACGGCTGTGATCCTTCAAAGTGCCTCGTTATCACAGGTGGTCCAGTTTCTTGTGGAGTAAAACACTCCAGTCCTGTCTGTAGAGAGACCCGGGCCTCACTGCAGGGCCTGGCGATGTCGGTCCTTCCCGCGATCATAAGGATCAGAACTTCTGAACCTATTGATCACAGAAGGTGGGTCATCCTTCCAGGGTTCTTCCTTGAGCCCAATTCGAACCAGCCGCCCAAACAAAGTAGATGGCCTACCCGAGGTCGCAAGAGTAATCCAGGCAGAGATTAAATGAAGATTTGTAAAGTGCTCTAATACGCGGAGGTGTCTAGGCGCTCAGCCAGAAGGAAGAAGCCAGGACCTTTCTATCCAGACAGCAGGTACAGATTCATTATTGGAGAGCAATGTTTTAGTGCATTTCCGAAGGTCAGCAGATCAGTGTTTCTTTTACTGCTGAGGAGCAAGGAGTTCCACAGTCTAGCAGTACAGACCACAAAGCTTCTTCCTCCCCACCAAGACCTTTTGCATCTAGGAATCACTAGGTTATCTCCAGATGCAGATCGGAGAGGCCTAGCTCGAATGTAGCTCAGATATTTTTGTTGAAGATATTTAGGTCTATACTATGCAGAGACTTGAAGGCGATACATAGAGCCTTGAAGTCAATGTGCCTCCTAATAGCATGTGCAGCTGAGCTATAGATTGCGACACAAATTTGTGTTTAGGAATTCCTAGCAGTAGCCGGGGCGCTGCATTCTGTAGAGTCTGTAGCTTATTAAGAAATCTTGTCTGGAAGTTCATGAAAAGGGTGTTACAGTACTCCAGGTTTGATAGGATGAGAGCAGACACCACGGTTTTCTGTAGATCTGATGGAATGAAGAGAACAACCTTCCTGAGCAATTTCAGGGTAAAGATAGGAGGCTCCAACAGTTATGGCTGCAATCTTTGACAGCACTGTGCCCAGTTTTCATGGTGTTGCCACCCACAGTGGCAAGCTGTTTTGGCACCCAGGAGTCAAAGTGCTTTGGAGGTTTCTTGATAGTACAACTTTTCGCTGCCAGATCTAGGCACTTTTGGAATGGTTTGAAAGAACTGCAGACTTTGACTGTGATACGTCAAAGCGCCCCAGTACCACAGGTACTTCAACTGCTTGAGGAGCGAAACACTCTACCCTGGGCAGTAAAGGGACCAAAGCCTAGTGATTTCACCCCTTTCTTGAATCAGGCAATCTTCCGCCCTTCTCAGACATCTCCTCAAGCCCCCCCTCCCCCTTGTAGGCAGCCTTACTTTCATGCAGGGGCATCCCCAGCACCCCTCTACAGCAGGAGGAGGCTCATTCACTTGAGATGGTTGCAGGCAGCTGTTCCTAGAATGATGATATTCTTTCCCAAGCATTTCCCGGGTCCTGTATCTGGCAACCTTGGTGCTCAAATGCTTTTCACAGTGTCCATTGGTGTCAGGCCCCTGCACTTGGTTGATGAAAAATCCTGGCACCATGGTTGTTTTCAGTTCCATCTTTATACCCAGTTCACAGACGATGGGAATGGTGTCAGGCAGAGCCTGTCTTTTTTTTTACATATTTCTCCCTGACATATCATTCTCACAGTATCAGTAGTGAGGAGTGGGTTATGAGTTCCAAGTCAGAACAACCCAAAACAACCGCACAATAGAGCAACAGGATTCCCTGCTCAACTAACACTTAAGCTTCTGGGGATAACACTTTCAGGCATCAGTGGACTACGAAGGAGGTAGGACAGCCCCTGCGCTACAGAGAGACCCTACCCTCCATATCCTAGAATTGATTCCACTACAAACGACCTCAGGCAATTCAAAATGTATTCCTATTGCCAAAGTTAAACACAGTAAACGCACTCCAGCTACACCCTACTACAAATGAACATGTTAAACAACCATGCAGCATTCTTATCCCAAAAGACTGAAGAGTAGGAGCCCATTGAGGGGGCTGAGAAAGCAATGTAAACATGAGAGACTAGTAAGGCACTTGGCAGTCCAGGTGAGGGGTAAAAAGACCTGGCCTGCTAGTAACATCAACGTGCTGCCACCACGGTCAGGACTTCTCAGCCCGTTGAGCTACTGATAGTCATGGTCAGTAAAGGATGATGCGTGTGATAAGCCACTTTAGACCACAGAGCTCATATCTGGGTATCATTCCATGTCACAACATGGCTTCCACATACACGCATGAATTTCAAATGAGCGGAGGCCTAAAGATCGAAATCTCATCCAGATCTTCCAATGGTGGACTATCTGAGCCATCCAGGGGGGACATTTCCATCGCAACTCTCAGAATCTTTCTATAGAAGGTGCAATTTTGGAAAATGCCACTGAGGCCATCTTAGTCATGATGGAATGCGAGCGGCAAAAGATGAAGTATGGGATCAATGCAGAGGGTGGTGCATGATCTTATCTGAGTGCCCCTTTTCTTCCTGTTCTAAATGAGGGCTGTGGCTTTGTCATTGTGTAACATCATTAGCACCGCGGATCTCAGCAGTGACAGGAAGGCATTCAACATTAAGAAGATTGCTATATCAAGCCCAACATTGCATGTGCAGGGATAAATCTCTCCTGGCCACAGGGCCACAGCTAGAGAGTTCCTCTATATGAGACCACCACCCAAACTCTGATGATTTGTCGGTGGTGAACATGAGCTATGAATGGAGCAGTGGCAGAGGTGTGCAACCATGATGTTGAAAGCTAGCAATGGATGGACTGGTGTGATCTTTTACTAATTGGTCCATAGCAGGTCCCATTGTTCTGTCAGATAGAGTTTTAGGGAATGCACGCCAAACATAGTTAGAGTTGGGTGCCAATCACTTGAAGAATAGTCCCTGCAGGCTATCTTATTCTTGTGTCAAACTGATTCTGTCTGGATGACTGCCATTACCATGTCTGGAGGAGGGAATGTCTTTGCCGGGCAGGAGTTCAGGATAGCCTCTATGAACTGAATCCTTTGAAGATTTAGGATAACCCACTTAGAACCCATGCTTGAATAACATACTGAGAGTCAATGCTACATCATTCTTTGATGCAGCACTGATCATCCACTCACTCGGGTATGGATACTATTTGGCCTTTTGCTACTGCAACAAGACTGCTCCAAGAGACAGGATCCTAGTGAAGACCCAAGGAGTGGCACTGAAATCGAATGAGTATCCTGTACTGGTAGTGGACAGAGAGATTTAATTCATGTGTTTTTCCTGGAAGGATTCATAGCCGTGAGCAGGGCTCGAGTTGAGGTACCACACGGGTGGACGGCGTCCCCCCACTTATTTTAGCGGGGGGACACCGTCCCCCCTGCCAAACAGCTGAACTTCACTTTTCGGCCTCGCTGGTACGAGGAGCTCAGCACCTTTCGTGACGTCACTCCCTGTTGTGACGTCACTTCCAGTGACAGCGTCTCCCCACTTCTTTTTTTAGGACTTGTGCCCTGGACGTGAGCACCCTGTAGCTCCACCATCCAGAAACAGTCACCTTGAGTAGCTGCCAACACCTGAGCCAAACTCAGCATCTTGAACATCTTCAGGGGAGACTACTACTTCAGATCATGGAAATCTAAGAAAGAAAGCGGTCCTCCTTGTGTTTCATCAGGAATAAGTAGTGGGAGTGGTATGCGTTCCTCTTTTCTGGGCACAGGACTGGCTCAATTGCACCTGGAAGGAGAGATCTCTCTACTTTCTGCAGACATTCTAGGGAAAGGCTGCTTCAGTGTTGGGGCTGAGACGGCTGTAGGACACTAGCAGTCTTCAACACCGAGAAACACCAGTGCCTATCTGGGTCACGAGGGAGTACTGGAGGTATTTACATAAGAGGGATCTGCGATCTGGGGCCTCAAATAAAGCAGTAAGTATAAAGGATTTATAGAACCTCTTGGGCAGCAGAGGTTTTGTTACCATACCTCGAAGCTCTGGAATTTCAGGTCTTTGATGCTGAGGGAATAATCCAATTTGCAAACGTTTCGGAAACAAAGAAAACCTGGCTTTTTACTCTCTCATCTTAATTTCTGACTAGATCTGGTGTAGAGGATCCATAGCAGATGTATATCACCAAGACGCCTTCAAGCATACGTCGCGCTTTATAAATTAAAATCAAATCAAAATCAAGTCAGCCTAGTGAGCATAAGATTCAAATTCAAGAGGAGTTTAGGAAAGTCCTGGTAATTGCCCAGTCTCACAGTCTGTTGCCTTTAACGCAGGATGCTTTGAGTCTCCCTGAGTATATAAACTCAGTCCATCAATCAGCCTGCATGAATCATGTCAGCAAGTCTATAGGGAAGCAGGGATCCCATTATATAGATGTGTATCTGGTTATTGACTAGGAACGAGCCAGTCCCTTGACAAGGCCGAACCTCTGAAACGCAGAAGAGCTGGAGAGGAGTCGGTTCTGTCAGGATGGTGCTCTGGCAGTTGGACTGAAAAGGAGTTAGTAAGAAACATTTTAGGCCAGTAGGGATGGGCCAGAGTCAGTCACATGTCATGCATGTTTGATATACATCTCACTCTGGCCGGTTTTACCAGGCTTTGAAAATCATTGTTCTGTCAGGCTGACTCTGGTAACGCACATCTGTGGTGATACAGGTCACAAATGAAAATTCCAGGGAAAAAAAACACATTTAGAGCTCATTTATGGGTTTTTTGCTGAAGGGCAGCGCAGCAGGCCTTCCTGCTATGCTGTCCTACGGCAAAAGAAAAGGCAGGAATGTGTTGTATCTATTAGATACGGCACATTCCTGTCCTTTACCCTTGCACCGGCGCACAATGGGCTGCCGTGCGCAAATGCAGGCACCTTTGCACCATGGTGAAAGGCTGCCTGGATTGTGGGGATGAATATTTTTGTGCCGGAAGGGAAACCTTCCGGCACAAAAACAATCATAAGAGGCTTTTTAGGTCTCGACTATTATATCCCACAGGGATAAATAGGCGAGATTCTAGTAAGCAGTTTAAAAAGTCTACCAAACGACTGCGGATCGCATACAGTTCATGTGATCTATGCGCGTGCACGCTAGCCACATAACACACCACCATTAGTCTGTGCCTCGGCATCAGACTTCAGAGGCTGCCGCTCCCCTGCCCCCCCACGTGCAAATCGCGCACCACCATTTGTCTGTGCCGCGGCATCAGACTTCAAAGGCTGCCGCTCCCCCGCCCACCCCCCCGCCATAGCAATGCCGAGAGCTTGTTTTTATTGCTTAGGTGCCGACAGTACTGAGCTTTTCACGGCGCTTTGTTTACATGTTTTTTTTGTTTGTGTGCGCACACACATGCATATGTTTTGTTTGTGTGCTTTATGTGCTGCAGCACACTGCCGAGCTTTTCGCTGTGCCACGATACCATTTCACTGAACACTGCTAAGCTTTTCACAGCGTTTTTTCCTTTGTTAGGCATCACATTGGACACTGCTGAGCTTTTCTCTCTGGGAGCTGTTTGTTACTAAGTACCTCATTGCGGCGATTTCTTTTCCCGATACAGCCTTGTATTTCTCTGGCCTGGCACAGTTCCTCCCCTTCGTTTGCTAGTCTGGCTTGACCTATCTCCCCCGTCTCACCTCTTGATGCATTTAGCTTCCTGTTCGTTGTTACCAGCAATCCTGTGCCTCTCCTCACACTTGTACGAGCAGTTACACGATGTTTATCGCACAACAGGCCTCGCGCCTCTTCATTGTTACATCCTCTCCCCACCTTTCTTGAACCCTCTGTGCCGTTCCTCTCAGTCAGCGGTGCGTGTGTTCGCGTTGTTTACAGCACACACTGGACTCCAGCCCTTTCCCTCAACCTCCTCTCCCCCCAATCCCATCATCTCTCATCAGCTCTTTTTGTGTCGTTTCTCATTGTTGTTTACCTCGCAGTCTAACCCATGGCGCCCGCGCCGTCCCGGCTAAGCACAGCAGTGTTAGCGCGGATTCTGCGTTTAATCATAATTTATCTGCCCTGCTCCACCTCATTGTCTTGTTGATGACCATTTAAAGGGCGGCAAAGAGGTCTCGGCATTGCGACGTCACAATAGTGGAATGAAACCATTCACTACATTGAAAAACTGTTCGCATCTATATCTTGCTGCCTATAAAATGTAAGGCCCTTTGTACGCAGGATCAGCTAACCCTGTGTAAAGTCTATTCGCTCCCACTAAGTTTATTTTTTTTATTTTAAATTTATTTTATGCGTTTTTATATAGCGTGGACTTTACCCGAAGGTGTCAGAGCGCTTCACAATAGAAACAGTAGTGATACATGCGGAGAACATTAGATAGATAGTAAGATAGAACATTGCTTTCAATATTTTTTAATACATACCTCTTCCCTGTGATCTGATTTGAAAATGTGGGTTTGCGTGCTATGTTTTATCCAGCACACATTAACAGGTAGATTCATCAAGCTAAATTGCGCTCGCAAAGGGCCAGATTCCGAGAATCTGGTCCTTTGGGAGTGCAATTTTTGCATTTGGGATTCATCATCCCAAATGCAAAAATCGCTATTTGCGAAAACGCATATTTGCGAGGAATTGGATTTAAGGAATCTCTATTAGAGATTCCTTAAATGCAATTCAATAACCAATTTGAAATTGCGAATTCGCAATATTTGGTCGCTATTTACCACGAAGTCTGATTTCGTGGTAAATTGCGAAAAAATAGAAAAAAGCACTTTAGTGCATTTTTCTCTGTTGCATGTTACACACACACATGTCCTTTGGACATGTGTGTGCGCAACACCTGTTAAATTTGCATTTCAGGGGTGCTACAGGGTGTCGTTGGACACCCCTGGCACCCTTGAAATCGCTATCTTATTTGCGATTAGCTAATTGCTAATCGCAAATAAGGAATACTCCCCATTCATTCCTATGGGCCTTTAGGCCCATAGGAATGAATGGGGAGTATTCCTTATTTGCGATTAGCAATTTGCTAATCGCAAATAAGGAATGTGTATGAATCGCATTTTATTTTGCGATTCCTACATGAATCCCGTTTTGCGAGTCTGTAATAGCGATTCCTTATGAATCGCTATTAAAGACTCGCAAAACGGGTCTTTGATGAATCTACCTGTAAGTGTCTTAAATTAAAACTTAGTATGTTAGAGTATGTGCCCCCCACTTCCCTCCCACCTCCAGCGAAGCCCGCAGTGCCCCCACCTCCCTCCCACCTCTAGCAAAGCCCCCAGTGCCCCCACCTCCCTCCCACCTCCAGCGAAGCCTGCAGTGCCCCCACACCTTCCCCCCACCTCCAGCGAAGCCCACAGTGCCCCCCCACCTCCCTCCCACCTCCAGCAAAGCCTGCAGTGCCCACCCCACCTCCAGCCATGCCCTCCCACCTCTAGTGATGCCCACAGTGCCCCCCCACCTCCAGCGAAGCCCGCAGTGCCCCCCACCTCCAGCGAAGCCCGCAGTGCCCCCCACCTCCCTCCCACCTCCAGCCATGCCCTCCTACCTCCAGTGAAGCCCGCAGTGCCCCCACCTCCCTCCCACCTCCAGCCATGCCCTCCCAACTCCAGCGATGCCCGCGTGTCCTCCCACCTCACTCCCGCACGGGCCCTTTGGCACTCCTAACGCCCACTCACCCACCAAGTGCTCTTTCAGAAAATTTGCAGAGGGCAGGGTCGTGTGCACTAGTGACACAGGAATGAAAAAGTCACACGAGTGCTTAAAAGCGCACAACTACAACGAAAGTTCTATATATAAAAAAATAGTGCGTTTGAAAGTAGTTTGCTTAGTGGCTTGAATCGTGTGAGCGCTGACTCTACCTTTTATCCTTCTAAGGTTGATAAATTGACATTGTTAGGTAATTACAGCGCGTTGACATCCCAAGGTCTGCGGTATTCTGGAGTTTGTGAAGACGAAAGGTATGAGATTGTACAGTGGAATGCTGAACAGTTTAATGAATTTTTAAGCGCGAAGATCTGTACAGGGGTTATATATATAGCCTTGTTGATCATTCTGTGTTTTTTTGGGAAATGCAAAGAATATATTTGAAATGTGGCTCTGATTTAAAACTGCTGAGTCCTTACAACGTGAGAGCAAAGGCTGAGTTTCAAATTATAATATCAATAACTTGTCTTTTATATAACACTTCATACCACATTCCTAATGTTTCTAAGCGCTGTTACTATTACTTAATTAAATGATACTTGTGCACTAGTGACATGGGAATGAAAAGTCACGCGAGTGCTCAAAAGCGCACAACTACAATGAAAGTTCTATATATAAAAAAAAAGTGCGTTTCAAAGTAGTATGCTTAAGTCCCGGAAGGGGGAAACATCAGGCGGCTACCATGACTTGTTTCCTTGTGGGAAACATTCCCTCAAGCAATCCGTTTAACAGTCCGGCAGGAAGGACTTTGATCACTATCTGTGTCACCATCTTTTGTTAATCTAGGAGCAGGATCCCCAACCTAAACATTGATTGCTTTTCACCACTTGCTTGTTGACACACTTAACACTTTCTGCATGCCGTCTGCACTTTCACTTTCATTTGATTCGCAATGGCGGCCGCCGCACACACCATTCTTGGAATGTTGCCCTTGAGCAATGGCAGCCGCTTTTCGATTTTATTTTCTGCGTGCCTTCACTTATGTTTCGCAATGCCCAGTTTTCCTAACACAATGTGATCCGGGCTTTAGGCTTATATTCATTCACAAGGGGGGAGTTGTCCCCAGTTTTCCACTTAGTCAAATACATTTTGAGCGTTTCTTAAGATCGCTCAGGGACACATAACTGACAACTGTCTCGGGGCTCCGTGTGAAGTAATCAGCTTCAGCTCCAGGAACACGGACACAAAGCTACGGATCTACTTTGAAGGTATTTTTTTTTGGTACATATAAAGTACATGTTTTCATGAACACATGTGAAGCCCGGGTTTCCCAGAGAGCAGAACCGGTTCTTCAATTGCATTGCCGAGTTCTGAATCACATTTATACTAAGTGATAAGGGAGTAAGCAGAAGTCATACCAGGGTTAATCAATAACAAAAATACACCTAAATATGTTATGGCCATATGTTATGTTATGTTATGTTATCCTGCATTTCTAAAGCGCACAGTTACTCAGAGTATCCCGGCGCTGCTACCCTGAACCCCCGCCCACCAACACAGCAGGCAAAGCCTCTAAAAGAAAGGGCTCAGAACAATAGTGTTTTTAGGCTCTTTTTAAAGACAGCCGGGTCAGCAACCTTCCTAAGATCAAGAGGAAGCTCATTCCAGACTAGGCCAGCTTTACGGTTGAAAGAGCAGCACAAAAAACGCGGAGTTTGGATATGGAGTTGGTCCGAAGACCGCAGAGTCCTAGTAGGGGAATAAAAAGTAAAACGCTTCTGCAGATAGAGTGGGCCCAATCCATACAAGGCCCGTTGGACAATGACCAACATTTTAAATTTCAAATGGGCCTCAACTGGGAGCCAATGAAGGTGGCGGAGATGGACCCGCACGCTCTGCCTGGAAGAGAGGCCCAGTAGGAGCCGAGCAGCCACGTTTTGGACTGCCTGTAACTTTTTTATCAAATAGCCTGGACAACCAACTAAAAGCGCGTTGGAATAATCCAACCGCAAAAGGATCAAAGCCCGGACTACTGTTTCTTTGGCCTCCATAGGCAGAAGGGGGAGAAATTTTCGCAGGGTTTTAAGTATACCAAAACAAGTCCCTGTGAGTTTTTTGACATGCGTCGCAAAATTCAGATTTTCCTCAAACCACACCCCCAAGTTTTTTGCAAGGCCCTTGTCTGATTGAGGGAGCGGAAAATCCGAAGGCCACAGTCTAGTTCTAAAGCCAGCGGGAAATGCCCCAAACAGGAGCACCTCCGACTTCTCCTCGTTGCACTTAAGTTGTGCATTGGCCAGCCAGCGAAACACCGCAGAAAGACAACGCTGAACCATGATGACCGAGTCCTCACCCCTTCTCCAGGTGAACAATAACTGCGTGTCATCCGCATATGCCATCACCCTAGCCCCCAGTGACTCCGCGAGGTAAACCAGGGGAGTCATAAAGATGTTAAACAAAAGGGGGCTAGGGGAAGAGCCCTGCGGGACACCAGTGGAGAGAGGGGAGGATGACGAGGAAAACGGAGGCAGCCAGACTTGCTGTGACCTGTCCTCCAAAAAGGATTGCAACCAACTCCACGCCGTGCCCGTAGTGCAGATATCGGCAAGTCGGTTAAAAAGGAGAGAGTGAGGAACCATTTCGAAAGCCGCCGAGAGATCCAGCATCACCAAGGCTGCTCTCCCGCCGGCATACAAACAGTCCCTAACAGCCTCAGCCACCTCCAACAATGCTGACTCTGTGCTGTGGGCAACCCGAAACCCCGATTGCGCAGGATGTAGAGCGCCCGACTTCGCCACATAGTTGGTTAGCTGTGAAGTGACCACCTTTTCGCAGACCTTGGCCAAGCTAGGCAAAAGAGAAATAGGTCTGTAATTACCAGGAAGCGAGGGGTCGAGAGTGGGCTTCTTGAGTAAAGGCAATAAAAGGGCCTGCTTCCAAGCAAGTGGGACATGTGCCTCGCGAAGCCACTGATTAATCAGATTATTAACTTCCGGGTAAATCGAGTCAGCT